>NW_021319682.1:4293220-4417537 GCF_001605985.2 Dendrobium catenatum | reverse complement strand
TTGTCTGGTGATGGAGGTCGGATGGACCGTAGTAGGCGACAGAGATCAGAAGGACCGTAGGCGGTAGGAGACAAGGAGTCAGGTGTTAGACCCAGTGTCACTTGGAAGATCGGGTGTTGATGGTCTGGCCTTGAGTAGGACGTCGGGTCTGAACATCGGGCCTTAAGCAGGATGTCGGGTCTTCAGCGGGACGTAGGGACTGAACGTCAGGCCTTAAGCATGACGTCGAGTCTTCAACAGGACGTAGGGACCGAGTGTCGGGCCTTGAATAGGACGTCGGGTCTTCAGTAGGACGTAGGGGCTGAACGTCGGGCCTTAAGGTGGTGGTCCGGCGAGGTTCTTGCGGTGGCCCGGCGGTGGTCCGGCGGTTATCGAGGAGGAGCTCCTTCCTTCTCTTCTCTTCTTCTCTCTCTTGCTTGAGTTTTTCTCTTATGAAGAATGAGGGCTCTATTTATAAATTTTCAGGAGTGGCATGACCCATAAATAGGCGTTAGATCAGGGGTGAATAGGGAGTGGTCTAATGGACGACCGATATTGAATCCTACGATCGTGTACCGTTCGTTGGACATTTGAAGGCCTTAGTGATGTCGGAATTCTGTGATCTTGAGCTCGTTGGACTCGTCTCGCCGAGACGTTCGATTCGGGTATAAGCTTGTTAAAATCGGAGACCGTTTGATAACTCAAATTGCGGTTTGAACCTTCCAACAGCGCTTCGGGTCCTTGATTTGGACCCATCTGGGCTCGGATTGGGTCGAATTTGGTGTCGTTGAGTTCGTATTTTCGAGACGCTCAGTTCAAATATAAGCTTGCTGAAATCGGAGTTCGGGTGCTCTCGGAATTAATTTTTGAAGTTTCCAACTAGCTTTTGCCTCGAGATTCGTGCCCGATCAAGCTAATTTTGTGATGTCGTATCATATATATTAAAAATTTTACAATAATTCACATTGGCAATCATAAATGTACTATCAAATAATATTGATACATCCTCAAAAATTTATATTGATCAGGCACAAATCTCGAAAAAAAATATATCAGAAACTTCCAAAATTAGATTTGAAATCATCCAAACTCTGATTTCAACAAACTTACATTCGAACTAAACGTCTCGGAAATACAAACCCAACGACACCAAATTCGACTCAATTTGAGCTCAAATGGGTCCAAATCAAGGACCCGAAGCTATGTAGGAAGGTTCAAACCACAATTTGGATTACCAAACAATTTTCAAACGTGACATGCTTATATTCAAATCAACGAGATGAATCCAATGAGCCTAAAATCACATAATTTCTACATCATTAAAAATTTCAAATGTCTAACGAACGGTTCACAATCAAGAGATTCAATATCGGTCGTCCATCCAAACCACTCCCCATTACCTTTGATCTTCCTCCTATTTACGGGCCACAATACTCTATGAAATCTATAAATAGACCCCTCCTTTCTCTTGAAAAGGAGCCCCAAGCCAAAGGAAACAAGAGAGAGATTAAAGATTATTCTTGCCTCCTTGCTCCTCGACCACTACCCGGAGTTTCGCTAAACTATCGCCTGTTGCCAGAGTTCTGCCGGGCCACCACTTGAGGCCGGACTTTTGCCGGACCACCACTTGACGCCCGAAGTTTTGCCGGACAATCACATGAAGCCCAAAGTTCTACCTGACGTCCTGAGTTCTTTCAGACCACCACCTGACGCCCGAAGTTCTACTATATCACCACCTAAGACCCAGACTTCTGCTAGACCTGACGCCTGGAGTTCCGCTGAATCACCACCTAACGCCATTGTTCTGCTGAACCACCACCTAACACCATTGTTCTGCCGATCCACCACCAGAGGCCCAGAGTTTTACCGGACCACTACCTGAGATCCAAACTTCTACCGACCATTGCCCAATGCCGAAGTTCTACCAAACCACCACCTACTACCAACTTACACCTGAATTTTCAAGTAACGCCAGACTTCTGCCAGACCATTAAGTGACGCAAGAATTTCATCCTCGTTTGACATTTGTAATCTGATCACCTCATGGACGAGTCAACCCATTATAATCTATCCAAACACTAGTGAAATAATTTCAGACTGGGCCAGACCTCGTGATTTTTTTTTTTCTTTCCAGAGTTTTTCATATAAAAAATCTTATGTTCTCTATGTGTGAGTTGTATATTCATACAAACACTAAGACGTAGGATTTTAACTCTATCACCGTGCATAATCTAGCCCGAAACAAATATAATATTAATTTTAAGGGATTTTTACATACATAACACCTAAAACAATCCTAATTACTTATCTAACACCTAAAAATTACTATTTACATCCATACCACCTAAATTTATCACGCTGCTAAAAAATACCACTCGGTTAACTCTGTGAGAACCCTTCAACCTCTGCCGCGTCGGCTTCAACATCCCTTATGGAACCTCCATGTCCTACCCTCACGTCGGAGGGATCGCGGCCCTGTTAAAGACCCACCATCCGAACAGGAGCCCGGCGAAAATCAAGTCCGCTCTGATGACCACCTCCTACGTCCACGATAAAACCTTGCAGGCTGCAGCCCCTCAGGGACGTTGCCACTACAACGCAGTTTAACTCCCTACGACCACAGCGCAGGACATATTCATCCTCTGAGAGCTTTAGATATGGGGCTTGTCTATGACATCACTCCTAAGGATTACTTCGAATTTCTCTGTAGTCAGAAGCTGACTCCCATTCAACTAAAGGTCTGTACCAAGACCTCATTAAATCGATCGTGCAAGCACGTGCTCGTTAGCCAGCGCCGGGGAGATCTCAATTACTCAGCCATCTCCACCATTATTCCGGATGCCAACAGTTCGACATTACTACAGCTACAAAGAATCATGACCAACGTTGGCCATCCAAATTCAACCTACCATGTAAAGATTTCACTGCCCAGAGCAGAGGTGGTCGAACCAGAGTTTGGGGCACTGACTTGGCACAACGGAACACATTATGTTCGGAGCTCAGTGGCAAAAAGATGGCTGCACCCATCATAAATAACTTCATCTGGCATCATTTCCTGAATATGATTTTATTTGTATCAATGACAAATGATAAAATGGCAAATCACAATATACAAATGTGATTTTAAGCCGGGATGAGATGACAAACCCCGGATCAAAGTTGGGCCTCGCCTTTGCTTCTGCCACCAAACTGCTCGCATCGCATTGCATGGAGATGGCGGAGATGGCCGGCGCTGCACACGAGCAGGTCGTAGATGCAGTCAGGCCAGCGGTGGACGTCCGCTCCGTTGGCGATCTGATGATGTTCAAGACTGTTACGAGAGTGATATTTTTTAGGAGAATAATAGAATTTAGGTGGTATGAATGTAAATAGTAATGTTTAGGTGTTAGATAAGTAATTAGGATAGTTTTAGATGTTATGTATGTAAAAATCCCTAATTTTAAACATATTGAGCTCTAAAAAATTTAGTATTTTTTTACCATATAATTTAACTAAAATGATATTTTATTTTCAAGTAAGAAATATTCTTACTTCATTGATATGGGACTAAGATTATTGTCTTGAAATACCATGTTCCAAAAAAGTCCATTAAAAGACTTTTGTTTTTAATACAAAATTTTTTATTTTTGCACTTGAATAGTTCTTTAAGAAGCAATAACTTTTTAGTACAAAAATTTTAATTTTTGTACAAGAATATGCTTTAAAAAATAATAAGAAAATCGTCTCAAACGAAGCTTTAATTAACTTTACTAATCCATAATAGCTTTTATTTTACATTGACTATCGAAACACATTTACTTGGCTACAACTTTCTTTGAAATATCTATGGCCACACTTTTTCACTATTAACAACTATTTGTTAATAAAACAATAATTAAAATGTCAGAGCATCTCCAACCGAACTCCAAACGATTGAATGGCGTCGCTCGCGAGCTCCAGTCGAACGTTAAAACTTCTGCTATTTGGTTGCACGTGAACAGTAGGACGCCAATATTAGCGTAGCACTGTTCATCTCCGCTATTTTTCGGTCTCTACAGAACTTGCCGAACAAACGAGCCAAAGAAGAAAACGACTGTTACCTTGGCAAAATGGAGTTCGGTTGGAGATGAATCACGACATTTTTTAGTTTTACAATATTTTGGAGTGAAAAATGAGATTTTCGGTTGGAGTTGCCCTGAGACTAGACTAATATACCAACTACGCACTTAAGCAATAGCTGTAATATCATAAAAAAGTTTAAAAGATATTACTTATGCTTTATCTAGCTCTGAAAATATATCAAGATATCAATGGTAATATTGGCACGTTTGCCGTTCATCTAACTCGGATATAAGGATGAAAGACTGATCAAACATAGTAGTTGGTCCTCTTTGAAGTTTTCTTAAGATTGTTGGATCCCTATATAAAGTTCTATCCATTAAGCTTTAAAATATTTAGATATTTCTTCTCTTAATTTGCTTAAAAAGAAATATAAAGTATTTCTTTCCAGGGAAAATTAAAATTTGGGTATTTGATTTGCTAAAAAAGAAATGTATAGTAAAATTTCACCGAGTTTCTTTTCACTTTCTAGTTCATTTTTTATGTATTCTAAACTCGCTAAGCTTTGACCAAATTCATTTTTCACCGCATACTAATTGCATTGTCACCGCCCCACCCACCGCCACCTTAGTAACTTCTAAGTAGGATTGTGTGGCTGACATAATAACATATTAGCTGTAATAAATTCCTGCAAATCTGGAATTAAAATGATAGTGCAAAATGCTGAGAGTAATTAAGAAAACTTTATTTTTCCAGTCTCATAATTTTGTTAGATAGAATGCGACCAATAAAGATCCTCAATACTTGGGAAAGTGAAAAGAAGCATGATGGTTTTATTTCTCATAGAAGGCCTTTCTTTTGGAAACTCTGAATGCAATCATCAAACATTTCGGTGATGGTCTTAAAAGATTTGAGCCCCAAGTCCTCCACCTTGTTGGTATTCATGCTGTGTGGATTACTATCTCCTTGCTTCTCATCACACCTACATTCATATTTTTCCTTGGTCAGTTCAACAAGTAGTATTATGATTGGAGCAAATTTTTCATAATTTTATTTTACAGACATCAGACATACATTTGTTTAGCTATAACTTCTTTATTTGTTTTTAAGAAATATGATGAATTGGTTGAGCCCGCCGACCCAAAATAGGGCCGACTCTATTAAAATAGTGGGCCAAGGTGAGGGTGGCGGCTGCCAAATTGAAAAGGGAGAAGAATTAAAGGAGTGGATCACTTATCAAAGGAGAATGTGGGGGAAAAATATGAAAGCGTAAATTCAAAAAAATAAGGATATATTAGTATTTTTGGGAGTAAAATAAGGAAAGATATATTAGGCCTTTTGGTTATATTTTTTTTCTTTATGCAGAATTTTGTGAGTGTTCTTGTCGTCCACTGTTTTTGTAAGGGATTCTACAACACCTAGAGTTATGGAGAGAAGATACTCATCTTGAAAGAGGACCATTGTATCTTACTAATTCATGTTTCCTTTCTTATCAAGAAAATATATTGGTTTGCTGAGTTTTAATTTTGTTCACTATTTTTGATGCTGAAGTTCTAACAAAATATCTATGACCGTGCGTTGTTTACCACCGAAATTGCTAGAATGTGGCAGCTACGAGAAAACTGTTCACCTTTTTATAGTGAGAAAATTTTCTAATACCGACAATACTTTGAAAAACTATGCTTTTCTGCCAATAGTTACACAACTAAAGACATATTTGGAATGACTATAGTTATTTGTAAAGTTGGTGGTGAAACTAAAAAGGTTACAGCCAAAGCCACACAGGGTTACTCAACACTAGCCCCAATGTATCCCAAATCATCTACACATGGGTGCCCACATGCCCTCACATGAAAAAGGTGCGATGGACATGGGTTGCGAGTGGTGTGACAATAAGAACGAGTCAAAAACCACCCTAAAAATCCTTAGTCACCACACCAAAATCACCCTAAGAGTACCACAATATCACAAAAAGATTAAACAATCTCATAGATTCTTACTTGTTGGGAATTGGGTAAGATGGATATTTGGCCCTCAGCATTTGTATAATCTCTGACCAATGTGCAACACTGCTTGAACAAATCAGCCTTCCCGAAGCTCTACTATTCTCCATTGCAAGCATGTGAGCAGAAACAACATCATCAATATGAACAAATCCTATTATCGTGTTTGGATATAAAGCATAATCTCCTGCATTATAGATAGTATCATTTGAATATTACATATAGTTTCCAGATCTTAACATAGTTGTAATCTATAATGTTGGTTAAAAAAATAACCTTTCATAATAGACAGTATCATTTGGAGAGTGCTTGTGGGATGGGCCGCTAGCAAAGGACCAACGACATATGATGGGTTCACAACTACAAGATCTGTGCCATATTCCTCTGCAAGTCTCCAAGCTTCCTTTTCAGCTAGTGTCTTCGCATATGCATACCATAGCTGCAATTTAATGATACCATATAAAATGAAAGTTTTTAAATAAGCAACTTCAATCACCTCTAATGGATCCTAAATCAAAGTTTCTATTGTCATTTAAAAAAAATAAAAATTCAAAGCAACTTTTAGAAATCTTTTCTTTTCTCATCCAAACAAACAATTTTTTTCAATGAAATGAAACCAGAAGTTGAAATAAGAAAGAAATAGACATACATTATATCTCTTGCAGTATTCAATATCGCTCCAATGTGCTTCATTCAGTGGAGAGACAAGAGTAGAATCATCACGATATCTTATAGCAGAGCAGGAAGAGGTGAGCACAACACGCTTGACTGAGCTTAATTTAGCACAGGATTTGAGCACATTCACGGTGCCTTTGATGGCTGGGGTAATGAGAGATTCCTGCACCAATTGTTATATAGTAAAGACCTGTTTGGTTTGTTGAAAAATGAATATAGTGTATTTGAAATATTTTAAAACAAATGTAGGATATTGCTTTTTTATATTTGGTTTGAAGTAAAATGAATAAACGGTAAAGTTCGGTGGCAAGCACCGCCCGACAGTCGGTCGTGACAATGCGGTGATAGCTTGTAGTATACTAAGAAGTTGACCAAATAGGCTGAGTTTTGAATACATCACAGATGACTTATAGGGTGAGTTTAGAATTCATTGAAATTTTATTACGTGTTCCTTTTGATTAAAACCAAACACCAATCTTTATATATTTACATATCTAAAACTTAAACATTTGTAATTATTTATATAAAATCTTAATGTCAAGATCATATTATCAAAATACATGCTTGAAAAAAAAAAACAATCAGCCTTAGAAAAGTTGATATTAGTGGGTTTTTTATGTGATTTAAGTATGTAGGTGTTATCTAAATTAATATAAGGATTTATGTATTAGATATATAAATGCATAAGAATTCATGTATACATAAATCTCCTAAAAAGAAAGTATGCGCTAAAAATCATAAATGAAAACTCATTATTCCTTCTCAATCCTTCTATACTGATACGCATACATATAGTTTCAGTTTATAATTACCTGAATATTTCCGCTGGTGAAAACAGGAGAAGCAGTGTGGAAGACTCCATCAACACCGTCCAAAGCCTCATCAAAGCTCCCCTCCACCAATAGATCAGCTTTCATCAATCTTAACCTCTCCTTCGCTCCATCCATACTCCATAAAAATCCAACCTTTTCCTCATCTCCTGCATATATCTCCATGGTCACAACCTATTAAACTTACAGGGAAAATTTACAGTGGAGATATAGAAAGAGAGATAGAAAGAGAAGGACCTGGGTCTCTAACTGTGGCTCGAACTTTGTAGCCTCTGGATAGAAGCTCTTTCACCAAGTAGGACGCTATGAATCCGGTTCCTCCGGTGACACAATACTCCGGCATAGTAGCTGTTTGGATACATGATTTAAGCAGCATTTGAGCAGGATTTGAGTCAAATCTTGCCAAACGGCAAAAAATGGCGTTTAGCGGATTTACGGGATTTAGCCGAAGAAGCGCGCGAAAGGGGTGAAAGATCGTTACCTTTGCGGAGCAGCTTCCTTTAGCGACTTTTTGCAACCTCCACTTCACTCCGAAGCACTCGAAGCGGCTGCAGCAACAAACACATGGAGAAGAGGAAAGCAAACTACACAACAAAAAGAATTTAAGGAAAAAAAAAAAGTAAACCGATCATTATGAGTGAAAATCGGGTTAGCACTTCAACTCAAATTCTACCTATTTAATAAACAGGTAGACATATGCAGCTCAAACCGGACCTGTTTATTTAATAGCTGAGGCAGGTGATACGTGAAGAGCTGAGTTAGGTGAGTCACGTGGTTTTTTTTTCTTATTTATTTATTTATTTACTTTCCTGGCGTTCGGAGTAGCTTCATATTGCTGAACTTATGATCGTTGATTTCACCTATAGTATATAAACTTTGAATTTTATTAATTTACCATATTTTTAACTCTTTTTTTTTTATTTTTACTCAAATATCTCGTTTTTTTTTTTATTTTTACAAATATTTCTATGGGTAATCATAAATATACTATTAAATAGTATAATATTAATTTTATAAATATTGACTTCTTGTAAATGTATGGCCGTGGACTGAGAATTTTTTGTTTTAGTGTTACACAAAAATGTTCATACGCTAATTAAAATAATATATTATATAATTAAGATTAGCAAAATCCATTATTCCCTTTAATAGGAGAAAACAATATTAAAAATAGTGTTTTGAAGGGATGATCGTCAACCTACAATGATCGAACAACGACGATCGAGCAATGACAATTAAGTGGTGATTGTTGAGAGATGATGGTCGACTGATAATAATCAGACGATGATTGTGAGATAATGACGGTCGTGCAACAATAGTCGGGTGACGATGGTTGTCGATGTTGATTTTTTTAGGTACCCGAGCTTTCCAGTTTTTTTAATTTTCCTTCATGTAAAAGTAGTGGTATATTTATAATATTTTGACATAACATTTTGAATATTTTAGTTAATATGTCCAAATATTCTATTAGATGATCTACATTATCAGTGAATAGAAAATTACTTAATTAATCTATAATATAATTTGGGTGATTAAAGTCACTTAATGGATGATTTATTATTCATTTTGGGCGGTTATTAGTTTTTATATAGGTAATTGTAAATATTTTATAGAGAAAACAACTTTTTATAAAGTAGTTATAGAAATCAACTTTCAAGCATAAAAATTTATTGAAAGCTATAAAAAAATTTGTGGCCAAATAAATATTATGGTTGCAGTTTGAAAAACAAAGCAATAAAAAGGTTGGCAAAAAAATAAGATTAAGATTTAAACTATTTAAATTGATTTGCACCTCTCCAATGGATAGATCCAATAAAAAGAATGATCTTTCCGTATATAAAGAGAATGATCGAACTGACTATCAGGACCTTCATGCTAACCCCAACACCATGATTCCTCTTCTATTTTCACATTAAGAGCTATCCTCCATAGTTCATATTTCATGCTAAAGAAGGCTTCATTTGAAACAGCTTTCTTACTGTTTCAGTAGTTTTTTATAGCTACTTTGAGAAGCAGTAAGAAAACCGTCCCAAACGAAACCGAAATCGCTTTGAGTTAAGATACGCGAATATGTTTAAGATAGCTTTCTTATTGCAATTGCAAACAAACCCTAAGTTAGATCATGTGATGTCTTTCTTTTTCATTCTTTTCATGGAGGAGAAATCTCATATCTCCCATGAGGTCCTCAAACTTCTTTTATTTCTATGTATGTAATATTTTCATGCAATGCTAAGACGATAAATTCTTTTCCGATTCCCCAAAATATTCTTATCAATACAACAACTCTCAAAATTATTAATTTTATTTTAAAATAAGTTAAATGTACAAAGAATCAACTAAAATTTATATTATACTGATCTTAATTAAAATGTTGTATTAATTTTGATTAATTCACCTAATTATTTGTACTCCAAATATTTTTTTTTTTCATGTAAATTTTTAAAAGTGTAAAAGTACTCCACGGCTGCATTATTGGGCAGTTGGGCCAATCCTTAGCAAAAAATAATAAAAAACTTCCCGCACCCGATACCCTTTTAAAAAGGCCCAAAGTAGCATCGGCCCAATTACTAATCCTTATAATATCTAATTTCTTAGTATTAATGTAATACGTATTGTAATTAATTAATTATTTTTTAATGCTTACCTTAAAAATAAATTAATGAGCTTAAAATTTATTATTATTATTATTTTACTCATTAAATTTAATGTAGTATGATATTAATTAATTATATTATTATTATTATTATTATTATTTAAGCTTGGAGTTATTAGTTGTATAAGTTTTGTACTTGAAGAAGCAGAGAGAGCTACAGAGAGAGATGAGAATAGCTGATGTCCTCCGTGAACGAGACGACGGCGATGACGGCATCTCCGGCGAGAATTTTCTCCCATCTTTTTCAAGCAAGAGCTATTCTGCTTCGCCAACAGCTGCCGCCGCAGCCAACGGCGCGTCTTCTTGGTCTATACTGTTCAGATGGTTTCGCAATCGTCGAAAACGTGCACCGGCCGCTTCAGGCGGGAAGCTGATCGGTCAGTGGTCAGCGACCGACGCAATTGCAGCCGGAAGTGTGGATTCCGGTGGGAGATTGCTTCCGGAGATCGGTTTGTCTTCAGGTTTTTGCCTACATTAGTCCCCGCTTCGCTGATATTTCGATTTCCGTTTTTACTTGATAAGCTCATGAATCATTCTCTTATTTCTTTGCTTGTTAAATGCTGAGTTGTACTGATTGGGTTTCTTAAAATGATTTCTACGGAGAATCGCCGGAGTTTTCAGTTGTAATCCTATTTTCCTGATTTGTTTTCTCACTGTACATTTTTATTGCAATTTGTTTTTAGGGTTTTAATGCTAAACCTATATTCCTGTTTGATTTAATTTCGCTTTCCAAACCCTCCTTTGAACAGTACAACTTTCTTCCTATTGTACCAATTTGTTTATTGCGGTTTGAATTGAATAGCTTATAATTGAATTAAGAAAACAATGTGGTGGGGATGTAGCGTAGAAAGTTGGGTGTAAATTTATTTTAAAATGAGTATAATAATTGATTGATTACTCACATTTTTAAATAATCCAAATTTTATGAATATATATATATATATATCAAATTAAAAGAATATACACATTAATTATATTTTGAGCCGATCTGAAGCTGATTATTCTTGAAGAACACATCAAGGCTTGTGGTTCATTATCACTTGGCTGGATTTGAGCTCAATTCAAACTAAAAATCGAGTCCTTATTTGAAGAAATATTCTATGTGGAGTCTGGACACAGCTCTACGTTTCGAGACGAATCAGGTGGTGCAGCCACGTCATCGGTATCGAGTCGTGATACTGAGCTACGGTACCGAGCGAAAGCATGATGTAGCGCATTCTGATTGGTATCTAGACAGCATTTGACGTCTGCCCAGAATAATTAATCCCTTATTTGAGCTACAAGCTCAACCCTACTCAAAATAATTCCATCCAACCAAGATAATCTGTATTTTGTAGTGCTCTGCATCTCTATGTTTCTTGTTGGCAAAACCTAAATTCTGCCAAATGAAATACTTTTTTCAGGTGTCAGACCCAATGAGATTGCCTTCAATCTTGGGATGGGAATAGGGTTGGCTTTCCTTCTGGCTGGGAATACCAATGAGATGAACAAAATGGTGGAGCTGAGGAATCAAATGGAAATGCTACTGAAAGAAATCAAAGGTGAAGTTCAAAGAAGAGATGATAACTCCTTATATACTTCATCGGATGTTAGTGAGGATGCAATTAGCACAGCCATTTCTATACAACAGAATAGTTCATCCTTGGAAATGGAAGATCCTAAACATTTCTCTGAATCTAATAGAGAAAACTATCAGTCACTTTACAACTTGAGAGGAATGGTTGAATTGGAAGCAGAGCTTCAACTTGAACTGGAACGAATGCAGCTTAAACTGGGAGAAGATGCTGGAGAGCACAAGATGAAGGAGGTAATGTATTTTTTTTTTTTTTTTAAATGCTAAGTTGGCAATGTAATCCTTATTTCATTTTGAAAAGAAACCAGTTGAAGAGTAAGAAGGTTGATTTATCTTCTGGAAGTAGTGCTTCAGCTTGGTATGACCACATGCCTGATGAAAATAGTGGAGAAAGCCATGGAATTTGTGCATATGATTTAGAGAGAAGATTGCATGAGCTTCTCCAAACAAGACAGCAAGAGAGGATAGAAAGTTTAGAATCCGCACTGGAGTTAGCTCAGAGAAAACTTCAGGAGAAAGAAGAAGAGTTGTGTTGTTGGAAGAACATTAGAGAACTTGCTACTGAAAATGATGAATCTTATTTCTCACTGAGCTTCAAGTAGTTAGTGTAAAGAGTTCTACATGTAAACAAAATGCTTCTTTGCTTCATATATATATTCTAAGGCTTCATTTGGAACGGCTTTTTTACTGCTTCTTAAAATAATTTTTTAATTTTTTATTAAAAAATTGCTTTAAGAAGCAGTTAAACAATCATCCCAAACGTAGCCTAAGTTTCTCAGTATGTATCTTGATTTGGTACTTTGCTATCCATACTCTGTCAATCTTTTGCACCTTGATTATCATTATGTTAAGTTGTGGTTGAGGAGTCTAATTAATATTATTTATATATCTTATGTAGAGACAATATGTCTATTGACTTTGGTGGTAATATTATTTCACGTGTAATTTTATAATTTTTAATTATAATTGTTAAAGCTATATTACAACAGACTAAAAAAAACATAAATTTCTCAAGAAAAGCTTCTCCATCTTATTAAAAATCTCCTATATATATATATATATACAATTGTTTTATTTATTGTTGTTTGATAGTGAAAGCAAGCATTTATATTGAAGCGAGAGGTTAAGGGTACAAAGAAAAATCCAGCATTAGTTGCCCATACGCTTTTTATGGCTATTATTTGGCCTGACACTGTGAATCAAAGATTGCTTTTGAATCAATAATTACTCTCTCACAGTACCATGATGAATATCAATTGAAGCGCATTAAATTAGTCCTGAGAAGTGGGTCCAATTAGCTGAATTTATGATGATAAATACTAACTAGCTTAAAGGAATCGAGCTTAATAAACTTTTGTTCATCTTATGAGTTCTTTTATCATTTTAAAAATCCTCATCATTGGCATAGGAGACCACCGATTAGAGAGGAAATCAGATGCAGAACGTCGTCTTGAGACCAATCAAAACGTGCCACATCAACTGAGCCACGGTACCGAGCATAGGGGTAACATGACGCATTCTAATTAGTGTCTAGACGATGTTCGGCATTCGCACAAAATAATTAATCTGAATAGACACGCATCTATTGACTTTAGTCACTTTACATACATTAATCCAATTAATTATTGTTAAGAGAGAGAGTAATGGCATATAAAGTGGATGAAAACAAGATACATGCCAACAGTTAGCATGAATTAGTATCTAAGACATCAACATGATTTCATTTACACATTCGCCTACAAAGGCCATCAAAAAAAGATTGGAAGAACATGCTAACAATAGACTGGCTAAACTCTAAATTCCTACCAAAAAATAAACCTTAGACGACCCAAAATCTCACAAGCGATGGATGGGTTATATTTACCACTGTGAAAATCAAGCCCAGTTCTCTATCTGCAGCCTACTGCCAATTTATTTCCTTCGTCTTTTATTTGTTTTTGCTGAAGAACTCTGTGAAAGATCATCCAAGTTTTCAATGGCAGAAACATTTGTATCAATTGTAGTTACAGTTCTCTTCCTCTTCCTCCTGCCTTTAGGATCTTCAATAGCCATGTTATCCAACTTGAGTGTTTCTTTCCCCTTTAAATTTTGATCGGTATCAATTATTAAACCATGCTTGAATGCAGCAGTAGTATATGGAACAGTATTATCTGAATCTTTTGTTTGAGAAGATTCAATCTTGATTTCTTTATCCTCATTGCTGGTGGTTTTCAGTGTTTCCTCGTTCAAAATTCTACTACTTTTTAAAGTTTCTCCTATTGGGTTAACCCTGGATTTTAAGGCTAATTTCCTCCTATCCTTGGATTTTCCATCTAATTTAGCTCCAGTGGAAGTACCAGCATCTACAAGAGTAGGATCATCCAAAGAATTTTTTGTTTGATGGTATTCAAACTCAGTTCCTTCATCCTTTGGAAGAGTATTTGATTTTTTTCCTAAAGAGTCACCTTTTCGCCTACCCCTAGATCTTATAACTGATTTGTCCCCACCTGATGCCAAAATATTATCTTTGATTATGGAAGTATCATCAGGAGTTTTATCTAAATTGTTGATATGAGAGGGCTCCTCCAGCTTGGTTTCTTCCCTGACTAAACTTTCTGGAGTTTTCTCGTACAATGATGTAGCTAGTTCTGAAGTTGTTTCTATGGGACTGTCTCTTGATTTAACGGTTGAATTTCCATCAACAGATTGCTGAATTTCCATATCCTTTGATTTCCTACCGAATTTACCTCTAATAAATGTAAATAATACAAATTCTTATAAACTTGATAAAAAATAAAGTGCTATAAAGGTGAGTTCCAACTGACCTTTCTCTGTTTGATTTCCTTTTTCCTGAACTTGCTCTCCTCCGCTTCTTCCTTGGCCTGGAGATAACAAACAGAATAAAGAGTAATCAAGATTTCAGTGAATTCCTGCAATAATTTTCATTTGATTGAGGAGAAATTTTCTTTTAAAAGTATATAAATAATAGCATAAAAGTTGAAAGGCGATAGAAAATGGGAAACAAAATGATATAAACACATAGAGCAGATCTCACATCATGTCTTAGTATTATACACATCATCCCTTAAATAGATTGTGCAGGGCTCATTTCCACTCAACTAAGAAGGCAAGAGCCTTATAACTTTCGATCAGAGTACAGATGTGCATATCAATAGAATAGCTTGCTAGAAGATGAAGTTCGTAAAATTACCACAAAGATTTTTTTTTCTTCTTCAAATTTATCACAAACATTACTTTAATAAGAAATAGATGTAGCAAATACTTCATAAAATCCCTTTTGGGAACTCAACATCGCAGGGCTTAATTGAGTTTCAACAAGATTTTGGTTGAAATATTTAAAAATTTGTCCCACTTACGACTTTACCTTAAAAAAAAAAAAAAACCTAACTTTGGCTAGATGATAAATTTCACACTAAAAATGTTTTTAACTTTTGTTGGTCAATAAAGAAGAATTATTCTTTCGCGTTAAGTAAAATTAGGGTGTCCTAATCAGTAGTATCAAAGCCAACTATTTGGAGAATAAAGAAGAATTATTCTTTCGGGTTAAGTAAAATTAGGGTGTCCTAATCAATAGTATCAAAGCCAACTGTCCTTACCGTTAATTAAAGTGCATTTAAAATTTGAACGAGGGTTTTAGTTGATACACAACACATTATTTGAACTCATACCTTATTCATTAGAAGGTAAGGGTCTTCAAGATATTTCTACAATGTCAAACACTCTTCACAAGTTCAAGTCCTGAAATGAAAAAATTTAGAGGATGATAACTTAGCACATAAATTTTTATCTAGAGCGAGTTTAACGATTGATAATGGGTAGCAATATAAGTTAGGTGCCACTAGCACAGAGTCAAGTGACAAAACTTTTGAAAGAATAATATAACCTATTCCAACCACTTTTGATAGTAACCCTAATTTTCATGATAGGCTATAATTATGGAAGATATTATTGCCTACAAGAGTACAATTATATGATCTAAGACTCCCCAATCTACTATCCAAGTAGTAATTTTCTTCTTATTTACAAAACGAATGTTAATTTTTTGAGCAACCAAGTTTATTCAAGTGATATTCTTAAATAAGCTTCTCTATGAGAAGAATTAGCAATCTTTGATTTGTTATACGATTGAGAAAGAGATGAGAGAACTATTATGATTTATCTGTGTTGCTAATTCTCTTAGGATTTTTTTAGTCCATTATTTCATAATGAATTTTCTATATTTCGGATTTGGATTTTCCATGTTGAGTTTGATTTCTAGCATTGTCAATTTCTTGGCCATTGGCTTCTTTGTGACAATTGCCACTATCTTCTTTTCAGAAAGATCATTGATGGGGACATCAGCTCGTGGAAGGTTTATCAGAGGCGTGGCCGCCGATCTACGGCCACGATTGAGTCCTTATATTTCTGAGTATTTATGTTATTTTTCTAGTCATGTATTTTTCTATTTTATTGCTTCATGTATTTGCTTTTAGTATGTTTCCAATTGTACCCTCCTAGTGGGGATTATTGTTTGTAAGCCCAAAGGGCAAGAGTGACTTTTATTTTCTTAAGTCCTTGTACTTGGCTATATATAGCCTCCTCTATTATCTTTTGAGCTTAATGAATGATTGATTAGAAAATTTTCCTCTTGCATGAGTTTTGTGAGAACTTGAATGTTCTAATGGAGAGAGATCCCTAAGAGAGAGAGATTTGCGCATCACCCACCAACCTTGATAAGTCGGGAAGGCGTCGAGTGGAGGATCTCCATCACTACTTGAACAAGGTTCTCTTTCCCCTGGCATATTATCTCTGTTAGTCTAACTTGTCTTAGTTTGATTGCAGTCACGGCAGACCTCTCTTCTTTGCTCATGCTAAAGCTTAGTAAACATAAGGTTTGAGTGTACCTTTATGTTTTCTAATTCTTGTTGTTAGATTAGGGATTTCTTTGAAAACTACTACTTGCCATTGTATTGTTTTCTATTTATGTTAGAAGTTTCAGAACTCTTGTCTTGTGATTTAGCCTAAGCGAGTGTGACCCTATTGGTTTTGATTCATTGTTTTGAATTGCTAGTAGTTTTGTTATAATATTATTCTAATCACGAGTTGTGCAAAAAATCCAATTGCTTAATATCATTTTCCATAAGTAGTCCTGCATCAATCATTCACATATATTTCATCACCCTATTTGGACAATACTAACTTTCAATGTTGGTGAAGGACCAATCAACTTGGAGGAGAGACTTCATATTGAATGATTCATCCACCTCACAAGGAAAAAACTTTTAATGTCTTTGATTCTATCTTAAAAAGAAGAGAGGTGAGTATAAACTGAGAGATTTTAAGTCGGAATTTTATTCTCTTGTGTGTACAAAAACATGTGAAGATGTATGCAAATAAGTGTAAAAAACCTACAAATAAAATAAATTAATCTAAAACAACAACAACGACAGCATAAGCCTCTGTCCCACTACATGGGGTCGCTATTTAATCTAAAAATCAATCTTTAATTCCAGAATCTAAACTTAGGTACCCGAGAAAAAATGGAATATTAATGTTCACAAATTGATGGATTATTATAGACAAAAGCTGCTGTCAATAAATTATTTGATTGTTATTGATGGAAAGGTGATGATCATGGATTAATGATTACTTCAACACATTAGAAATATAAGAAAGCTTGAGAAAAAAAAAAGGAAAAAAGCTAAATAATATATGAAAGATGAGAAATGCAAGCTTACTGTACAATCAATATTTTCAACGAGCTAATCACATTGCAATGCAGAGGAGTTCAATTTTGCTTCAATGCGTAAAGTACAAAGCAAAGATATCCTCTTACTAACAAGAGCATTCAAGGGTTATATATCATCCATACAAGTATTATATGCATGGAATAATTGTTTGCTAAACAAACTTAAATCACTTCACATAATAATTTTTCAGCAACTATAATGATACAATGAATAACAACAAATTTCACTTATTCGAAAGCCAAAAAAAAAATCAAGATGCAATTATATAAGTAATAAAGTGATATAATACTTAAAAAACAAGAGTGCAGAGAGTGACTAGCTAGAGCCCTAGAAGCGAAGGCAATGCCAAGAGAGAAAATTTGTGTAAGGATAAGACATCAGGAAGGCAGGCAAGTGAGCATTAAAAGAAGAACAGCTAAGAAACTACTAGCTCAAGCCGAAGAGAGCGAAGAACCAATGAAAAACAATTCAATGGTCACGAGAAATAATTAGAGAAAGCAAGTGATTGTGCCTAGTCATGAAAGATGTTGAATAAAATCATAAAAGATGAATTAAGATTTCACTCCGAGCAGGAGTGAGTGTGCAACGCTATGACACAACATCCCAAAGCAGTGCAACAAGCGTGCTTAGTTACAAGCTCATGCTTCACTAGCAAGCCATGCATAGAACCAGTGCATAACTTTGTTGCAATCATACAAAGTGCTTTTAACAACATTCAATACAATGATGTGATGGAAAGCAAGATCACAAAGGAAAGCGCTTCATGAACAAAAGTATGGGAAAAAAGGAGACATTCAAAGCAGTGAAGGATAAAGAACATAAGTTAACAACAAAAATACAAAATCAGTAACAATAACTGATGGAAGAACAACCAAAAAATTAAAAACTTAACGGAGAAATGCACTGAACAGTGATTTCATATAAGCAGGGATTAACTCCTATATTGAAAAGCCAATTAAATTTGGCAGGTCAGTTGATATACATCACTAAGCAGGTAGAGCCTGGAATTATTGAACATAATGACAGAAAGCAAAAACAAGTGACCGAGCTTAGCAGGCTAAATGAACCGACTAAAAAAGATACTCACGCTTGTAAAGAAGATTCTGGGCTCGCAACATCATTTTCCAGTTCCTGTTAGAATATCAGAGAAGTGGAGGCTCAACACTTTTGGATGCAATGGAAACATAGAAAATGAACACAGTGACAGTAAATCTACCTTTTCAAAATTCTTGGAATCAACATAATTCCAGCGCTCATTCCTCAAAAATAAAATCTCCACGTCCCCATCATCATACACAACCTGTGCCGTGAAAAAGAAAACTACTGATATATTCTTCAAAAAAGCATATAATTTGTGCGCAATCCACAGGTATAATTAAAGGTACAATTGGTATACTCTTCAATACCCTGTGCTTCTCAGTTACTGGATCAAATGCATCAATCACACCTTTGTAGAACCTACAACATAAATGTCTAACATTAGGAAGACTAAAATAATTTAAACAAAGAATATTATTTGGGGGATACATTATCTGGCGTAAAAAAAGTTATGATCTTCTTATGTGTAGGACTGTCTAAATGCCATTTGCTATATAGAATGATTGCTAAAATTTGATTAGTTGACATCATCACTAAGGGATGCCAATTAGAAATTAGCATTGGCAATTATCTAACAATGCATCATCATCTACATATATCAAAACTATAATGCTAAAATTTGATTAGTTGCTTGAAATCTATGATAGAGGAAAAAATACTTACTTCATTAAAGTTATGTTGTATACTGCAACAGGAATACAAAAAACTAGTGCACACACCAAAATAACATCAAAAGCATGGGGCTTCCCATAATGACAGGTTGAATGAGGGTTGAACTAATTGTTATCTCAATAGTAGATGGGAAAGCTCCAATCAATAGAAAATCAGATATTACTGTAGGATACATGTGTAATTGATGACATGGATAAAGAAAGGTATATAAGAAGCGAACCTTTCATTTCCCGGAAAAAAAAAATACATTTAGCGATGGTATTAAGTTCTAATTTGAATAATTCACCATAATTTTCAAATTATTCAGAGCCCCTTCCTCCCCCATTGGAATATCAAAGTACTTTCAGTGATGCAAGTTGAAAAGAAAAATGCAAAATGGAAATATAGGAGTAAATGATGTTATGAAATTATCTTAAGCAATATATGGAGTAATAAGAGAATCAAGAGTCGGAATATTAGCCATAGTTACATAGATTTTAATGCCAAAGCAATAATTAACACTTCAAAGTAAAATATCAAATTGAAGCAGTAGAACACTTGCAGAAGAGCTTTATAAGCAAGGACCAAAAACATTTCGCCCCGATGCTAACAAAATTAGAAAACAAAATAAGTCTCATCTTACTTCTTATCATCAGGCCACCACACTTCTATCTCACGACCAATAATCTCCAAATATAAGTTATATAGTCGAGGGGCCTGAGAATGATAAAAGAAACACTTAGAATCTAATCATAACATATGTCAAATCAAAATTTGCTGAAGTTAAGAAAAATTAAACAAAGATCAGCATACTAAAACAAAGCAATGATTGCATTTAAAGAGCTCCACAGAGATTTTTGCAAGTATATTTACAGTGCAAGTAATAATCAAGTTACTAAAGGATAGCACAACCAATCAATTAAAATGGATAAACAAAGTGCAAATCCTAACTTGAGCTTGCACAAACCAATTTACTAATGACCATAGCACGTATTATAGATACTTCAATAGAGGTAACATAACCGTTATTAGTTCATATCTAAAACCAAGTTTAAAAACCGTGACTTAGACTACTTTTGATGATTAAACTTAAAACATTCAAAACTGTAGAATAATATTCCATCAGATACTTCATGCAATATATTTATACTATATTTAACGAATAATTCAAATAAATACATTAAACAAATAGTACATGGGACAATCTCACATGTTATACTAGTTTATTGTTTTAAAATGTCTGCAAACAAATACACACAACGTGTGAGTGCGTGTCATATAAGCATAACAAGGCATCTTGATGCGGACGTGTGGGTGAAATCCATAGATATTGATTTACTATGGGAATTTAGAGGGCAAAGTGGTAGAATTGAGAGAAGCATGAAAGAGAGAGCAGAGAAAAAGAAAATAAAGAGAGGCATATAGAGTAACGATCAGGAAAGGAAGTGTCCAAAACATTGCAGAAGAATCCAGAGAGCCAGGGGGTGTTTAGTAGGAGAGAGATGGAAACAGGAATTCGGGAGAAAGACTAACAGTTGGGGCTAAATGAGGGTAGGGTTGTTAGCAAAAAAGAGAAGGGGGTGAGGTTGGAAGATAAAGGAGTCGATAACATGAGGAAGGGTCTATCCAGTGCCTGGGAAGAAATTGTTGTACATAGCCGTGCCACTATATTTATAGAGAAACTAGATCCATGACTCAAAACAAGACCTAAAAAGATAATTCTTCAAATAATCATAACAAGACTTAGGTCCCTTTCATATAAAAATAAGAAAACTCATAGGAACATTTGCATAAATGCTCCTAACAAAAACTAAAAATTAATTTAAATAAATCAATTAAAAAAAGAAAATAGCATAATCACCATAAATATAATTCTTCAACTAATAAAGCCAAAAAATACTGTCGTGATCGGGGCAATCACCAGTAATTCTCTTGGAATACAAATAACTCTCCTCTACAAAGTTAGGGGTGCTCATCAAGCATACTGAGAAAAAAAGGCATGGAACTCATCATGTATCGCCCATCACTCATCTGAAATTGGACAATGTTGCAAAACAAAAAAGAAGCAACAATGCTTGCTGAAGAGATATAATGTAATCCCATTATACAGAATCTACTCAATTTTTAATATGTGGGTGGATGAATTGAAACTATTGTTGCAGATAAGGATGCAAAAACTAAACTTCGAAATATGTAAGAAAGTTTGAAGGTTTGCTAGTCAATAATTTACGTTTTATGTATTTTTATTTTTTCATAATATTGGATGCTATCTATTTTATTTTTTTATTATCCTATGATGGAAAATAACAAATGATCATGCTCGGGTATGTACTCGGGTTGGCTCATACCATTGAGTTTGATCTTACTTCCCCTCCCCTCTTTGGCTGTTCGGGTTTCCCCTTGCTGATTTGGTTGTTTAGGATTCTTCCCCTCTCCTTTTGGCTGTTCGATTTTTCTGGCTGCTTGGATTTTTCCCCTCCCTTTTGGTGGTTGGGTTCTTCATTTTTGCTGATTTGGCTGCTTGAGATTCTTCCCCTCTCCCTTTTGGTGGTTGGGTTCTTCACTTTTGCTGATTTGGCTGCTTGGAATTCTTACCTCTCCCTCTTTGACTGTTCAATTTTCCCCTTTTGTTGATTCTTGTGCTTAATGTTTCAGCTTTTCCTTTGAGAGCTGATTTGGTTTGTTTTTATTGGCTGAAATGTTGGCTCATTTAATTGAACAATTAAATGCCCCTTTCCCTTCCTTCTCCTATATAATGTGGCTGAAATTCTCTTGTGGAGAACAATTTTTGGAGAAGAAAAATTCAACCTAAGGGATCTTCATGGCTTGCGAGCTAGTCTTTCCCCTATCCCTTACTACTTCCTCTCGGTCTTCTAACTACTCCATATTGTTTCCCTTCCACCTGATCTTTCTAACCTAAATATTGTGAGTTGTGAGGTGGTGTTGTTACCCTATTTTGTTGGTATTTACCAGAGTGCAAACTTGTGCCTAATCAAAAATTCAATGGTGGATTACTGGTTAGATCTTTTCTTTAAGCACCTTTCCCTAGTTTTGTAAATTGCATGTGAGGTAACCAGTCGTGGTTGTTTTGAGAGTTGCTTTTGTTTATGTGTTTTATATCTTTCTTTCCTACGTAATTTTTCTAAACAGTTTCGAATGTTTGTTTTCTACCAAGTCTTTGGGTTTGTGTTTATTTATATGTTATTGAAAGGAAGTTTCTTGATTGCATGCCTAATTTTTCTCCTAAAAAATTTAGGAACTTAGGTTGCATCACAAGTGCTCATGCACGACAACAAATCTTAAATATTTGGAGTCAGACTAATGTTCATGTTCGCATGACAATTAAAACATATGCATTGGGTCTAAGCTTTCTGAGTATTTTATATAGACTGGTGCTCGGGCATGAAGTTTTTTAATTATATTTCATGGAACGGAGTATAGAGGAATCCAAACTAATAAATAATCACTTCCTTTATATCTCAAAATTTCTCATGAACATCCGCCACTATTTTCTATTCCACATTTAACAAAGCAATTTGAATTTCAATATCATAATTTTAACTTATTCACATGCTTAACAAAAGATGAAGCTGAATCAAAATATGCATGGATAGGTGAAGTAAGAGATCTGGCAAATTCAATCATATGAAACCAATTGCCCAAATTATTGCCAACAAGACATTCTAACAAGTTTACAAATAATTGACAAACCTTACGGCTTACACTCACATGAAGTGGAAACACCATGAACAAACATTCTCTATAAAAACCAACTTCACTTCACTACTTAAGAGGCGTCCTCTTAAAATATGGAATAAAATGTGTTATTTTAGAAAAAACAATTGACTAACAAGATTATAAAACCATGGCAACAATCCTACTAAAAATCAGAGTTGATATCATGCACATAATTCACTTGGTACAATCAAAGAAACATATAGTCTGATTTTTTACGTGTCTAACTCACGCAATTGTCATGTTTCACACTGACCTATGATCCAAGTGATGCAAGAAGGTTTAGGGGAAAGGTTTTTTAATGCAGTTATTATGGTGCATTATATGAAGTCAAGTACGAGAATTTGATATTTCATAGATAGATCATAAACTATTTCATTAAACGTGAATACAAGAATTATAACCCAAAAGATAATGAAATAATATAAAATATTTCCAGAAATAAGCAAGAATTTTAAACAACATAAAATTCACAAGCAATTGCAATTAATTTGGCACAAACTGAATTTCATTTGTGTCAAATTTAAACAAAATCAAAAGCATTAACAAGCCTATATTAAATTATATGGACTAAATGAGAAAAAAGAACAAACTCACCAAAATCAAAAATAAAAACTATCTCATGCAAGTACAAGGACATGGCTTCTCCTCAAATTCAATACAAAGTTGTACCACACACCCAACTTCGACACATAAGATTGAAAATTTGAAGGGAATATTTTTATTCAATAGAAGTTGTCAATTACATGCTTCAAAATATTATGCATGAACTCTTCATCCCATGGGCTAATAGATATTGTTGGATAATGATCAACACACTTCAAGTTTAAATCAACATAAAATTAATTTCAATAATAACTAAAACTCCATAAATCCATATTCTCAAATAGCAAGCCACAACAAGCCCACAAGAGATATCATAAAAACATTCACCCACTCACTCTAGCACCGTAGCTTCCGCAAACAAATCAACACCAAAAGATAAATCAGATCAAGTTTCGGGTCAGAATAAAGCATCATCAATAACCAGCAAATGCCAAAAATGGGAGGAATAATGAAACCAACTCAGGAAGCCAAATTTAAAAAACAAAGGGAGATAACTAAAAAATATCGCTGCCTAAAGAACAAATCTACATTCCGCTACACAAAGGAGGATTCCAACTATTGCATGCATCTAAAACTCCAAACACCAGCCCGCACACATCGAATAACAAATCATAACTAACAACAAGCCATCCATAAACCGCAACCACTACTCAGTTTGGACATATCCAAAATTGAAACCATGTCAAAGCATATGGATTAATGTAATTCTTAGAATAAAAATGCATCCCTCTAAGGGCCATCATCTCTGGCATGCTTTTAAATGTAAAAAATAACAAATAAAATAAAAGCTATGATGCACCGACACTTCTCCTCAAAAAGGCGAGCAGTGTCCGACACCGTGTCCGACACGACACTCGTCCGACACTCCTCCAACACGTGTCGGACACGCCGAAAACCTGTCCGATTAAAAAAATATTAAAAACAATTGGACACGCGTGTCGGACACGCGTATCTTAAATATTTTATAAATTTTTTTAAAATATAATTTCTTATATTTGGCGATATTTAAACTAAATTTCCTATTTCCTATCCACAACACCAAATCAATGTCTGCATTTAATACACATTCATCGAATATTCTCATTTTTATTTCTCTTTGGCAGTGAAGGTATTTTCATCTCCTCTTTTTTTGCATAATTACAAATCTTTCTCTTGTTGAACCAGAGTTGAAAGCAGTAATATTCAATGATGATGATATTGAAGATCAAAACAAACCTCTAAAGCTAATCATAGTAGTTAAAGCTTGAATGCTTGATGTTGTAGTAAGTGATTATTTACTTATATTTTTGTGGTTGTACTAGATATTTTGTACTAAATATTTTATATTATAAGCTAGACAAGTTATCATGTCATTCATTTATTATTGTTTGTCATTTTTAATATAATATTACATTAATATATATATAATATATAAAAAATGTATTGCCGTGTCCGCGTCGTACTCGTGTCCTATATTTTCAAAAAAAGCCGTGTCCCGTGTCCATGTCGTGTCGTGTCCGTGTCCGTGCATCATAGAATAAAAGTAAACCAAATAATGAAAAACAAATAAATTATGATAAAATCACTGCTTGATATGATGCTTTCACTAAGAACAAACATGGAGATTTTCACCAAAATCTACCTGGCTTCCATAAATTTAACTATAAAAAAATTAACATTTGATATTTATCCAATAAATTAAGCCAAAAATTTTATGCACCCTACAAAGTAAATTATGAATCATCAAGAGCAATTTATTTCATCAATGAACAAGATATCTTTGGATCCTACTATTAGTAGTACACACAATCTTATATACATAATAGCCTAAAAAATAAGTAGCATTAAGGTAAAGGGTAGAGAATTAAATGTGAGTTCACATGGAATAGGTGAAAAGAGTAATTAATCTAAAATATTGATAATAGGCTCATATGTTCAAATTAGATATATTCAAAACTAAATTTAGACTACATTTCATGAAGTTTCGAATATCAAAGTGTTAGTTCAAATGCATGGCAAGATTTTAAATGGCTACGCCTTTCTCACATTAAATTTCTTAAAAGTCACAGATGGAAGTCTTCATGAATTTCAATGCACCAAAACTTCATCACTAGGTTCAAACTCCATACACCTCTTATTCATGCCAACAAAAAGCATGTAAGTGTTGTAATAAGTATCCATATGCACATGAAGCAAACCATGCGGATGACTGATATAATTTATAAACAATCATCTAATTTTTAATTAACTTTATCAAAAATTTCAATCTTATTGACTTCTTTAATCTGTAGGAGATCCTTTGTGAAATTTTGGTGTATATGTTAAAATGTTATGTTGAATGTAAGATAAACCATAATTTAAATTGTATAATTTGATACTATAGGAGGCTATATTAAGAATGATGAGATTGTTCTTTAAATGTTAAATCCTTATATCTCCAAATGTGATGATATGCAAATAGTTATCATATATGCTTTAAAATGATTCTATGATGCTTAAAATGGCATAAAGTCAATTGGTCAGTGCTTAATTAAATAAGTTTGTATGTTGGCTAATAGATTATGCCTCATTCTTCTTAGTGTAAGTTAAATGGAGACTTAAGTGCACTTATTAAAAAAAAAATCTAAAGGTGATGATTACGATAATAAGATGATAATAATAATAATTTTATTATTATTATTATTATTATTATTATTATTATTATTGTAGATTTCAAATTTCATAGACAACATGCAAATACAATAACATTATGCCCTTGCGATTGATGTATTAAATAATTACAATAAAGTACAAGGTATGAAAATGATAAATTATAATATGAAATGCTATAATTCATGTTCCCGCTATTAAAGTTAAGTTTAATGCTTACTAAATTAGATTAAATAATTTGGGACTAAAATTATTAATATATATTTTTGATGAGGTGACAGCCAACTGACAGCGGGCTACAAGTAATAAACAAATCAAGAGGCTACTGAAAAGGGGAAGAAAATGAAAATAGGTCTTTAAAATATAATGAGTTCTTTGAATAATTAGTAAAAATGTGAAAACTTACTTTTCTTCGACCCTTCTTTTTCAAATTTCCTCCCGCAAACTTAACCCAACGATTATGGTCATTATGTTCTTCCCTTGAAGCCTTGGACGAAGCCATCATTTCCTGATTATGCAGTAAAAGATGAAATTAATTTTTACAGAATGCAATTAATAAAAACTTTCCAACAAGCAAAAGAAAGATAACATTTACAATGTAGTGAGACGCAACTACAAATTCAGAGAAATAAATCCAATTCACACATCAAGAAACATTCGTCTAAATGATTTATTCATAGAAAATAAACTTAGCCAAGAGAATATGTTGTACTCCAGGCTCCCGTTAACAAAGTTCAGAAAGTCAATACAAACTTCCAGCAAACAATGGAATAAAACGACATCCCTAATACAGTAAATCGCAGCTAGAATCAACGGGAACGTTAAGTTCACACATCAATAGATATCAACATTAGAACAAACGTGTTACTGAGTAAAAATTAGCCCCAAGAAAAGATAGAGCTGCATGTTCTAAAAAAAGTTATGAAAGTAAATAATTAAAAATGTAAAACAATTCAGCATTCTATGCGAAATGAAATTTTAAGATTCCAGATTAAACAATATATGTAACATAAGACAGCAAATCACTAGAATTTATTTTCCGTCAATTACTCAATATTAATGAGTAAAACAAGAAAACGTGTTATGAGCATTAATTCAAATAAATTAATTCATAATTTGGATTTGAAGCCCTCTGGTTAATTAAAGCAATGCACGTAAACAACTTCTTTCAGATCAAAACTACAGCCAAGATTTTAGATTTCCACATAGTACTAAGATTTTTTCTCAATTTTGTCACCAAACTCTCATAAGATTAAATGCACATAAAAGACAATTCAAGAACATAAGCTCCCTGCATTAATCTTAATCTACCAGGTACCTTCAGACACGGTTCTGCAGATAAATCCTTGTCAGTGACATCTAAGGGCTCTGGCCTATTGGTATTGGGCTTCCCCTGGTTTTCGAAAGTATTTGCATCAGCGACCAAACTTTCAGTTTCCATTTTTTCTTTCCTCAAAGACTTTCCATCACAGACCCCAGTTACAGCCAGTTCAGCTGAAGCATTGTCTGCTAGTGACTTCTTCGTAGAATCCTGTGAAGGTTCCCCATCCGAAACACTTACAAGAAAATGATCCTTATGTATGGAAGCAATAGCCGGTGGATCTTCCTTCTTAACTATAGTGAGTCCAGACATTTTTTTCTGTTCTGCAGAGGGGGCAGGTTTATGTGATGTGCTTCTCTTTTCACTAAACTCTGAATTGGTGACTCGCTTCCTCATAGGAAGACCACTGACAGGAGCCTTATAAGTAGGAGCAGCTGAATTAACACATGAATTATCACCATCCAAGCCCTCAAGCGGCTGAAGTTCTGCCTCCCTCTCACCCTCCAAAAACACTTCAGTTTCTGTCACCATATCAGACGCACCATCAGATTTCAAGCTTTGAATTTCCTTCTTCCATCCAGCTCTCCTACTAGGGGGAGCAGAAACTTCTTTATCATCTACCCAAGAACTATCACTAGCATCTGTCAACTGCACGGAGGACAATTTTTCTTCTACAGACTGAAAATTTAGCTCATTACCAGGTTTTTCAGTAATGGAGCCTAAACTATTATGCTCACCACTGGGGACTCCATTTCTACATTGCTCACTGGAAAAGGAATTCTCAGGCTTAAGTTTGGGAGAAATTGGATCTACAACAGCATTTCCATTACCTAATGGCACGACACCGTTGCTCAGCACCTTTCTAGCTTTATCAGAAAAGGCACCTACCTCTTCAAGATAATTTACAGGTTTATCCACCTTCTCAGTTTCCTATGCAAGAGAAGCAAGCACACATAAATTATTCTAGTTTACTCATCAAATATTTGAAAGAAATTAACAAATCAGAAAAAGTAAGCCAAAACCACATGCCTGAGGCAATGCATCAGATACAGCCTTTTCAGATAATTTGTTTCCATCCGCCTACAAAAGATAAATCAATCATCCATGAGAACCATTCATTGATCTCTCATAATTCAATCTGATTATTTCACTATATATTAAAAAGAAAATTACACTGCAATGAATATAATAAAAGTACTTCAAGACAAACATGTAACACAAAATAACATGTATAGAAGAAGGAATAAGCTTAATTACAATGCCAAGAATCCAGATAAATAAGGATAAACACATGTAAAAAATAAAACCAATGGATTTTGATGCAACTTACAAGTGTTGATCCGGGCCATACATAATTGGTAAATGACATGATATGCTCTCAACAACTTCATTTGAAATAATTTTATAGATCAAACATAAAAAAAACAGCATTATAGCGAAAGAAAAAAAAAAAAGAATAAACATTAAGAGCCCCAGGTTAACATGGCTACAAACATCAAACAAACCCCCACCTATGTTGCACCGATACGGATACGGCGATAAGGATACGACACGATACGGATACGGGACATGCCAATTCTTAAAAATACAGGATACGGATACGGCATGGATACGGCATTATAATATATAAATAATACATAAAATTTTGAAATTAATCAAAGTGTAATATTTGAAATGACAAAAAAAATTGAAATAAAAATAAACATTAAATATTTAAATGTCTAGAACAACAACAAAAACAAGAAAATAAATTATCCAGCACATGAAATTTCAACTATTCATTATCCTACGAAGGATCAACACAATTAATCCACATGAATTTGAAACATGAAAATTTTTAATTAAAAGTGTATATATGTTGCGCCTATGCCGGGGGTCCAAAGGGGCGATGCCCCCTGGCGGGGTTCGACCTGAGCAGTACCGAGCGGTACCAAGTTCCAGTACCGAGTACCGAGCAATACCGAGTACTAAGCAGTACCGAGCGGTACCGAGGACCGAGCGGTACCGAGGACCGAGCGGTACCGAGGACCGAGCGGTACCGAGTACCGAGCGGTACAGAGTATTTTTTTAAATAGGACATGCGTGTCCGATCAAATTTAAATAATATTTTAATTGGACACATCTAGTACAATAACAAAAACAAGAAAATAAATTGTCCAGCACATGAAATTTCAACTATTCATTATCCTACGAAGGATCGACACAATTAATCCACATGAATTTGAAACATGAAAATTTTTAATTAAGAGTGTAAATATGTTGCGCCTATGCAGGGGGTCCAAAGGGGCGCTGCCCCCTGGCGGGGTTCGACCTGAGCAGTACCGAGCGGTACCAAGTTCCAGTACCGAGCAGTACCGAGCGGTACCGAGTACTGAGCAGTACCGAGCAGTACTAAGCGGTACCGAGTACTGAGCGGTACCTAGCAGTACTGACCGAGCAGTACCGAGCAGTACCAAGCGGTACCGAGCAGTACCGAGTATTTTTTTAAAATAGCACACGTGTCCGATCAAATTTAAATAATATTTTAATTGGACACAGCACGTATCCGTGTCGTATCGGAGGCGTATTCGTATCCAACATGTGTCCGATACAGCATGCCTCATAAATAGGCGTATCCGTGCAACATAGACCCCCACCATCGAACTTTTGGAATAGTTAATTGGGTCAATGAACTGGCAAAAAAATGAAGAGAATAAATGCTCATATTCATGTAAGTATTATTAAAGGCTAATCAAGTGCTCAACTAGGTACTCGAGCCAGGAAAGGTCAACACACATCTCTAGCAAGAGCCAATACAAGCATGCTGCCTAGGCAAGAGAAATGCCTAAGGCATCAGGCAATGAGGTGAACACTTTGACTTGATTTAACTGATGGTTGCTTCTACTAATACTTCAAATGTTGAGGATGAGCTATTTTATTATGGTGATAACTTGGCAAAGAATGATGTGAAAAGAGAATCATGAGTTCAAGAAATAAGCATGGTCACATGGAATTAAGATGAATAAAGGTGGGCGAAAAAATTAAGTTTTTATAAAGGAAACTTGCACAAACCCTATTCATTGAAATAAAAGAAGTTTACAGTAACAAAAGCAATGACAACAATGTGAAAATAGTTATAAAAAGAGTTCAAAACTAATTGAAGGATGAGAAGAGGTCATTGATATCCCAAAAAAGTGCATGTCCTTCAAAATACATTTGAAGGTATATATTAGAGTCTAAAGGTTTTCGCTTGAGTGGATCTAAAACGGAATATATGGAGTGTAATTTTAGCAGTAATAGTCCTAGTGAGGGGATTGTGACTTTGGGTGATCAAGTCATTAATAAGAGTACACATTTTAGATATCTTGGTTCTATTGTTCATAGTGATGGTGAAATAGATGGGGATATTATCAGTAGAATTCAAGTTGGATGGTTGAAGTGGAGGAATGCATCGGGCTTGTTATGTGATAGAAATGTACCCCTCAAACTTAAGGGAAAATTCTATAAGATGGTAGTGAGGCCTGCAATGCTTTATGGTGCCGAATGTTGGCCTTTAAAAGAGAAGCATAATACTAAGTTAAGTGTGGCAGAGATGAGGATGCTCAGGTGGATGAGTGGCTTTACCCTTAGAGATAGGATACGAAATGAGCATATACGTGAAAAAGGTTGGAGTAGCTCCAGTAGAAGATAAGATTAGAGAAAGTCGCCTTAGATGGTTTGGTCACATAAAACGGCGGCCTTGCGATGACCCGGTTAGGAGAGTAGAGGTATTAGATTTGACTTATGTTAAGAAAGGTAGGGGTAGACCTAAAAAGACTTGGTTAGAAAATATTAGGAATGACCTTTCTTTATTAGATTTAAACGAGAATTAGACTTTTAATAGGACACAATGGAGAAAAAGGATTCATGTAGCCGACCCCACGTAGTGGGATAAAGGCTTGTTGTTGTTGTTGTTGTTGTAGAGAATTCCAAAGATCCTTATGTAATATGTAGACTTTAAGGGGGGGTTAAAGATTAATAAATATTGAAGATAAAAAGTATAAATATAGGAAAACATAGTGATAGAGACCTACAAATTTAGTGATAGAGACCTACAAATTTAGTGATAGAGAAGATAACTTGGATCACAACATGGAATAATTAAGTAGTTGTCAAGATTAACTTATCCCTATGTCTAAATGCTAAAATCTTAAGAAATTTAAGGGTACTTGCTTGAAATAATTTAGTAAGTACTTCAAATTTAGAATGAAATGGAGCTTGAAATTTCATTACTTTCCCAACATAATTTAATGTGATGGCTAGCATTTTATTCACATCAATAAATATTCTTAAGAATTACATAACTTTATTAGCTCAACATGGAATTTTCTTTATTCGAGCAAGACTTTGCTCAATTGACAGGCATATCTCCTTGAGTGCATCTAACATATTTAATACACTATTTCAAGTTTATAATTATAGTGATAAAATGTTATAATAGAAAAAACAAGGAATTGCTTTTCCCAATAAGCATATTTGCTGCACTTGGAGAATCTTAAAGATATAATTTATAATTGGTACTTTACATCAAGCCTAGACAGCAATGGCCATAAATAGCACCTTGGTAAATTAATATTACAGGGAAGGATTATTAGAGTTTTAGCATGTTAAAAAATACTGCAGAACTGAAACTTAAAATGAAACTAGGGCAATAGAACTGATACAAAGACAAAAAACGATTTCATAATTTAGTAATTAACATAAATGTAGTAGCTAATGCAGGAGACTGCAGCTGCATAGGAGAATGACACACCAGATACTATAGGAAAGATTTACCTCATTTTTTTCAAGTGCAACAGAACTGTCTTGGCGTATAGAAGCAACTATGTCACTATAATCACTCAAGGAGGTACCTATTGATTGCACAGCAGCTACAATGTAAGGTTTCAGCTTCATGTAACAATTGCTAATTACCTTCTCAGCTAGCCTGCGTACAACAGGCATAACGCCCTATAGAAAAGGATGCTTCAAGTAAGTGAGGACACATTCTACAGAAACAAAAGGTCTAGATCAAACAAACACAGACTATATGGCATTATTCACCTTTTTTGACTTCTGAACATTAGATAACAAGCAACTGAGAAGTTCTTGTGAGATATCTTCACTCTCCTCCAAAATAAGAGTCATGATCGTCTCCATTGAAGAAAAGACATTGATAGGGTGGTCTGTCCTGAAAGATTTTAGAAGCTCTTTATCATATGATAACAGATGAATATATTTAATATGAATAAAAACATTCTAAACGGTAGATGTATCAACTATATGGTTCACCATCCCAGAAAAAATACTAGTATTGATCATAATTAATGAAAATTTACATATTCAAGCAAAGAGAAAACCAGCATAAGCACCAGCGCAAAAATTAAACTTCTATACCACATTACCAGGTCCGATTCTGACAAGCCCACTTAGTTGCTTAGGCCAACTAACAGCCAGTCAATTAAAATTAGCCCTTTAAGGAAATATTGGAGCAATAGGAAACATAAGAAGACAAGAAATAACACCAGAATTAACAGAAGTAAATTGAGTATAAACTAAAATTTAAAAATAAGAGCCCCACAATTTTACACACCTGCTGGAATCCAATTTGAGAGAAAGTCGAAGATTAGAAAAGCAACAACATAAGAAATAAATAAATAACATAGAAGTCCGTATCTACATCTTAACCAGGGCTACAAAATACTTCATAAACTTTTTAATGTGAGTGCCGCCAATAAATTCATGAAATGATATGGACATGCAATTCCCTATGTGACATTATCGTAGTGAAATTAAGCATATCAGATATTAAATTAAGATCTGGATCATCAAACTAATAATTATTACATCAAAGCCTAATAGTATTGTGGTGTGATAAGAAAACAAAATCAAAACTAATCCAACTAAAAGATATTACAAGCAAATTGCTAGGGCCATGTGCCTTAGTAGAGCTGTCAACAATGTTGACTTAGTTAAGGTGACACATGCAACAATTGAACAGTGAAAAAAGCAGTGCATCGAATCAGGAAACTAAGTATTCAAACTGCAAAAAGAAAATTATGGCATGGCCAGAACATTAAGCAATGAAGAAGAAAATTAAAAAAATGGAAAAACAGACGAGTAAATAAAAGAAAACATTTGAAGAGGCAAAGTATTACAAGTTCAAAGAGTGCAAACACAAATTTAGTGAAGCTAATAAACCATGGACAAGTTCCAACGATGACAATACCCATGCGGTATTAGCAAATTGGCATACACTAAAAGAACTCATGGTAAAACTTAGCAAAAGGTTTTCCACACTTATCACTAGAAACACGTACTGATTGTAAGTGTCATTCTGGATTTGTTCATAAACAATACAGGCTAACAAACAGGGGGTTCAGTTCATTTAACAGTGAACAGCATTGCCTATAGCTGGCTTTATCGCTTGTAAAATCTATTTGATTAACTTAATCCAAAACAATAGGACAAAAATATAACCAACCCTGAATTACTTCAAAATTTTCATCATATTGTTCGCTTAAATAACTTAAAAGCATATATCATCTAATCATCACAGTCAAAATAAGAACAAATAAATCTTGAACAATCGAGCAAAGCTGAATTAATAATCCTTAAAAAGAATTTGATCCTTTGCCACCCATAATGAATCGGAGAGAGATTTGTCCAAGCCATCAAATAGGAGGCATGAAATGAGGTTGCTATATATAGATTCTTAATTTTGGAGCAAGAAATACTCATATATCTCCGCTGTCATCATACATCACCACTGGGGCAAACTTTAACAGAGCTTACCAACCACATAAACCAAGTTGAGTCACTATCCTATTATTCTCATCATCAATGAACCCAAAAAACTTCCTTTAAATAGTGCTATAATCAAGGTAGTAAAACAAACCTATTGTGTTATCCACACCAATCATGCTCTGTCTGGTCCCCTGATGGTAACTAAGCGGGAGAACTGCAAGTGGGAGTCCTAAAGAGCATTGGGAGTCGCTTGCTCACAAGGCATTGGGAGTCGTTTGCTCATCCTCTCCAACTCTTGTGCACGAACCTAAAGCTCAAAGGCACATGGTGCACTGACCATGGCACACGATGCATGTTGAACATCCATTTAACATGTCTGACCACTGCATATGATTTGACATCAATTGGGTAGGGACAAAATAGATGGTCAAAAAATATCTTGATGATCTCAAAAGTAATACTCAAAGAGACACAACTCACTGATCTTGTAGATGGTGTTTTTACTCCTATCCTTCGCTAGCAACCTATACTATGACTCGATAGGGGAAGAAAGCTTCATCAACCTCTTTACTGTTGCCACTGTATCCTAGCTCGTTGCAAAAGAAATTGATGCAAAATTGCTACTGAATTGGGAAAATATCTTTTAGATTGATCACCCTTCGAAGACATCTTGATGCAAAATTGCTACTGAATTGGGAAACCATCTTTTAGACTAATCTCCCTTCGAAGACATCTTGTTTAGAGGTAGCGAAGGCTTAGTAAAAGAAGAAGAGCACAAAAAAAATTGAAAGAGTGCTCAAAGAAAATTCAAAATCAAGCAAATGAGGTAAGAAATGCAGTGCTAAATATAGCCCTGAAACTCCAAAGCCTCTCCTCTAAGTGAGAAACTCCCTTTCGCTAAATATAGTCGTGAAACACCAAAGACTCCTCCAAGAGAGAAACACCCTTTGCCCACACAAAGATCACATCGCCTAATACGTCAGCAAACCAACATTAAATAATTGAATCCTGTGGCCTCCAAGCGAATCACCACCTCGCCCAGATAATGGATTAATATTACATATAAATGATTACCATGTGAAATGTCATTTTCTTGCATAATAGAAATTATGACACACATGTAAGGAATTTTGTATTTAATTCTCATTATATTTGTTCACTATAATTATTATTACATGAATTGCTTTAGAAATATTTACTCTGTCACTAACTTTTTCAATTCTCACACGGCATTCCTCAAGAGCGATATTTTATGTCGAGTAACTAATCATCCTTACTCTAGCTAGCAAAATATCTACCAGAGATATTTTAAAGTTTTTCTTCACAAGATAGAAACAATTGCCCCTCTACAAGCAGTAAAATATATGATAAGAAATGATAAGCTGGGTAAACAATAAATATGCATGAGATTTTATTTTTCTTTTCATTAAAGTTAACTACAACTTCCGAATAATTGTTCTTATACCATCACTAACTGATCACCGCATGTAAGGACAATTCCCTCTCTATGGTCACAACTCTCTCTGCAAGACTATGTTGCTCACTTAAAGCACACAATGCTCACTCCCATCAAAAGGGCAAGCGATCAGCCTGCCATCACCACCCTATAATCCCTAGCTCTCAATGATACAAGTTTATGCATCACCATGTTAGACTCCACCATAAATACCCCATCAATGGGATGTTTCAAGGGTTGTAGGTCATGGACTTGCTTGCCTGCCAACTCCTAAGCTACATCCACAATAATGATTGCAACCCCCATCCATATTTTTTTATATAAATCTCTTCTAGCACTTGGCTATAGCTCTGTATAAAAAAATCAAAGAAAGCAATTCTCAATTACTGCAGCAAAATTGCAACCATTATGTATAAAGTAATTGCTTTAAAGATATGCATAATTGAAGGAAAGAAAGGTTGCTTTGTTGTGATAAATAAAAAAAGCAGCAAAATTCAAGGAAAAATTAGCTATCTACAAGTAGGACAAAGTCACAACACAGTGAAGGGAATCATTTACAATGAGAAATAACACTTAGAGATACAATTCATTGATTCGTATATCAATGAGAAACCTCCAACAAAATTATCATGAAACTTTTTTTAATACATTCTAACCTTTTTTTTTTCTGAGCTTATGCAAGAAAATTGAGAGGTTAACCACAATCTTCAAACTTAATTACAGCCTAACTAATTGATTCCAAAGAAATTAAAGACCCTTAAAATTTTTTCTCAACATGTGACATGTAAAGAGACATTAATAGATAATCATGATAAAGGAGTAACTCTAATTAAACCATTAATTAAAATTGTGCAATATGAGGCCCGCCTCAACCCAATTCCATTGAAATATGCCTCGAGCATTTTTAATGAGGTTTGCGCCTCAACTAGGCTAAGGCCCGCCTTGAAGAGTGCCTCGCCTTACTGGCATGAGGCTACGCCTCACACTATTTGTATATTTAAAAAAATAATAATAATAACTCACCTAAATCCTAAACTAAAACCCCAAACAAATCGCGTCTTCATGCACCCCCAAGCTGCAACAACTTCCTCTCAACAGCCTCAACCTCCCCCGCCTTTGTTGCAACCAACGCCGTCGTAGCCACCGTTGGGGATCATTTGAAAGCCGCACACCACCTCTAAAAATTTTGGAGTATTAATTTTATGTTTATGTTGATGAATAATATTTATGAAAGTGGAAGATAACTGAAATGAATGAAAAAGAAGCATATTGTGAGGCATTGGACTCCATAGGACGAGGCAAGGGGAGGCCAATTTGTTATGACGACGACTCAAATAAAAACCCCCTCAGCAATGACGTGATGATGATTTCAGAGATGTTGCCAACTATTTCAACTTTGTTAGGAATTAAATGTGGATGAGTAGGGAACTCAAAAAAGAAGGAATTTGGAATTGAATTTGATGTTATATGATACAATTCGTACATTTAATATTATTTTACTCTTACAATATTTGGATTTTAATTATATTTCATGTCATTTATCACTTATCACTTTACGTCTTGTGTAGTTTTTTGCTTCATATGCATGTTAATTTGTCACTTCATAGTTCAATAAAAAGTTAATATCTCATTCTTTAACATATTATTTGGGTATTATATAAAAAAATCACTTTTGCCTTTTTTTTTTTACTTTACGAAATTTTTTTACTGTGAGAGACACTCCTTAAAACGCCTTGAGGCTTACGCCTCACCTCACGAACAAAAAAATGCCTTAATACCCAATTGTGGAATTTTAAACCTTTAATTAAACCACATGAGACCATTGATTACCAAGCAAAGAAAATTCAAGGAGACTCCTATAGCAATCAAGCCTCATAACATTTTGTTTTGAGCATAATCATCATTTCCTTTAATCCAACAATTACCCCAAGTAAATCCTCATAATTTGAAAGCTCGTATTGTAAATGTAATGTGATCCAAATGCAACTTTTTGAGGCTAATAAAAAATCCTTTTACAACCACTCTAAAGATAAAATACAAACAAAGCATGAGTCATCCTTTGCGGTCCTCTATTCTCTACACACAACTAGGCCACAAAGAAGCATGTATACATTAGGTCATTTACGAATAAACACATAAATAAGTGTATTAAATCTAATTTGATGCATACATTGGTTAATGATATGAAAATTTCAATAGTAAATACTTCCAAAACAAAAGCATCAACAAAAAGGTGGACAAATGCAAAATATAACAAAATAGACTCAAGGTTTCTGATTACAAACCATAAATTGAACAACAATTTTCATTAACCCAAAAGGTTCACATAAAAAATGGAAATGTTTACCTTATGCTTTTCAAGAAGTTTTCAAACATGCGTAGAATAAGATCATCACATTCAAGATCCAACATTACAACACAAGAGCGAACTTTTGCCATAATTTCAAGAATGGAAACCCTCTTACAATACGAACATCCTGACATATCATCCAATTTTTCGAAGGCATCGACAATCATTGCAAATATCTCCTGAATGCAAGCAAAACCACCAATGTTCACAATACTGTACATAATCAAATTTATTATTTGCATGAGATCAGAAGAATAAGAAACTATGATTTGACGATAAAGAATCTTTCACAAACCTTCATCAAATCATCATTATAGGGAGCATCAGGAGCAGTTACTCTCATGATTTCATTAATGCAAGCTGCCACATAAACCTTAACATCTGCTTCTGGATGGTTTAAGAATTCTTTGGTGATCAATGAATTCATGGTAGGGCACAGTGCATCGGACATTGATGTCGATGGAGATTGTTCCACCCTTGACAAATAGATTTCAGTTTGCTGGAATTTCAAAATCATAAACCACATTGCAATTAAATTCTATTTATAAGGCAGTGGGCATTCAACTCTACCAAGCCTATATGACGTACACAATTTAGCAACCATTACATAAAACAGCAATATTAGAAAGGATTTGCATGTTCCACGCTCAACATATGGAAAACCAATAGACCCACTTAAAACATGCTAGAATCTGAAATTGCATAGTAAGCCAATTATCTTACAAATGGCATGAACATCTTGATTCAACTAAAAAACATGATTAATATTTCATATTTCAGATTCAAAACCCAGCACTACTTACTATAAGCAGCAACAATAAAAAAAGGTCCCCTTCCATAATCCTAACTCCGAAATATTAAAAAACCATGCATGATTCATAATATATTTTAACTCACTAAAAGGTTAGGAAGGAAAAGAGATAAACCTAAGTTATTTTATACTTCCAAGAAAAAAAGATGCAAAACACTTCCCTTCAACTACCTAATCAGACAATTCTGGCATTTTAATGCAACTTAACCCGCACCGAATATATACGAAATAGGAACGCCAGAATGCATGCCAATACGAAACCCCTCTTCTTAGCAATCCGCATTTCCTTAGAGAAACGGGTAGGTGCGGACAGGACCGAAGGGGGAGAGCAGGAGATAAAGAATTTTGAAGACCAAACATACGTCGAGAACTTACATCTAGAAGACATAGTAGTTCGTCGACATCGGAAGGAGGAGAAGCGAGCCTCGTGCCCAATTCCCTCAGCCGATCCTCCAGCTCCTTCTCCGTCGGCTCCATTCCCGATGGCCGATTCCAGACTACTCTCCCCAAATCCTAGCGCTCTTCCAGGGAAAGAATCGAACTGCGGATATTTTTAAAAATTCAGAAATGCTGGAAGTAACAGGCTAGGGTTTTGCCGGACCTGCAGAAGGAAATGAAAAAACAGCGAAAGTGTGAGTTTTTACCGGTTTTCTTTTTTCCGTTCTGCCTCGCAATGGCCGATAGAGAGGAGAGAGGGAAAGAGAATATCAGGCGTGTGCGCGGATTCCGCCGGGTTTATGCAATCCGACTCACGATTGAATTTCGAGTCCGGGCCGGGATTCATCGCACGCGGGCAGACCGGCTGGATCCGACCGGGAACCAAGTTGGCATGGGCCGCATGGCGGATTCGCCTTGCATAAAGGTTAGTGGTCCTTCAACGCTTTCAAGAGAAAATTTAACCGGGCTTGTACTAGCTCTACCTTGTTTTATTTTTATGCCCTGTGATACATCTCTCAAAGCCCACAAACGGCCATTGTGATAACGAAGGTTCGTTTGGGACTGTTTAAAATTTTATATTAAAATTTTAATTTAAGAGGTAGTAAGAAAGTCATCCCAAACGAAGGATTCATTATGGTGCACCTGATAAGTATGTTGTTGTGTATTGGACTGGTTTTAGATTAAGTTGATTAGCATAGACACGATACCATGTGTAAAGTTCTATAAATAGACATTGTAGGATGATATATAGGTAGCCCCTTGTAATAAGCCCTTTACTGAAATAAAGCTCATGCTTTGCTCTCTCTCTCTCTCTCTCTCTCTCTCTCTCTCTCTCTCTCTCTCTCTTTATCTGACATTAGAGCCTGGTGGAGCTTATCAGGCGAAGGAGGAAGAAGCCGGTTCTTGTAATCAAGAAAGAGGTGGAGTCATTGGAGCCGGTTGAGTAGGAGGTCCAACAATAAGCCGATTGCAACGGAAGGAGGCAGTATTTGTGAGTCCATTCATGTGTGGGATCAAGGTCAGACACATGCACCGGAGTTGCCATTTGATTCGATTGGAGGCGGGGTTCTAGGCTTGTGCACGCAAGGTAGGTAGACAGGTTATGCCTGGGTTCACATGGAAGGCAAGATTGGCAAGCATCGTGTGGTGCATGCATAGGCGGAGCGTGGGGCACAAGGTTTGTGTGGGGCTCGGTGAGGCAAGGGGAGTAGTGAGAGGGGATAGCTGGTGCCTAGTCGCGCGGGGATGGGTGCGACAAGCGGAGCCGTGAGCAGTTGCGGGAGTCTCATGTCGCGTGCTCAGATTTCTTGTGTTGAAGCAGTGGATCAAGAACCTCGGTAGTAGATCATGCATGAGTGTGCAAAAAGTAGGTACCAAACTCAGGATTGGATGGGTGGTACATGCGAAGTGGCAGGTTGGAGCGCGCACGGGTGTCTGGGAAAGTTAGGTGAGCCGGATGGTGCTTGGTATTGGAGTGTAAGCATGCCACGCAAGAGCAAGTACGTTAATCAAAAGCAGACGCGAGTGGAGTTAACAACGAGGGATCAGTGAGAGACGGGAGGCAGATGCGCAGGGTTTAAAACGCACGAGCGCATGAGCTGGAGTCGTGCATTGGAATGCACTATGGAGGTCTAGCACGAGCAACATTGGGTTGGGCTTCAATGGATGTGCTCATGGAGTTAGTATAGGGAGCCAGTCAGATCACAACATTAGCACATGTGGTTATTTGATCGTAAAATTGGACCAAAGTGGAGATTGTTGTGTATTGGCCCTGTTTTAGATTAGGTTGATCATCATAGACACCACATCATGTACAAATGTCTATAAATAGACATCATAGGATAATGTATAGTTAGCCCCATGTAATAAGCCATTAAAGCCAAAGGCCAAGGAGTAAAGGATTTCTTGACCTCCCTTTCCCCTTTCTCTCTCTTGCAAGAAAGTTTAAGAATTCCTCCTAAATTTCTTAACACATATAACCATAATATTTGAGTTCTTTATATTGACCAATTCAATAAACACTTCATGAATATCCTATTAAACTATTCTTTAAATGGTCCTAACAAAATATCCTCTTATCCTCAAAAATGTTTGTAACCCTAAACTTCTATGCATTCCCAACCTTGCACTGCAACAATCATTGATGAGATACAAAAGATGACATAATTATAGATATGTGATATTAACAACATGTTGGAATAATACTTTAATCATAATGCCATGTTTAATGGCATCATACATGCACACAATCTAATGGAATGTAATCTCCCTCAATCAATTATCAACATCGAAGTTCACTTATGACTACATGATTTATTATAACTCACCTCAAACTCCATACAAATATTCATAAAAAATATAATATTAAAAAACACTGATGTGTGTAGATATTGATTTGTTAAAAGCAAAAAAAAAAACTTTTTATGGGTAAGAAAATTCATTGGGACATATTCAAAAAAGGGCTTTTACGCTTAAAACTTTTTAGTTAAATAAAATTTGAATAAATTTACAAAGTTTGAGGGTCTGTTTGGTTGGTTGTAGAGTGAATACAATGTAAAATAAATGTAGAGTAAGGCTTCGTTTGGGACGGCTTTTTTATTGCTTCTTAAAGCGGCTTTTGATTACAAAAATTTTTGCACTAGAAAGCTGCTTTAAGAAGCAATAAAAAAGTCGTCCCAAACGAAGCCTAAAATAAATGCAATGTAGAATAAATATTTTGGGTTGTCTGATTGTCTGTAAAGTAAATGCAAGGGAACCCATTTTTCTGTTTAATTGGGTTCGTGCAAAGTAAAATAAAATCAGTCGAAGGGGCATTGCTGGGCAATTCCCACAAATACTTGGCGTGGAAAAACTTGTAGCATTGTAGTCTTGGATGGCCGAATTGGGGAATTCTACACGCTTGCTTCGGTTCAGATTAATTGCTCAAAGGCAAATCAAAGACAAACTTCTATGCATCCCGTCAGAGCTGAAGCATTGAAGTCGGGAAATTGGGGCTTCTGCTCCAGTTTCGCCGCAAGTAGACAAATTCAGGAAAACAAATCCGATAGGACAGAACATCATCGATAGAGGTGAAGGAGCTATGACACGTTCAAAGTCTATCTCACACGAAGCATGTGAAGTCGAACATCAACTAATAAAAACATAAGTGACAAACCGTACCTTCCAATCTAAGAGGAAGGGAACATAGTCGAAGCGAGCAATCACAATCCAAACAACAATTAAGTTGAAACGAGCTCTTCAGTGCCTTCTCTCGGGCTTTTCTCTCACCCGCGTGCCATGATTTACTTTTCTCGTTCAAAATGAGCGATTTTACTTTACAAAAAATTATAAAAAATGATATTACATTGAGATTTCACTTTACATTTAAACATCAATTTTTTTTAGCTACAACCAGACAGCCCTGAATCATAAAGTTTAATCAACCATAATGATTTTTATTAGTTTGAATTTAAATTTTTATGATCAATAAGCATCCACCACGTAGGATTAAACGTAGTCGAAGGCCAATCATGTTCTTCCACGTCATCCCTAATGCCACGTCTCGCGTCACAATTCGTCTGCTACTGGCATTCAGACGTGTCCGCTTTCCACAAAGTCTCAGTCGTTTAATTTCGGAACCAGACTTTTAGTTCGAAAAGCGAACACATCTTCTCTTCCCAATCGCCGACGATCCTCCCTCGTCCCCTACCATACTGTCGCCGTGGCTTCCAACGGGCCACAGTCCCTCCACCGCCGGAAAATTCCAGCAACCAATCCGCCCCGAACCCTACCCTCTGCCCGGACTCGAGCGGCCGACGATATCGTCCTCCCCTTCTGGCAACAGAATTGGTTCCTTCTACTCCTCTTTCTGATGGCGCTTTCCTTATTCGGCCTCGCCATCTTTCTCTACTTCAGTTTACAGCTCGAAGAGGGAGCCCCTATTCCTACGTCTGCGGTCGCTTCCGAGGGCGTGGCGGTCAGTGATCGCCAATAATCCGAGATCTCTGCTTGTTATTTGTATTAGTTTTCTGATCTTGATTGCTTTCTGAATAGATATCATATGGAACGGTTCTTAAGCTTATGCACGAGAGGACCAAATTTCGGCTGCACTCTCATGAGGTTCCATACGGGTTGGAGGCGAAGGAGCTGCGACTTGCTCAAAGTCTATCTCCCACGAAGCAAGTGAAGTCGAACATCAACCAAGAAAAGTAGAAGCGACCAACCGTACATTCCAATTCGAGAGGAAGGGAACATCGTCGAAACGAGCAACTGCAATCCAAACAACTAAGTCAAAGTGAGCTCTTTCATGCTTTCCGGTGAGCTTCTCTCTTGCGAGCGCACATTGATTCCCTTTTTTATCTCAAAACGAGCGATTTTATTTTACTCGAAAATTCTAATGCCACGGAGAATTCTTAATACATTGAATTTCACTTTATTTCTTTTACAATTCATTTTTTTTTACTCCAAGTAAATAGCCTTGAATCATAAAGTTTAATCAACCATAATGTTTTTAATTTGAATTTAAAATTTTCTGATCAATAAGCAATAAGCATCCACCACGTAGGAGTAAACATAGTTGAAGGCCAATCATGTTCTTCCACGTCATCCCTAATGCCACGTATCGCGTCACAATTCGTCTGCTACTGGCATTCAGACGTGTCCGCTTTCCCCGAAGTCTCAGTCGTTTAATTTCGGAACCACACCTTTAGTTCGAAAAGCGAAGCACATCTTCTCTTCCCAATCGCCGACGAGCCTCCCTCGTCCCCGACCATCCTGTCGCCGTGGCTCCCAACGGGCCACAGTCCCTCCACCGCCGGAAAATTCCAGCAACCAATCCGCCCCGAACCCTACCCTCTGCCCGGACTCGAGCGGCCGACGATATCGTCCTCCCCTTCTGGCAACAGAATTGGTTCCTTCTACTCCTCTTTCTGATGGCGCTTTCCTTATTCGGCCTCGCCATCTTTCTCTACTTCAGTTTACAGCTCGAAGAGGGAGCCCCTATTCCTACGTCTGCGGTCGCTTCCGAGGGCGTGGCGGTCAGTGATCGCCAATAATCCGAGATCTCTGCTTGTTATTTGTATTAGTTTTCTGATCTTGATTGCTTTCTGAATAGATATCATATGGAACGGTTCTTAAGCTTATGCACGAGAGGACCAAATTTCGGCTGCACTCTCATGAGGTTCCATACGGGTCAGGGAGCGGACAACAGTCTGTCACCGGATTTCCCAACGTTGACGATTCTAACAGTTATTGGGTATGCGTTACAGTGCTTGTCGATTTTACCTTTTGATCTATGGATCTATCTTTGGATTCAGTCATGAATTACTAAACAGACTACTGAACAATACTCATTAATAATTCGAATAATATAGTACTTGCAAACTGCAGAGGCCGCTAGATATATAAGGATTTTACTGGCAATCTAGCCATGGTTTCATACCCAGAAAACTGTTTTGTTTGACACGGCAGGTTAGTAAAATGCGTACTAATGTTTCAACGATGATGATTTGGATACTACAACAGAATGTATTTTGTTAGAACACTGTAAATGTTAAGACATAGTATTCCTAAAGTACAATTTGATGTGATTTTAAAATAAATATTATGAATATTGTAGAGCACATACATATATGATTTCATAGCGACCTTTAATGCCATACTTGTAAGTGTTCTAAACCAAGGCGGAATACAATTTTAGAAATGCTAAAATTGTCAAATATCATTGTTATTCTCATTGTTTTAAACATATGGGGAGTATGGTTCACGCGACCAACTTGTTTCTCTAAATTTCTAAATCCTAACCTAGGTCAACTTATTTAATCATGGTAAATTTATCAGTAGCATTGGGTATAAGCCTCTCTATCAAGGCATAGAAGGTGTGCTCATTCACCAAAACCTATGGGGTACATGGTTCATAAGACCTACTAGTCATCCTTTTTCTTAGTACCATGAGACACCCTTGCCTTGCTCCACTTTGAAACTCATCATTGGTAAGGCTAGGGGAGCCTTCTAAGGCATTGATCTAAAAGCTCTTGGGTTTGAGTCACTGAGTCTTTGACTAAAAAAATGAAGATCGCTAACATATTAGTTCAGATCAATACTACAACAACAACAGCAAAAACATCAAGCCTTTATCCCACTATATGGGGTCGGCTACATGAATCATTTTTCTCTATTTTATTCCGTTAAGAGTTACATTCTCATTTAAATCTAATAATGAAAGGCCATTTCTAATATTTTCTAGACATGTCTTTTTAGGTATAACTCTACCTTTCTTAAGATAAGTCAAATTTAAAACATCTACTTTTCTAATCAGGTAATCGGAAGTCCGTCGTTTTATGTGACCAAATCATCTAAAATGACTCTCTCTAATCTTATCTTTTATTGGAGCTACTCCAATCTTTTCACATATGCTCATTTCATATCCTGTCTCTAAGATTACAGCCACTCATCCACCTGAGTATCCTTATCTCTGCAATACTTAAACTTAATAGTATGCTTCTCTTTTAATGGCCAACATTATGCACCATAATGCATTGCAGGTCTAATCAAAATCAAAATCTATGCTCAGTAATAGATGGCCCGATTCAAATTGAACTTGAATTGAGTTGTGCCTAGATCAAATTAGATTAACTTGAGATCAAGTAGAATTTATGCTTTAATATATTGTCCATTTATACATACAGATGTGCATATTTGTTGATTGAATTGAGAAAATTTATGAGAAAATAAAAAATTGATTTAATTAAGTCGACTTTTTGCTCAAATGGAGTTTGAATCAGAATAGATGCCCAACTTGAAGTCAATTGAGAACTGGTTGAGCGTATATTATCAAATTTGAATTTGCTTAAGACTGGATTGAATGGCTTAGAGCGGTCTTGAGTTAGGGATAATATAATTCAAGATTGAATCATTTACATCCCCTTCCTACATCCCACTTTGTTAGTAATACTTATGCACACCCCTCATAATCCTGTTTCTCATTTAGATACTATGTTTTCAATGTTGGTTTGTTTCTTTTTGGGCCACTTATTACAATTTTTTTTCTTCATTTATAGTTTTTTGGTAAATATTTCCTTTATTATCACAATTACTTGTGTCCTCTTATCTCTGTAAACCATTCCATCTCAAACACCTGTTTAAAAACCCAGTTAAAAATTTGGCAGAGGCATAAACATGTACAAGTTGAAGAGTAAGATAATGATGTTGAGGAGAATAAATATGCTATTGGAAGAATTAATTACCATTTTATATTGGTTCAACGTTGAATCACAACTTTTATGCATAATTATTGACTAAACAGACGGGCCTTGTTGCAACTTCTTCCATACTATTCTTAACATACTTCCTATAGTCTTCATATACAGCTCTTTGCAGCCGCCTTATGTTAAATGAGCATCAAAATTTTCAGGTGCAGGAAAATTGATTTTTCTTAAACAATCAAATTGATAAAAAAAGCTGACTCGGGAATGCTGTAATCTTTCAAAAAATTTTCCATAATGTTTCTTTTACTTATTAAAGCATTTCTTTGATGAAAACCTACAGATTGTGAGGCCTATACCAGACTCGTCTTCCAAGCAAGGTGACGCAATACCACATGGAACTATTATTCGTTTGCAACATATGAGGACTCAAAAGTGGTTGCACAGCCACTTGCATGCATCCCCTATTTCTGGAAATTTGGAGGTTAGGTTTCTGGGAATTTCAGTCGCTTTTAATTTTTTGAGAAGTTATGAGCCACTTTCTCTCATGTTTTGTCATCCAGCCAAAATAAAAATACAGTCTGTATGTTTTAAATGAATACGAATAAGCTTTCCTGAATACACAATGATTCATGTGTATTAGATTTACAAAGCCTTCAAGTTTTTCAAGAAAGCTTCAACTTCATTATCATCCTCATAAAGTTCTTTTGCCTCAATGGGTTTAGAAATGAAATGAAAGGTTGAAAGGAAATAGAAGTCTATATAGTTTTTGCCTGAGAATGAGCATTCTAGACCTCTAGAGTAGGTTAAGTTATAATGGGTATGAAGCCGATAGGCTGGAGTTTGGTATCAAGTAATGTCACTCATAACTTCTCTTGAGCAAGTGCAAGCTGTTAGCATGTGAAATCATATCTGGAAATACGAACTTAATATGAAACTTCTAAGTTTCTTCTCCTTTGAGCATCTTAAATTAGCTCTTTGGGTTGCTGCTCATTGAAACCTGGGTAACAAGCCAAGCTTGCTTTCTAACTTGATGGACCAAACCTGTTTTTTTTTTTTTTTTTTTTGGCTTAAATAAATATTAATTGTTATTTTTTTGTTAGCTACAGCCTACCTAGCTTTATAGGTCTTCACACTTATCCTTCATAGAGAATCTAAACTATAATCTCAATGTACTGCAGCAAGTATGGTTTTTGGATTATTTTTCATTCACATCTTTTTAACTTATGTTGTTTATATAGCTTTGAAATATCGTATTTAATTACACAGAGTGATACAAGCAAGACATTAGAAAGAGAAAATAATGAAGAGGATAGATTATCATCTGGATTGCTGCAGCTAAGAAAGGGGGTACAGCTTGTTGGAGAGAGGAAGAGGGGAGGATGGAGGGTTTTGTAGGGTGAGGCAAATAATAAAGATAAAAGATTGATGAGATTGATGAATTTATAATTTATTGATGTTAAGTGAAATTAATAAGTAACTCATATTTAAGATATAAATATCATATGGGTTAACTGTCTTAATCCTGAAATGTGATATTTTACTACTTAGCATGGTGCAAAATCAGTAGTGAAAAATTAGTATCAAGATGACATTGATTTCCCTGAGCAAATAAAAGTCAAGGTAGACCTAAAAATGCTTGGTTAGAAAATATTAGAAATGATCTCTCTTTATTAGATTTAAATGTGAATTTGACTTTTAACCAGACACAATGACGAAAAAGGATTCATGTAGCTGACCCCACGTAGTGGGACAAAGGCTTGATGCTGTTATTGTTGTTGTGGAAGTTCCTGTCTTAAGCTTCCAGTAAGTTGCAAATTTATTCTATTGACAACATATCGAATATTATAGGTGAGCTGTTTTGGGGGAGATGGTCAGTCAGATACCGGAGATTACTGGCGGTGGGTATTAGCTGCAATCTTCTCTTTTCTCCTCTTCCATGCTGAAATTCTGACTTCATGTGGCTTGTTTTCTGTCATGGAAATTGCACTGCAGGCTTGAGATTGAAGGGAATGGAAATATCTGGAAACAAGATCAAAGAATAAGACTAAAACATGTTGATACTCTTGGCTACCTACACAGCCATGATAAGAAATATACCAGAATTGCTGGAGGGCAGCAAGAGGTAAATAACTCATTATTAGTTTTTCCATTCTTTCTTCTTTCATCTTTTTCTATATTTATTTTACATTTTATTTTGGGTGAATTTTGGTGGATTTGCATAATAATTCTTATATAACATACTATTTTGCAAATCATATAACAATATCACTAAAATGAACTTATATTTTGATGTCATTTAAAAATTAAGATGTTATATAAATAAATATAAAAAATTTTATGGTAGGTATGTAAATATTTAAATAATATATATATATATATATATATATATATATATATAAATTAGGAGTTTCAATTTCAGTCACGGGTCTGGTTCGGGTTTGACCTCGACACTATTCGGATCAACCTAAACCCGACCCATTTTTGCAAACAGGTCGGTTTTCCGGACTCGGACACTTCGGGTCCGGGTAAACCCGACTCGACCCGAATGACCCGGGACGGACAAAAAACTGCTAATTTTCGGGTCCAAAAACAGGTCAATCTCGGGTTGCTGGGTCAAAAACGGGTTTTCAAGTAAAAAACGGATCAATTTTGGGTCAACAGGTCAACCCGAACCCGACCCGATTTTTGAAACAGGTCAAATTGTTGAACACGAATCTGACCCGTTTCGGGTTCGGGTCAACCCAAACCCAAAATTTTTGGGCCGGGTTCAGGTCTGGTCCAATATTGAGACCCCTAATGTAAATCCCCTTTTTATTTAATCTCTAAACAATAATCTGTTTCTCTTCCAGGTTTGTGGGATTAGAGAGAAGAAACCTGACAACATTTGGTTAGCGGCAGAAGGAGTCTATCTTCCAGTTCAAGGAAGTTGAATAGCGGCTTATATTTTCAAAGCTTCCGAGCTTTAGTTGAGAGGTTCTATCATTTCATGACATAGTGGTAGGTCTTGCTATTTTATTGTTCTCTTCTGTACTATCAAATTCTGCAATATATTTTGGGCAGCAGATTGACTATATGTGCAACTGGCCATCCATTCTACCAACTATATTTTTTAGAGGATTTGCCTTGTGAGGGTTATCCAAAGTGGTGCAAAGGGGAAAAAGCCCACAATAATCCTCTAAATTACTATCTACATCGACCAAAAAAGCATATGAAAGTTCATTTATGAACTGATCCAAACAAGCTTTTTGATTGGCTCCTCTACTGAGAATTTGATCCATCTTTGTTGTTGCTGGGTATGGTTTTTAGTGGTTTGGAGATACTTTATGTGATTATTAGAGATTTAATGCCCTAAACTTGACCAATTTTAAGGTAAGTGGTGCAAAGAGATGCAAAGAATAATTAAAAAAACTGAAAGAGTAAACAGGTAAAATTCAGAGGTATCTTTATGTGACATTTGGCTTAGATGCGGCGAAATCAGAAATCAAGGCATTTTTCCTTAGCGATGCGAGTCATAAGCCTCGAGGCGTAAGACTCAAAATAGACAAATAAAAACACATGAACAAACTAATAATTCATAAAAATTGACCAAAGTAAAATAAAACATCAACATATTTATTTGATTTGTCATTATAAATATATAAGCTACAATTCTCAATATTAAATGTTATTATAAAATGAAATTTTGAAATGAGGTTTAAAATAAACATTCATTTAAAACTTAAATACATCATAAATATTATTATTCATGGCAGTCTCATTCTTACTTTTGTATTCTTTATAATAGTCCTCGTATGTAATAATTATATCATCATCGAATTCTAACTCATTATCATCTTCTAAATATTCATCAATTATAACGTTTATTTTAACTTCCCATATTAATTAAGATTAGATTCAATGTAATATAAAATTTTTTTTTCTTCTGATCATTAAATGCATGCCATGCATGGCTCCTTTTTCAATTTTAAATATTTTACTATTTTTAATAATTATCGATTCATCATTAGAAAATATATTATTAAAAACCAAATGATTCATTAATTATTCTTCTCTATAATTTGAAGTGCTTCTTTTTCTAGTTTTTATTAAATATAACACAAACATTCAACCTTACTCATTCATTTATAGTTAATTTGTTCATTCTCTTTGTATAATAGAATAAAGTATACACATATTATTATTAATAATATATAATAAAAATTTATAAAACTTAACTATAATGTGGCGTTGCCTCGAAACACCTTAAGCCTCGAGGCGTGCGCCTCATTTCCAGCGAGGCTTAAGCCTCTAGGCGCTCATTGTGCCTCAATTTGAGGTGAGCCTCAAGGTGCGCACCTCGAATGATTTTTTAAACCATACTTAGATGCGTGACATGATCTTAGCGATTCAAAATTAAATCATAAATACAACTTAAAAAGAGAACATTCTAAATCATATGAAAAAGAAGTTTCATATCCACCACCACCAACAACACCATCAAACCTTTATCTTACTACAAGGGATTAGCTATATGATTTTTTTTCTCCATTGTCTTATTAAGAGTCAAATTCTCATTTAAATAAAAAACAAATCATTTCTAATACTTTTTAATCAAGTCTTTTTAGGTCAGCCTTCACCTAATTGGGTCATCAGTAACACTAATTAGTTATGGGTGATTAATAATTGTGTAGGATAACAGTGCTGAAATTAGATGAGACTTTAAAAGCATTTATAATACAGCATCTAAAATAATTTCAATGACTTGAATCACCAGAGCATTAAATGAAAATAATAAGATCAGTGAAGGACATAACAAACCACGCATTTACTAATCATTTTTATTACTATTTAACTATTTATTAAAATTTAATAAAATCACATTATTTTCCTCTAAAATTTGAAGGTATTAGCATAAACAAAACTAATTATGCATTGAATGTTCTTTCTCCATAATAGTATTGCGCTAACTATTGCCGAAGAATCTGTAGAAATTCAACTAGATTAAGGGACTGTGTGGTAGAAAATATCGAGTCAAGAAAGACTATTACAACAATAAAACATATCTACCGTCTACAAAGAAATGAGCATTTACTCTTTAGAGATCATCATTTGTGATGATGTTGCTGATACCCAAAATCTTTGCTAGTTTTCCACTTTCATATGCTTCAACGGTATCTGCAAAAATTCCAAAAAAAAAAAGTCCAAGCATATATATTAAAGTTTGGTCATGATGATTTAGTTATTTGATTAGATTTGAAATGAGTGCAATACATGACTACAACAACAATAACAACATCAAGCCTTTGTTCCACTACGTTGGGTCGGTGTTATGCCGGTCCAGCTTGGACCGGCTCTACCTGGACCGGCCCAGCCGGTCCAGTGCTATTCGCGACGGACGCAGAGGAGCCGCGCGGAAGAGAGAGGGAGCCAGGGAGTGGGGTCCACTTGCAATTCAAACATGGGTTAAGTGTTTTTGGAGGGAGAAGGAAGGGTAGAGTAGTCCTTTTGCTTTTAATTTGAATTAGATTGTATTAATAGGGAGTTATGAGGGGATTAGGTTTTCATCTTGATTTGGAATGAGTTTTGTCTTCTAGGTTTTCTTGCTTGGGCTCTTGGCGTTGCCGGAGATCGTTGGAGAGTTTTTCCTTCCTCTCGAATTGAAGGAAAGTTGTATCTTGCAAGTGCTTTTCATCCTTTATTGAAATAAAAGCGTTTGCATCATTTTTCTACGTTTCTCCCTACGTTTTCTCTCAGTTTTTTTCACTGTTTGAGCTGTATTCTTGCTGCGGACAGCAGTTTACTTGGCTTAGGTATTTGATTTGGGTTAGGTTTACTTGTGCAAACGAGTATTTCCTATCAGTCGGCTACATGAATCTTGTTAAAAGTCAAATTCTCGTTTAAATCTAATAAAGAAAGATTATTTCTAATATTTTCTAACTAAGTCTTTTTAGGTCTACCTCTACCTTTCTTAATATATTTCAAATCTAATACATCTACTTTCCTAACCAGGTCATCGTTTTATGAGACCAAACCATCTAAGGCGACTCTTTCTAATCTTATCTTCCACTGAAGCTACTCGAATCTAAGGCGACTCTTTCTAATGTTATCTTCCACTGGAGCTACTCGAATCTTTTCACGTATATGCTCATTTCGTATCCTTTCTCTAAGGAGGGTAAATCCACTCATCCACTTGAGCATCCTCATCTCTGGAACAGTTAACTACTTAGTAATATGCTTCTCTTTTAATGACCAACATTCTGCTCCATAAAGTATTGAAGGTCAATTAAAATTTATATTACATTCATTTCAAAATAAAGCCAACAATTTTGAGTCATCCAAACTAAATTTAGATCAGGATAATATGACTTAAAGTTTTCTCAAGAGGAGTTGGTGTGATTACCATCAGAGCCACCCAAATGCTTTCCATTAATGAAGACTTGAGGGACAGTTCGCCTTCCAACAATTGTAGACAATGCGTCCTGGATTTCTCCACCATCATCTATTACAAATATTAAATGATATAAGTAGATGAAATAAAAAAATATATTTATCTGCTTTTGAGTGCAGATATTCTTTGAAGTTTCAGTGTAAAACAAGCCTGTCCTTCAATTGATATTAGACATTAATGCTATCAAGAGAAAGCAAATTAACTTTCTCATAAATTTAAAATAAAAACCAAAATGAAAATATGAAATCATCGGTAGAACATAAATCATTATAATAAAAATCCTACAGATGCCGGAACTTCTAGAACTACCACGTGATTTCGAACCTTCGAGGTTTGAGAAACTGGTGCATGATATGATTTATCACTCTGATAAGAAAGGTTTTTTGGGATGGGGATGGACGACCCAATATATGCATAACCGTAGTAAGATATGGACAATAGATATTCATATTCAACGTAAGTAACTCGATTATCAAAGAAATAATGGTAATGATCAAACACATCAACATTGGTATGCCTGGAAGATGGTTAATAACTCTAAAACTATCAATGAGTAGAGTTAACAATGTTGAAAAAGACTAAAATTTGAAACTTATTCAGATTGTACAAAATTTAACTTAACTCAAAATCAACTTTACTTAATTCCTAGTGGATTTTGAGTTTCCTTGACTCACTCAAATGTATACATCTAGTGAACTCGAAATATGTGATATGGAGGAATCTCTTGAGTTTATTGCCGTTTTTTCTCCCAGCTTGCTGAAATTTTCGGCCAGAATCGATCGGGATTCCCTTGACCACAACTAAGGGAAAAGGGATCAGAAAGGAGGAGTTTGACGAGGAAAGCTTCTTCCACCAAGAACTAGCTCTTAGGGCTTCGATGAGAGGTGGAATAGGGCCTTCAGAAGGAGGGGGAGCAAGAAGACAATTTCGTGGGGGAGATGGTAGGGTGGCCGACTAATATGGGCGTCGGATGGAAGAAAGGTGGGATTTCCACCCACGATGTACAAGGGAAACAATAACAGGAGAGGGAACAAGGATGGAGATGCTAGGGTGAGAAAGCTGAAGACACCGTTCTTTGAAGGAGAAGATGCTCAGGGATGGGTGTATCGGGTGGAGAGATACTTTGCCATCAATGGGCTAACATAAGTGAAAAAGCAGATGGCTGAGGAGCTATGTTTGGAGGGAAAAGTCCTAGCTTGGTTTCAATGGAGAGAAACGAGGTATCTACTTCATCCATGGAGAGAATTTAAAGAGGGGTTGTTGGAACATTTTCGAGCAATATGGGAAGGAGACCTCCATAAGCAGTTTTATGCCTTATCTTAGGAAGGGACATTTAAGTAGTACCGAGGAAAATTTGGCTGTTATCGGGCATACTGAGGGGGATTTCAGAAGAAGGTTTGGTAGGAAATTTCATGAAGGGCCTCAAGGAGGATATACGGGAAGAACTCAGAGTATGGAAGTCTAACGGACTAAGGGAAACAATGAAACTTGCACAAAGGATTAAGGAAAAACATAAGAGGGAGAAGACCTGCAGAAGTAGCATTATGGGATGTGCCTACAGGAGTATCTCCACAAACCTGGCACCGATGACCCAAACGATGTCTTTTCAGAGGGAAGCACCTAAGGAGAAGAGCAATGGAGTACATCCGGATAACAATTTCAAGTGCCTCATAGATGCAGAGGTACATGACAGAAGGGAAATGGGATTATGTTATAGGTGCAATGAGAAATTTATGCCAGGACATAGGTGTAAAAATCGTACCCTGCAGGTTCTCTTGGTGTGTGATGAGGAGGAGGTGGGCGAGGCAAAAGAAGAAGAGGAAAAGGAGCTTGTAAACTTGAAGGTGGCAAAAGTTTCATTAAACTATGTAGTGAGATTCACAATGAATTACACTAGGAAGGTGAGGGGATAGATAGGAGAAGAGGCGATGGTGATCCTAGCGGACAATGGAGCTACCCATAATTTCATATTAAACCAGGTGGTGGACAAACTGAGGTTGGAGTTGGTAGAAATAGATTGTTTCAAAGCAATGATGGGCACCAGGAAGGTAGAGAAGAGCAGGGGGATATGTCAGGGGTTGATGGTGGAGCTGTCGGAGATTCACATCAAGGAGGATTTTCTTCCCTTGCAACTGGGGGGTATTGACTTGATTTTGGGAATGAAATTGCTACAAACCTTGGGGGAACCAGGGTAAACTGGAAGGAATTAGATATAGAGATCCAAGTGGAGGGGAAGAAAGTGATAATTATGGGAGACCACCGTGGGCTCAAAAAATTCGCGCCCCGACCTCTCCTGCTTTCTTTCGGGTGAGTTTTCATAGATTAGGTTCTGGGATAAATTTTCAGAGGGAAAATTGTGTTTGAAGATAAAACACTACCCAGAGATTGCACCCTCATTTTGCGAGAACTTTATGATATGAGTTTTGATTTCCTATAGGCGCAAACCCCTATAGTTAATTACCCCTCCCGATCACGAGAGAGAACTTTCGATTAAGGCTAGCAGTCAAATGAATATGTTGTACCTGTAGATACGTAATATTCGGCATATATTAGCAGCATGTTTGGTATTTGAAATTTTGATATTTAAAATAAAAAATTTCACCATCTTATACTTAAAGCGGATGGTGGGGGGATTGATGATGAGCTTGATCAAGATCCCATGGTTCCATCGTCTTGGGCTATCATGGTTCCTGGTCTACTAAGTAAGAGGTAGTCGACCCAACCTGACAGAAGGATCCTTGTCAGCAACCATGGGTTGCGTCGTCCAAGTGTACCTTGTAAACCTAGGATGGATGTTTGTCTAAGGGGATAAATTTGAATCAACTTTAGCTAACAGAGGACTTTGTGCCCTATCGATTATATCCCATTGACTTACATCTCAAGAATTTAATGCCATTAGGGAGCATACGGGCTGTGGCCATGATTCTAATTTAGTGGTGCCATTTGATGGCAAAAACAACCAGTTCAGGGGCCCCGGTCATAATCGTTTACCTGTGGTGTCATTTGGTGACAAAATTGCCAATTAGATGACACATGTCACATCCTTACTGGCAGGAGACAGATTGAAAATGAATCCTAGTGATATTCTCGACCAGACACTAGCTCTTTGTGAGCTAAAGTGTATTTTTGAATTTGTCCACCTCGATAAATTATTACGGGGGGTGAATGTATTTTGCTTTAGATGGTCAATGATTCATTTCAATTTTAAATATTTTGTTTTTGATAATTTTTGAATTTTAAATTTTGTGAGCATTTGAGAGTTTGGGAGGCAATGTTTGGGGTCCCCTCTGGTTGATATTTTCTGTCAACACAACCATCATCGGGGTATTTATGGCAATTTTCATTTATGGATTGAACCTTGTCGACCCTTTCAACTTGCCAATAGAGGATCATGTTGTTGTCAGCTGTATGCTTTTGTTAGTAAATTTTCATTGTTCATAGGCCTTAAAGGCCTCATATGAACATATTAAAACAAATATTTCGGTTGACGCCGTGACTGTATATTTATTTGATAGATTGAACCGTGTCGACTCCTATCTACTCGCATAGAAGAATCGAGCTCGAACATGGAAGATTCAAAATTGAGGTGGTTCCTTGGAAGATTCAAATTGAGAGATCATTTAAGCAATCAAATTAGAAAGTGCAACTCAGAAAAGAGTGATAGGTGGTTCCTTGGAAGATTCAAAATTGAGAGATATTTTAAGCACTCAAATTAGAAAGCATTGACATGGTGGGATCACTAAGAGAAGAGTTCGATGAATCTGCTTCTAAAGAAAGCCTTATTATGCAAGCAGGGGTTAAAGAGCTCAATAGAACAGTCATCAACTAAGATTAAATGTGACATAAATTTATGAATAACCTCCAGGTTGGGGCAATGCAAATATAATTTGCCAACAAAAGAAAAAATGAGAGTGGACTAGCAAGTTCATAGCTCTCATCTACAGAGAAAATAAGTGCAGCTTTGCCTTAAAATGTAAATGATTGCTTATGCTATGGTGGACATAAATCTTGTTGAAAAAAATAAAGAAAAGTGGCCAGATGTAGAGCAATACAATCTTGAATCTTGCAACCTACCAACCACTTTTGCAAAGGATTGAATAGTGAGTGCAATAGGAGCACAATATTTTATGACATGGAAGGAGGAGTCTCAGAGAAGACAGCCAACATCAAAACAAATAGCGGTGATGGTGACAGGATTGGAGATTCAGCTGAAGCCTTAGGTACAATAGGTTCAACAAGAAAATGTGAAAGTTGGCAAAGAGATGGCAAAGTTATAGCCCAGGACAACACCCCAGTAGATATCAACGTGCGAGAACAACTGAGCATAGGAAGTGAAGGTACACCTCTCCCATGGGCACGAAGACACATTGGTGATAGCGCCCCACATAGATCACTTGAGGAAGGGGAGTGCTGGGTGGATGTGGGAGCAAGCGTGGATGAACAATAAGAGGCACATGTGTGCCTTGTGCATGAATGAGCATGATGCGAGACGGGTGAGAGTGCTCTTTGAGTGCATGAGCATTGGGAAAACAAGAGGATTGAGGATGGAAGATGTGATTTACTGTAATTATTAGATAAAGGAATTCATATGGCTTGAGGAGAAAGTTAGGGTTAAAGTGAGGGAGGGTGAGGATTAAAGTTAAGGTAAAGTATAATTAACTTCAAGAAATTTGGCTCTGCCACCTATTAACATAGAAATATTTATTTGATGTCAATTTGATGCAGAAGAGGAATAATCATCATCATCTCATTAGCCTTATCCCAACTATTTGGGATTACTTTTTTGAATCTTATCAATTTTCATTAGTGTTGAAAGATTAAGAAAGAGAATGGGCAAATCTAAGATTACATGGATAGAAGTTATTCAAAATGATTTACAAAGAATAATTTTAACACTTGAGACAACACTCAATATTGATGCCAAATTGATTATGAGTTCTTGATGTAGATCTGCTTGATTTTCTTCTTCCTTATCTTTGAATTTGCTTCATTTCTCACTTTAGATGAGAGGGAATAGAACATAAGGAGTTTAAGATGAGGAAAGCAATATCAAGATTCTCTCCTTATTTGTAAATTCCCATGAGGACGGAATTAAAAATTACTAAGTAGAGAATTTTATATAAGAGGCCTTGTGAACCTCTTAGATTTTCAAAATGTGCAAAACAAAGAGTGAGTTTAAAGAAAAAGGGAGGGAGAAAGAGGATTCCAGCTATTATTAATTGCCGAGAGAAAGAAGGAACGTATGAATGGGGAAAGAAAATTCATGAGGGAGTGGGCGGAATCTATGGCTGTAATTGTGTTGAATTGAGACGAGAATACCATGGATTGTAATTCGCTTAGTCATACAACAAGTTATTCATGCTTAGCTCAATTTTTAGTCAAATTTTTACATATATGTTCGTACTTGACTTATTTAGATTATTTATTTTTCTATAATTGACCTTGGCTCGTACTTGACTTGCCTTAATTAATTCAAGGAATGCTTAACCCAGCTGATAAACCAGCTAAAAAAATAAATAAATATTTTTTTTTTCATAAAAATAAATAAATACTTGGCTTTCATGTTAATAAATAATCTACAATTCTAAATGAACAATAGTTCGATAAAAATATGGAATTAGTATCCAACTACTTTGATACAAAATAAATAAGATAATAAATAAGCAACGAACAAGCTTTCTTGTAATCATACAATATTTATTCGTTAAAAATAAAGAAATAAGAAGTTATGCCATCAAATTAATTTGCAAATTCACTAATACCAAGTTTGAACTCTTCAGAAAACTTTGTGCATAGAAATATTACAACACATCGAGGATTCTGGCCTCGTAATTTCTAATTTAGAAGGTTCTCCATTCTAGAGATTATAACCATGAAATAAGACGTCAACGAAAAAAGTCAGTTGAATGTTTTCTTATATCTGCAAGTATGCAATTCAGTACAATCAAGCTAATTGAATAGAAACTTACAATGGCTACCAACATTAATGAGTCCCACTTATATCTAGGATTTTTACATACCAAAATAATAGTGAATGGAAGATATTAATATGTTATGCAATTATCAACTGATCTTAGTATCTCACAATTTCAAATATATCAGGGAAAGAAAAAAGGCAGGACAAATAACACACCTCTCTGATCAAGCTCCACAACATATGGCGCTTTCTTCAATTCACTGAAAACAGCTTTTGCTCTTCGACAATACCTAATATTATCCAAAACTATGAGGGAGTGAAATATCATACAATCGTTAATAGAGCATGAACAAATAAGCTTCTCTAATATATGCAGTAAACTAATAGATTGAATGTTGCTAATTACCTAGCAATAGCACATCATAGCATGGAACCTAGAAATTAAGTTACAAGGAAAGGGCTTTCTTTCACTTTAAACTTAATATGTGTCATGCAAAATGGCAAATCTTTTGGGAATGTAAATGTAGAATTGTACGTGATAGACATTAGTCAATAATAGCTTATTGCAAATAAAATGAATTAAAAACTTTTAGATCTAAGTCTTTTCTTTCTATTCTAGGTGAAACATATCACATAAGTAATGCAGTAGAAATTACATTTTAAAAAGATACTCAACGGGCTCCGAAAATTTGAGCTTTTAGTGCTTGGCCTCTCTGTGTATATTCGGGGAGAATTTTAACAAATTATAAAATTTTTGGAAAACATATTAGATAGAGATAAGACATCTCAGAAATTTCATCCTCCTATACGAGATCTTTAAGATTTGAGTTCTAATTTCCTATAGACACAAACTATCCCTCCAATAATGAGAGAACACTTGCGATTAAGACAAGTTATTAGATAGATACTAAGTATTTGACATATAGTAGCAACATATTTAGATGTTTAAAACTTAAAATTTAAAGTTTAAAATTCACCACTTTGCACATACGATGAATGGTTGGGTGAATGATGACGAACCTCATCAAAATCCTATGATTCATTCGTCTTGGGTTGTCATGACCCCTAGCCTACTTAGTTAGAGGAAATTGTCGACTCAATCTAACCGTAGAATCATTCTCAGCAACCATGAGTTACTTCCTACAATGATATATTGTAGACTTAGGATGATTATTTACCTAAGGGATGAATTCAAGTCAACTTTAGCTAACAGATGAATTTGTGTTTTATTAATTATAACCTATAATTCATTACTCAAGAGCACTAGCCATTGAGGAACATGCGAGCTTTAGTTGTAACCATAATATAGTGGAATCGTTTGGCCAAGCCACCCGATTAGAGGGCAAGGATTATAATCATTTAACATGTGGGGCTATTCGGTCAAGCCAGGGGTTCTTTGTGGAGCCATTGGGCCAAGCCATCGATTAGAGGACCAATTATAACTATTTATCACATAGAGCCGTTCTGCCAAGCTATGCATTTTATAGAGTCAACCAAGCCAAAGGCTAAAGGACAAATGCTACATCCTTATTGATAGAATCTTAATAATATTCTCGATTGGACATTTGCTCTTTGTGAGCTGAAATTATTCTTGAGTTCATCGTCCTCACCAAACAATTCGGAAGGTGAATGAGTTTTACTTTAAGTTGGAGGTGATTGACTTTCGATTTTAAAATATTTTAAATTTTGATAAATATTAGATTTTTAAAATTTTATGAAAATTTGTGCCCTGAATGGCTAGTTTTGGAGTTTGGAGGCCTTGTAAAGGTAGAATCTCCTCTGGTTAAAATTACTTTCATGACGGCTATCATCATGATGATGTTAAAGTCATTTTAAAAGATTAGTATGTTTAGTGAGGTTCAAAGGTAATTAGAATAGTAGAGCCCCCTCCAATTGAGATTCAGTTTTAACACAACCATCATTGGGGATATGAGTGGTCCATAATTTGGTCATTTGAACCTTGTTAACTTGTTTACCCGCTAATAGAGGATCGACTAGGTTCGGCGATTGATTGTTATGTGAACGTTGGAGCCGAGAATTAATATTTTTATGATGAAATTCATTTAGAGAGGCTTTGACCTTTCAACAAATGCATACTATGAAAGACCCTTTGCGTGATACTAAGAGAAATGTTGTTAGTATAATTCTAAAGAATTTACCCCTTCCTACACCAAATTATCCTCATGTCCTTTCCATCCTACACTAGCTACCTTTTCATAATATATGATGGGTGAATCACAAATATATTAAAATTCATAGGTGGCTGTGACAAACCTATTTACCCCTCCAAAAGATGAGATTGTACTTTTGCCTACATAGTTTTGTCATTTCTCTAATGCCATGGTTGGGTTTTAGAAGGCCAACCTTCTTATTGTTCATCTTGGAAACCAATTGTGATTCTTACCAAATGGTTTATGGGGAATAGGATATTCTCGACAATTGTTCATTCACGTTGGTGGTTTAAAAGAGATATTACTTTCAAAACAAAGATGTTAACAAAATAAAAGCTAAAAAATATCTAATTCACAGCTACTATATGAGTATTGCCAAATATTGGCTATACAAATCATATCTCAACCATATTTTAGCCCACTTGACAATCAGACATAGACGGGAATTCAAATTTTAAATTACAAAAAAATATTCATAAATATGTATGAACAAATACTTCCAATGGGATACCGGCCAACATCTTAAACAATAAAGTAGTTGAAATAATTCCACATTGAACTTCAAAGGCGACCCACATGGTTCCTTAAATTACATGTAGCAGTAAAAGCCCCTATATCTCAGAAATTGAACTCTCTATAGGATCCTTGTTTAGCATTCGCCCAAACATCGAAAGATTGAAACACTCAAATACTTCAAACAAACAGCATATCTTAAGTTTACAACTTAAGTCTTTAAATTCTCATGAAATTAGATAAACAAAGTTAGATATTAAAAAAATCAATTGCTCAGAATATACAAAGCTCTACTTAAAAGTCCTTGAATAGTATAAACATAAAAGAAATCCTAAACATAATTTTGGGTGGTTTAACTTCGACAATTTTAATAAATCCATTTCAACTCTTATTATCATTTAAATTCAGGATTTGTTAAATCCTACCATTCCTAGGATTAATGGATTTAAATATTTCTCCCTCTCACAAATCTTAAATCCTATTAGCAAATATCAAAACAATTTATCAGAATATAGCAAAATTTAAAATCCATCATATCATGCAGTTTTCAGGTTTTAATCCACTCAAGGTTTACTAAAGCTGGATTCATACTAAATCCTACTCGTTGCCAAACGAACAGCCCCTTAAACATCCATCCAGGTACCATAACTAATCCAAATTTCCATATTTAAATTGTAGACATTTCCTCTTGACCTCAAAATGGACAGATCCTGGACGTTAGGTTACATATTACCCTGAATCACCACTAGCGGCAACTCAAATACAGCATGGAACACGGAAATCCAGGAACAAAATAAAAAATAAAAAATAAAAGGATTTAGAGTAAAAGGGAATTTACGGGCAATAGGACTTGGAGAAGATAACGATGTTGTGGGCAGCGACGGTCTTCTTCACGAAAGCCTCCTTGCCGGCGGCTCCGAAGACTACCGGCGACAAGTAGAGAACGGCGGAAGCCACAGCGAGAATACAGACTGCCGCCCTGCCAAGCCGGTTGACTGCCGCCGTCTCCATTTCGTAACGGATCTCGTCGCCGGCGATAGTAAGCCACCAGAAGAATATGGAAAAGAGAGCGGAGTGCTGGAGAAATTATTAATGGCGGAGTCCGGACGGCTGCTTCCTGACTTCAATTTGATCCCTTTCACACTAGAAATTGTTGACTGGTTCGGTTGAGTATTTATTGAATATTTATTTATAAATATTCAGAAAATATTTAATAAATAATTAATAATAAATATTATTGAGTATTTTATGAATATTTGTTAAATATTTTATGAGTATTAGCTGAGTATTTACTGATTTACTATATATTTATTAAATATTTTATGAGTATTTACAAATAATCAATAAATATGCAACAATCCGGATGGTTCTTCTTGTCTGGACTTCGCATAAACAGACTGTATAAAAATTATACATGAATTGTATACATATGAAGTTGTTGTGTTTTGAAATATTTGCGCATATTATTAAACATTAATCAAATTTTTAATAATATTTATATAATATTGTTCATAATCATAATATTTAATTTTTTATATTTAAAGGGATTAAAAAGAGATAGTTTTATCAAACATATCATGCTCAGAAATAAAATATCAATTTATATTAATATATGTTAAAAAAAAAAACTCAGAAATAAAACACCACCAACAAATTTTTTATTGCGGGCCATAGTATTGTCACTAAGCGAATTGTTCTTTACTATGTTTTTTGCAGCAGCGTATACCGGCATTCCAATATTTTTCTGAAGTTAAAAGCCCTAAGAGCCGAAGGTAATATTAGGATCACCAATGGCCACTCGTAAAACTACAATTATAAAAATAGAAATTTAGGCTTCTTTTGGGCCAGCTTTTTTAATTCTTTCAAAGAAAAAAAAATTATTAATTTTTTTTTTGAATTTAAAATTTTCGTACTAAAAATTATTTTAGAAAACAGTAAAAAGCTAGCCCAAACAAGAGAAATTAGTAGGTGCGGTTACTAGACAGTTCAAAGGCCAAGCAAAACGAGCCACGTCACCCAACACACAGCAGTACATAGTAATGACACAGTAAATTGATGACATGACGCATTTTGATTAGCCTCCGGACAACGTCCGATGACCGCACGTAATAATTTCACTTCAAACAAAGCCTTAAATAGAGCATACACAGTTTGATGATAATAAAACTGAACGTACACCAATGATTTGCTTCTACTTGCACCTTGATTTAAGCCCAACTAAATAACGAAAGGAAAAATAGACAACATTTTCAATTGTTTGAGAAGATGGACACATAAAATCAAAGATATTTAACTGCTCAAAAGGTGAACTAAAAAAATTATAAAAAAATAGCTATTTAGTATTATATTATTCTAAAAGTATTAGCCTCCTCCAGCATAAGTACTCACCCTGTAATTTGTGCCATTGCATTCTATAAACTCATTATGATTCTGGACTATATTGTCTCTCAGTAATGTCGTAAAATATTCTCCTCCAAAATATGAAGAATTCTGGAAGAACAAAGCCAAAATGCTTCAGGTAGTCTGTATTTGGAATGATCTACAATTGCTGTTAAGATCTCGAGCAGAAATATATGAAGCTCAGGTTTCAATAACATTCGAATCAACAGTGCAGCCCATAGCTCGGGTGCCAAGCTCACGGCTCGCTGGAAGGATTGTAAGCCAAGCCAAATCCTTGAGATCAAATCAACTCTCTAGCAACAAAACAAAAAAAATTGGTTGAAGATAGAGAACTCAAAAAAAAAAAAAGAAATCATGTTAAACAAAAACTTTGCTTCCATGGAGATTTTTGTGGCATAAAATCAATTTGGTTTTATCTTAAACTGATGTAAATTTTCTAAGCCTATGTTTTATTACTAGCTTCTATATCTTGATTATATGACTCATTAGTTTAATTATTCTATAATTAGGAGTGTCAAATGGGTATTCGGGTCGTATTCAAAATTGACATGGGTTCAAACGTGTTGATTCTAATCCGACCCGATTTTATAAACATGTCAAAATATCTGACCCGGACCCGATCCGCATGGGTTACCGGGTTGACCCAACCTAACCTAGTAACCTGGAATACACAATAGTTTGCGAAGGGGGAGAGCGTGGTGGGCGTGGTGCGAACGCAAGGGCTGGAGGGAGAGCATGGTGCGGGCAAGCTTGGCACATGCGCGGGAGGGCAAGCGCGGCACGGTCGTGGGTCCATATGCACGAGCTCAAAAGCGAGAGGGAGAGTGCGGCCTACGCAATGCGAAGCGCGAGAATGTTACGACCTACGAGCGTTCATGAGCGAGGGAGTGCACTATGGAACGATTTGCCTCAGGTGCGGGTCCTTGTGCACTGGGCTCAAGCGTGGGAGAGTGCGGGTCAATTCAGGTAACCTTCGAGTTTCCGGGTCAACCTGAACCCATCCTGATTTTAACAAAACCGAACCCAACCTGTATGACAAACAAGTTGATTGAAACCCAAAATTTTTTAGGCCGAGTCTAGATCGGGTTTCAAGTTTGATCAAATATTGACACCCCTATCTATAATCAGCACAATCTTACATGTTACATTTACTTTAAACATTGTATTATAATGATTATTCTCCAATCATTATTTGGTTCGTATTTTTTTTAAAAGATCTTATTATCTTAAACCCTAAATAAACATAATTCGAATAAAATTTTTAGATTTCATTTATCAAGAATTCAATTGAACTTCAGAAATTTCCCAAACAAACAGAAAACAAGACATGACAAACCTCCTGACTACACTTTGTTGTTTCTTGCGTCAAATCTCTGCAACGAAAAGTTTCCTCTTTAAGAAAGGCATCTGCAACTTTAATGATGTCCCGAAGGAGAAAAACCCGGACCCTTTGACCTTTCACAGATAAAACAAAGCACAAAAGATCCTCCGTTGCAGCAACCACAGAATGCATGTCGAAGGATTTCCATCCACGAACAGATGTAGCTCTTGAAGCCGAGTCAGAAGATTCATTTGTTTCCTCAGAAGATAGATCAGATATAGCTGCAATCTGAAGTGAAAGTAATGCATTTGAACATAACTTGTTAAACTTCTTAATCAAAAGGAATACAAATATTTCGAGCAGCATTAAAACAACAGTCAAGGTTCAACCGAACACAAATCATCACCATAAAATTACATAACTGGCATATTTCAATTTCCCAAAAATGATTTGTTAATGTTTCCTTCACTATTCAGTAGTGCCGGATAAGAAAAATGTCGTTTGGCTTATGGTTCAAACGATCATTTTCTAACCGTAATAATACATCACAAAGAATTCACACAAGATTTTTAAATCCATTAAAAAAGATAGCGATGCAGGACACAGGCCCAAAACAAGAATTAAGGTTAGGTTCAAGTCTATGTTGCACCACACTGGTTCTTGTAAGTTAAATTATATTTCTTTAACTAGATTTCGTTTATTTAAATTTGGATTTAAGAATTCATTAGATTCGTCTTATTTAAATTAAGATGAATTATCATTTTGGATAATCATTAGATTTAAACTTCAATTAGATATCAGGATTAAATTCAATTTGTGAAGGATTTAGATTTGAAAGTCATTTGCAAGCCCATTTCGATAAATACAGTAAGATTGAGTGTATTTCTTACTATCTTGGAATTGCAATTAGAGTCATTTTCCTATATTCCCGCTCTCGCCTCTCCATCCTGTTTCCTTTCACCGGCACTTCGTGTGGACTTGATATTTCTCCTATTCCATACTCTCTCACAGGAAAAATGAGACTGATCAAGCGCAATTTAGCCCGCCTCAGTCTGATCTCCTGCATGCTCAACAACACCCAAACTCATGTTCTCAAGTCCATCCATAGCCATGGACTTGATGCTCGCTAGATCTGACTTTGATTTATCCTTCTATTTCTACACCAACATAGTATTGGAGCCAAAAAGCCTGAATCAAACCAAGGAAATATCTTAAGGTTAGATAGATTAGGCGGAGGTAAAGGCAGCTACAACAAAGTCTACAAAAGGGAACCTCACTTATAAAACACTGCCAATTCATGAAGGATTCAGAATATAATCTTTATTAAACTAAGGCATTGTAATTCTTCAAGGGAAATTACTGAAAATTTATTTACTCGCTAATTACATTACGCCGCCTCAATGGAGAAAAAGTATTCATATAGCCGACCCAGATAAACGTACTCGCTAAGAATTTATTAGATTCATGTAGATTAGGTGGAGAAGGTACCTCCTCAATCTGTTCACCACAAATGTTTTCTCATAAAATAACCTTAATATTGATGGTCAACCTATTGAAATTCCCGATGACAAGGCTTACATTGAACAGTTGCATGATGAACAGATAATAATTGTCAAGTAAAAAATAGGTTGAAAATTTAGTAAGTATATTTCGACGATGCATTATTCATCAAGACAGCCGAACCCGCTAACCTCCAAAGGTTTAAGATGGCATTGGTCTAATTTTCAACGCACCAAAAGAACAAATTGATTAATTGATAGAGTATCTAGGAAAGGAAACTAAGGAACATTAGAAGTAGATAAGGATTAAGGTTCGCTTGAGACATGTTTTCTGCTCTTATCCTCGAAGGTTGCCTTGACCTTATATGCAAAGAGCACAACCTAGCCTTATATTTCACATTGATTTGCTGTAAATTTCCAAAGAGCACAACCTAGCCTTATATGCAAGCAGCTAGTCATCTTCAAGGAAATCCAAGCTCCAGAATCCTGTTACATAGCATGAGCAGACGACCAAATTGAAAAGGGTAATTTGAATGGCATTTACTCGTGCAATGCCCTCATTCTATAGAAGTAGAACCTCAAAAAAGCCCCTAATTTTTGTAAATTTCCACACTGGTCTACATTTTTCCAACTGCAGAACTAAGTGCTTTCATAACTAGGACCTAGCAACCAGTGAACAACATAAACTGCCCTAAACTTCCCATCTAGTATTCACGCCCATAAGGCTACGAACCAACCTATTTGGCATAATAGAAAATGAAGTATCGAGAGGAAACTGAGCGTTGTGACCCTAGGATAGCCATGCCCGGAAGAAATGTGATAGGTAATAAGGGATTTTCATCACATAGATATTAAGTTAATGGTAGAAGTAACAATCAAACTAAAAAGAACCTACTTGTTTGATGGAAAGATAGGGGACTTAGTTGCAAGGCAGTCAAAACTGATAAATCGATATCCAAATCAGCCAAAGAGAAAAACTAAATAACTTACCTAAAAACAAACCAACCTCTGTTCACACATAATGATAACATGATAGTCGTCGTTCATAACTTCTCACAATTCCCAATATAGATTCTTACTAAAGGATTAACGTTGCAACAACAACAAGCCTATATTACATTACGTGGTGTCAGCTACATGAATCTTTTTTCTCTATTGTATTCTAATAAAAGTCAAATTCTCATTTAAATCTAATAGAAAAAAATATCATTTTGAATACTTTCTAACCACAATATTTAGGTCAACCTCTAGCTTTCTTAACATAGGTTGGATCTAATACATCTAGACTCCTAACAAGATCATCAGAAGATTATCGTTTTATGTGACCATATCACCTCAGGCGTCTTTCTAATCTTATCTACCACTGGAGTTGCTCCAACCTAATAGAGGACTAACATTAGCAAAAATAAAATATTGGAATGAGCAATGTAAAGCATCAAAAAGGTCAGAGTAGTTGTATTTTAAGAAAATGTAAATCATAGTACAAAAGAATTTAAACATTCAGCATCAAAGACATAAATTATGCGTCTGAGTCCCCATTTAGGTCACAGTTCCAAAAATTTGATTAGACAAGTTCATCAATCATACCTATTTCGTAAAAAAAAATCAAGTAATCACACCAATCTTCAGTTCAATGTATTTAAGGATGTATCCTATCAATTCCACACTAAAAAAATATAAAGATTACCAGGTTGATTAGAAGTAAAAACATAATACTGGCAAGTAGCAATCAATACTTAGTAATCACAATGAAAAAATATTACATACCAGCCGCTCAAACCGGTTCCATCTAATCGAGCCATCATTGCAAATAAGAAGCTCCCTTAATATTTTCCTCATGTCAGGATCAGGATCTGCAAGCAGCCTTCCAACCACAAAAGGATATGCACTCTCAATAACTTTAAAATCTGGATCCAATGCTTTGGCAGTACCTTCCAAAGATCCCAGTGCTCTTATTACCAGGGCATAATCAGGAGGAAGTGAAAAGTTGAATTCATACATGACATCATACAATTGGTACATTACTCCCTGCAGTTCAATGCAAAAACAAAACAATTAAGAATTTCATGCAGATAATTGCTTTTGATCAATAGCCCACCTGCAAAGCAGAACAAAAGAAATAAATCCAATATTGAAGTTTATGTAGATACAATAGGACTGCTGAATAGTAGTACTCCTGTAAGAAAACATAAAAAAAAAAAGACATCAAAGATTGTCAGGGAACATTTTTTAATTCAGGAAAAACTAAAGAATATTGTCAAATGGTGGAAAAAGGAAAGTAGAATCATCTAGCTTCCCTCCCCTCTCTCCCTCTCCACCCACGCAAATCTAGGTTCATCAATTCTTTAAGCAGTTGCAATGAGAACCTCACTAGTAAAAAAATCCAAGGAGGTTCTTCACTAGGAAAGGCAAAAATTCATCGTTGAACTTAAACCATCAGAGATAAGATTAAATGACCTAATTTCTTGACTTAGTTGTTTGCACACAACCATGGAATCCCATTGAAAATGAACGATAGATCATTGGTTGATATAGCATAAGTAATAGGTACATAAACAAGATGAATCAAAGCTCGAAGAGAAGTGAGGCAATGATTAGAGATGAAACAATAGGTATTAATCATAAAATGCAGAGAATCCCCATAGAGGAGGCCACAAGAAAGTTCATATCTCAATTCATGATTTAATAATTTGTAATACAAGATTAAAGACTCTTATATAGTCATAGGGAAAATAATACTTGACTAAAATACATTAAGACAAAAACAAAAGAAATAAATTGTCCTTCTTACATATAGAAAGTATTTTTAAAAGTAAATGAAAATGTTTAATGCCTAAAAATAATTTTAAATGCAAATATAGACAAACAAAAAATAGGCTGAAGACTAAAAACTAAATGAGCTTACTCTTCATCACTTTCCATGGCTATTAATAATCATATTCCGGAGAATTAAAATATAATTGGAGGGGGATCAAAGGTCTTCAAATGTACTAGCAAAACCATTCTGAAAAAGGACGAATGAATTTTTATTATTGCAAATAAGATATCTAAATATTCATTTTAGTAATATCTCTCTTTAATTAGTCTCTTAAATATTCCTAATTCTTATTTTCTATCTTCATTAAAAAAGAATTAATTCAAAATTTCTATTTAAATATTTAAATTATTTCATTACTTAAAATAACAAATTTAATAAAAAAATTGTTTATTAATTTATATAAAATTCTCTTGTGTTCATTATATATATTTATATTTAAATATAAAACTATTAACAATGGATGAAAAATCATAATTTAATTATTATTACAAAATTTCTTTACTATTCAAATTTATTCATTTATATTTTTATACAGAATTGTTTATTAGCTTAAATAGCTTATTAGACAGCCAAGCGTTCATAGCGACGTTGCTTTTTGATCCTTCGATAAAAAAAAAGAAAAAGAAAAAAAAAAGCTTATTAGACGTACTCTCATTTTTTTCAATAAAAAACATCCTTAACTAGTAAATTCTCTACTCTTATAAATCCAATTTATTATTTAACATTACATAAGTTTAATTTATTCATTCTATAATTTAAAATCTCATACAATTATTTATTTATAAATTTAAAGTTGCTCTCTCTACTCTCGTTTAAAATATGTATATATTATAATTAACAAGTTTCTATTTCTAAACACTTAAAATTTCAACTTAATATTTTCTAAATTAATTTAAAATAATGATTTCTCATAAACTATAAAATTACATTTATCTTTTAACCTTCTCCTCCTAATTTACCTCTTAAATAACAATTTCTAAAATACAAATTTAAAAAATTTATCCTAATAATATAAGTTATAGTAAAAAAAAAAAAAAAAACTAAAAAAAAAAAAAAAAAACTAAGTTGCTCTTCTCAGTCGCACGTTGTCGCCTTCACCGTCGCTTCTTTTCTTTCTTTTTTCTCTCTCAATCTCTCCCTCTCCCTCGATAATTTAAAGAGAAGAAATCCTTTTCGTTTTTTTTGCCACACTAGGCAACAGAACCGACACAATCCTTCATTTCCTCACACAGTGATGGAAACTGACATTATGTTCGACTGTAGTCAGTTCAGAATACTACAAGCACAAGCACACCCATTGATAAAGATAGATATCATTGTCTTATGGGAAAAATCATCTACTCTCTCTAGCTCGTCCTAAAATTTAGTTCCCTAATTTTTTAAAATAATAGATGAAGACCACATAGAAGCTGCTAACCACATTCTAAGGCATCTAAAAATTACACCAAGAAAATGCCAATAATGTAAGAAATCGAAATTTTCACAGATGTTGATTGGGCAAGAGACGCATCATATTAAAAATTCACGTCAGATTACTATGTATGGGAAAATTTGATTGCATGGATAAGTAAGAAATAATTTGGGGCCTCAAGAATTATAGCTAACGTAGAATATATGGTAGCAACAGTTGGTATTTACAAAGGTATGTGATTAACAAAATTATTTATACTCTAATAGTGTATTGTGATAACAATTTCACCATAAGTACTGCAAAAATTCAAGTCCATCATAATAGGACTAAACATATTGAGACAAACCGACATTTTATCTCAAAAAAATTTTAAAATGTAACAGCCCAACTACATTATGTTCCGACAAATTCTCGGGATATTCTCACCAAGGCTTGACCCAATCCATACAACCTAGCTTGACGATTTAATTGTTGAAATAGCTCTGAATGAGTGGTTAGCACTAAGCACCTTCTCATCTACAACCACCTAGTAATCTATAGATAATACCCCCCTATCTATAATAACCCAACAATTTATGGGCAACACTTTTTTATCTACAACAATCCATAGATCCATGTGCAACATTAGATTTTTTAGAATAGTTAATTCTCTCAATTCCAGAATTATGACCCCATTTTAAGATTTTATTTTGTTACTTGATAGATATTTCTCTACATATTTATATACAACTTCTTATCTTTCTTTTTACACCGAACAAGGGGATAAAATTCAGTCATACAATCTTCCATTTCTATTCTCCTCTCTTTTCATTCAAATTTTCAAGAAAAAAATTAAGGCTAATATAATTCCATAAAAACTTTAAATACTCTACAACTAAAACAACATCAAGAAGTAACCTAGAACAACCTTCAAAATGGGATAACCCGATAGACATCTGCATTATTTATACTTGCAAGAAATGTCAAAAAAAATATATGACCTCAGAACGTTTAGTTTAATTTGATTTATAGTTGTAGTTTTTATTTTTCTTATTTTAACATGTTCATTATGACTGCCTTCAAGAATGGGATGTGTTCTATATTTTATGATTTTTTAATGTGGTACAATTTCTTTATTTGAATATTGTATGCCAGTTATATTTTGAAGTATTCGTTACTCGATTTGCTATAAGTTGAGTTTGGTTATTTATGACCTATTGCCAGAACTTTCACCAGTTTTGTCATTGGATGTGATCCCAACATTATCACGTTATTCAAAAACTCATTTCCTAGTTGTAGATTATTTGTTCGACCATATTCCACAACAATGGGTAAGCAGTTTCTTGAGGATGATTATTGAAACCTTGAATGTTTGTTTCATGCAACTCGCCCTACCAATCTTCTTATAGTTGAATGACTGCTAGAGACTTGCAGCTTCTAGCAACAGACGAAGCTTTTAGCAGGCGATCCATACAACAACAACAACATCAAGCCTTTGTCCCATTACGTGGGGTCGGCTACATGAATCCATTTTTGCCATTGTGTCCTGTTAAAAGTCAAATTCTCATTTAAATCTAATAAAGAAATATCATTTCTAATATTTTTTAACCAAGTCTTCTTAGGTCTACCTCTATCTTTTTTAACATAAGACAAATCTAAAACCACAACTTTCCTAACAGAGTCATCGGAAGGCAAAAATCATTGAGTTGCTTCTTATCCAGTGACAATGAAATAGTTATCAGGACGTTTTTTCACTTCTTATAATGGACTGAACCACTTTTAAAGATTGAAAACTAAGGAATAAACATTTATAAATAGATACTTGAGGTATATATGAAAAACACCTCTTATTGAATAAATTTTTTTCCTTTAGTTTCACTTTTATGTATGCAAGTTGAAAATGTGCTGCATTTGAAAACGATACAAATGTGGCTACAAAATTCAAGGGAAGTAATCTCTTTGTGCCGGTGTGAAGCTTAATTTTTTTATCCTTTACTTTTGATCCTTGTTATTATTTCATCTATAAGATAATTTGATACTAGATTGTTGGTGTTCTTGATTTTGTATTCAAATTTCAAACATTTAAAACACTATTTATGGGAATTAAATAACAATTTCTTGATAATTTAAGGCTGTTTTAAATCCTTGCTATTTTTTAAAACTATTTCGATCATTTTATTACCACCCGAGTTTTAATTCTAGTATTATATATTTACATTTAAAGAAATAAGTTGTGAATTATTTGGTGGCTTGTGATATGCAATTTCGGTTGCATGAATTCATACTCACATCATACTATTTTCATTGGAAAAACCCTAACTTCAAGTCATCCTATTAGACCGGTCCAGCCGGACCGGCTTACGCAAAACAGTCAGAACTCTCCGCCTTTCTGTACGCACCGAACAGTTTCCTCAAGCTCAAGGGAACATAATAGGAAGGATTTTGAAGGGAGTTTAGGAGGGAAATTGAATGTAGGGACTGTTCAGGGATTTCTTTTTGATTTGTATGCATTAAATAGTTTGTTTTCCTAAGGTTAAGGCATATGAAATTCGGTTGAAATTTGAGATATCTTAGATTTAGGTTTTCCTTTGGGCTCTAGCGGCATCTAGAGATTTGTGAGAGATCGATCCTCCTCTAGAATTGAGAATCATCTATATCTTGATATTTTCCGTTTCTATTTCATCAAATAATACAAACTATCTATTGTTTTTCTGTTTTTGTGTGGATTTTGTAGGAGAATTCTCGTTGTTTTCGGAAGATTTATAGGTAATACTTGAGATCAACAAGTGTTTCTTATCACATCCTTAGTAGCAGAACCTATGGTTTTGTTAGCATTTTAATGAAGGGTCAAGTTGGGGCAACTTTCTTATTGCTTTATTTGACCACTTCTTTCTTGTTGTTTTTCATAAATTTTTGTGGTGAGAAATTGCTTTTTACAACAAGATATATGAATGTGAGAAAGTTATAAAAAAGCTAATGTCTGATTTTTTCAAAAAATAAAATATCTATAATACCCACAATAATTTTAAAAAATGGCTTTCCTCATAATAATTTTACTACTAACTTTACAAAAAAATACAGGCACCCAAAAGAGACCCCACCCTGACTATAGACATATAATTGAGATAATAAAAATTAATAAATGATGCAAACAAAAAAAGGAATAAATTATGATTCTAGTCAACAACAATGTAATTACCATAAGGTTTAAAAATCATTCATGCATTTGATGGGAAGTATGATCTTAAAAAATTGCCCAAGCTTAAAGCCATAAACATATTTGATAGAGAATTAGAAGTACATACTTGTTAGAAATATCAAGCAAATAAAGGACCTAAGCAAGTTTACTTCTAGCTTCATTTACTTTGGTAGTTTTTATATTAGTTGTTTTGACATGTGATGATTTCCTTCAAGAACGGGATGTGTTATCCATTTTATAACATTTTTATGCGGTTCAATTCTCCGTTGGATGGATCATTGTAAGCTAGTTCTTTTTGGAGTATCCATTAAGAGATAAGCTGCAAACTTTGTTAAGGAATTTCTGTTGCTAGAACTTTCATCAATTTTTCCATTAGAAGTGATCCAAGCTTTAATGGTTTATCCAAAAACCCATCTCTTGGATTTGTGGATAATCTATTTCGCATTATTCTACAGCATTAGGAAAAAACTTTCTTGTGGATGATTCCAGTATCGTTTAATATTTGATTGCTGTAGCTCACCCTATGGTGCCTACATCTGAGCAAGTTACTGCAGATTTGTGAAACCTGTAGCAAAAAAGTGGTGCATATAGCAAGACATCCCTCCAAGACTTAAAATCATTGATTTGCTTCTTCGTGCAATGAAATGGTTATCGGGATGATTGTTCATTTTACTATCCATGGACTGAACTACTTCCAAAAGTTCTTGACTAAGGAATAAATATTTATAAATAGATACTTGAGGCATGTATGAAAAACATCTTTTGTTGAATAAAATTTCTTTGAGTTTCAATTTTGTAGTTGTAAGTTGGATGTATGATTCCCTTGAGTACTATAGAAATATAACTACCAAATTATGTAAGAAACCATCTCCTTGTACTGACGTTTGGATTAATTTTCTTATTTTAGTACATTTAGTCATTTTTATTATTTCATCTACATAATATGAAACTGATTATTGAATTTATAATAAATTGGCAGATCTAAAATTCAATTTGCGAAAATTAAATTATAATTATTTGATGAATTTATATGATTAATAAACCTATCGGATTTTCTCAAATTATTTTGACCATTTCACTATCATTTAGGTTTTAATTTTAGTATTAAGTTAAATGTTGGCCATTAAAAGAGAAAAGCATATATTAAGTTAATTGTTGCAGAGATGATGATGCTCAAGTGGATGAGTGGCTTTACTCTTAAAGACAGGATATGAAATGAGCATATACGTGAAAAAGTTCGATTAGCTCCAGTGGAAGATAAGATTAGAGAGAGTCGCCTTAGATGGTTTGGTCACATAAAATGACAACCTTCTGATGACCCGGTTAGGAAAGTAGATGTATTAAATTTGACTTATGTTAAGAAAGATAGAGACAGAATGATGCGGACATCCGATCATAAAGATTTTCAAAGGAGGAGACCACGATCGACGGTCGAGATCATTCCACCTAATCTTAATTTGTTATTTGTAATTTTTATTATGAATTTTCCATTTTTAGCCTTACTTAAGAGGGTCGTCCTATGTAAGCCCTAGGGGCATGTGCTTGTTTTAGTTTCTTAGGCCTATATATAGAGGTCCTTGCTTGTGTAATGTAATTTTCGATGATTAATAAAATTTTGTGTTTGCACTTGTGTTCTTTGGGAAGAACCTTGGATGAGATTCCTACGGGAGGAATTCATAGCTTCCACCAGCCGCATGATGTGTCCAGGCTCGTGGCCTGAAGTCCCTTGGTGAAGGGCAACGTAGTACCCGTTAGCTGCAAGATGTGCCCGGGCTCGCAGTTGTATCTTTCTTTCCCTAAATCCTTTTATCCGCATCCCTTGACTGTCATCCGAAATCCTCCACTTTCCACCAGCTGATTCTCCCATAAACCCCTCCTCTTCCACAAAACCGGCCTCCCCTTCTCCCTCTCCACGGCCTTAGCTACATGATGTAGGACTACATGCTAAATTGGAAACTTGCACAAGATAGTTTAAGAGCAATTTCAGATTTTAGTTATTCGTGATTAAAACAACAAGTTAAAACTCTTAAAGGATCAACTCCGTTAAGCTAAGCCACATAAGAAACTGAGCTAAATCAAAACACATAGGAAAACTAAAACATTGCATGCGAAGTAGTTTCCAACTTAACCAAGACTTAACAATGAAATCTAATATCAAAGAAGTAACAAACCTACGATTACTAATGGGTGGCGATTAGTAGGCACAGTTTCTTATTTGGACAAATCTCAATAAAGTAAGTAGAATTTGAAAAGTAAATGAATCAAGGAAGAAGATCACCTTCTCGGAGAAATGACGTGAATCACTACAAACCTTCCGTTAGTTTCTCTTCCCTAGCCTTGTTCACAATGAGTAGCAATTGGTAGGTGGCCTTCTCTTTGAATCCAACAATGTTTGGAGTCAAGTTGAGGAAGGCAAGTTGAGGAGATCCACGCAATCTTAGCCTTCGTACGCCAAAACCGGACTCAAACTCCGGATCGATCATCCATCTCAAATAAATGAAGGAGAAACGCCTTGAGAGGGAGCGAAGAGAGAGAGGGTGGACGGGTGGGAAGGAAGAAGAGGCTAGGGTTATGAGAGAATTAATTGGGATGAAGAAAATATGTTATAATCTTCATACCAAAAATATTCTCAGATTTTAAGTGGAAGTGGAGGGAAGATTTCTGAAATTTGAATTTCAAAATCATGTAATTAGGAGCTCTAATGAGGCATTAAAGAGGGGGCCATCAATAGAGGGGGCCGGCGGCATGTAGAAGGGAGGAGGAGGTTTGGGAAGAGAGTAAAAGGGTTTTCCTAATTAGCTCTCACAAATTAATGAAGAACAATTTCAAATCCGTTTCAATTTAAATTTGAAATTGAAACCTCCTTGAAACTTTCCTAATTTGGCACCGGACAAATTTGGAAACTTTTACTCATCCCAAATTTTCAAATTTCGAATTTTGAAAATTCATGAGGCGGCGACAACGGAGTCGGCAATGAACGAAAGGGGATAGGTGGGTGGCGGTTAGGGAGATGGCCGGCGGGATGAATGAGAGGGGGGCCAGGGGGCGGTTTTGGGGAAGATTAAGCTTGGACAATGGGGTTAGGAGGTGGAGATTTGGGGGTGGGGAATGATCGGCGGTAGATGTAGGTTGAAGGAAAAGAAAGAAGAGATAAACCAAGAGCCACCGGTGGTGACTGTTGGGTACGACGGGTGGCCTCTCCTAAGCTCCACCAAACCCCCAACCTCCCTAATTGCCGGTCTCACCAAACTACTGCCCACCTCCTTCCCTAAAAAAAAAAAAAATTCCTCTTTCCTTATTTAAGTTGTCATTAATTTGGAAAGATTTTAAATTCAAATTAATCTAATTTGAATTTCAAATCCATCCTCATTAATTATCTTATTTTTGGAAACCTCTTTCATTCAATTAATTAATCAATTTCGAAATTGATTGATTAATTAATCCCTTGATTCCAATTTCATTTCACCATCATTACTTTCCTAAATTAGCTCTTATCTAATTTGAAAAAGTTTTCGAATTCAAATTTAAATGAATTTGAATTTTAAATTCTTTCCTAAATAACATACATCTATTTTAGGAAATCCTTCAATTATATTAAATATGAAATTATTTCAGATTTAACTCTCCAATCTCCCATTAATGCATGGATCCACATACATTGCATGTGGACACCTTTCATTTTCCCTCCTTATTAGGCCGGCCCCGCTCTCTCCCCTATTTTAATTATTTCCTTCCTTGTTAAGGAATTCAATTAGGGGAATAATTAACCACCTATTTATCCTTCACTCCATCTTATTTGAATTTCAAAATTTAAATCCCTTGATTAGAGAAAATCTGAAATTTTATTTCAGATTTTTAATCTTATTATCTTTCCCCATCCCCTCCGTTCTACTTCACAAACCTAAAAAGACTTGATTAGAAAATATTAGAAATGACTTTTCTTTATTATATTTAGATGAGAATTTGACCCTTAACACACTAGAAAAAATTTACTGAATACCGGCGGTATTTCTGGCGATGAAACCAATGGTTTGGCCGCCACTGTTTACCGGCGGTTGGACAGCCGGTAAAAAACCAAAAATCTTTAGTATTTCCGGCGGTCAAATGACAGTCGGACAAACCGCCGATATACTCTTTTCATGACACATTTACCGGAGGGTTAACAGCCGTTTTTAAGTGACTTATTTCCGACGGTTTCAACCGCCAGAAATGCCGTCGGTAAGTGCTCTAAAGCTGAACCTCCCCTCTCCTTCTTCCTCATTTCGCCACCCTCATTTGGTTCGTCCAGAGAACGCCCGCGACCTTCCGCCCTCCCCAAATTCCTCCCTAGCCTCAGTCTCCTTCCTTGTTTTGTTCGTCCAAAGAACGCCTGCGACCTTCCGCCCTCGCTGAATTCCGCCCTAGCCTTGGCGATGCATAGCCGACCTTCCGCCCGCCGGCCTTCATCTCCTCCATCTCCTTATTATTATTTTTTTAATTTCATCTAAATAAAATTTTTTTAGATAAATCCTGGTTGCATTCCAAAATTGTTTAATCTTACAAAAGGATTGCTTTTCATTTCACCAAATTGTATTGGAAGATTGTATTTTTTTGTGGTTAGGGCTTATTAAAGTTGACTATATCATCTCAAGAATTCATGAAGTTGACTAAGAATACAATTGTAACATAAAAATTATATTTTGATAGCTAAAACTTCAAATCGAGATATTCTTTTGCTTATGGGGAGAGAAATGGTATATCATTAGGAAGAGTTGATATAGGACCCAAAATAGATGAGAAGCCTAAAAGGAGAAGAAAATCTGCATGTATGTCAATAAGGAAAAATGCTCACTAGACGACTATTAGGAAATAGGAGAGTGGGAAGTAGAAGGGGAGTTGTTGAGTTAATTGAGCTAAATAAAAGGGCTTCACAAGTATATCTTAGGGCTTCATTGATTAATTGAGCTCATAGGAACAAAACAAATTTGATAGGACTTAATTATCAACATTTTAGAAAGAAAATAATTGTTTTCATTCAAAATTTATTTAAATAGATTTCAAAGTTATTTGTAGCAGGTTTAATTCAAATTATTCATTGAGCCTATTACTTGATAATTATGAGGAGGTGAGATTTTAGTGCTTGGGGTGATGCCTCTACTTTTATGTTGCAAGGCTAAATGCCTCCCCTAACTATCCTAAGAAATATTCACCCACTCCCCCCCCCACCCCACCGTCGGGTATATAAGTTATGTCGACAGATTTACAATTTAAATCAACTTATTGCTTCTTATTGATGCATTTATCACACCTTTAAGACACCTTTTTTAATAATTCATTCCACAACTATGTAGGGAACATTTACTTTAACATCCAAATGATTATCCAGGAAAAGAGATATTGTATGTATAACAGATTATTACCGGATCGAAAAAGATTGATAGATGAATTTATGGAGAGAGTTAAGATTTTCATACAAGTCGCATGTCAACTACCTTCGTTTAAGTCCGATCGAATATTTAGATGTTCATGCTCGAAACACAAAAATCAAACTTTTCTTAAGCCCGACGATGTAAAGGTTGATTTATATCATAGGGGATTTGCTCTAGGATACTGGATTTAGATATCATATGGCGAGTACAAGTCACATAGCGATACTCATGCCGGTCCATCCACAGCTTTTGAAACAGTCGATGAAAATCAAATGAGTAGACCGTATGAAGTACTTATTTTTGATACATGAGGTCCTAATTTAAGGGCCAGCATGGAAGTGCCACCAAACCTAGAAACCAAAAAAAATATTTGAGTTACTATATGCTGCTCAAAAATCAATTTGGGATGGTTGCAAAAGTCATTTAGAATTATCGGATGTTGTTGGGATGCTAAGTATCAAAATTGCATGAATATTCCTCGTGATTGCTTCAAATTTTTACCAGCAACTTTAATTCCTCGAGGCAACCTACCCATAAGATTCATGACATCATACAGAGCAAATATGATGCTCGTTACTTATTATGAAAGAAGATCCCAAAAGAAGTTAGGGATATGTGGTTCAGAGAATTTCAGGTATATTTATTTGGCATTACTTAAATTTTTAATTTCATTTGTATTAATATTATTTCTTATGCTTATGTTTTACAGAAAATTTTTAGGTGATTTCCTGAGTATGGTACGAAGATCATAACAAATTTTGAGATGAGAGACTCTACTTGCCATAGGGACATGTTCACAGACATTAGAAGTCTGGGCAACATTCATTATGGATTGACAAGGGAGTATGGACTAATTTGAGCAGAGCTTGGGCGAGCCCTGAGTCCGCCAAATTGAGAGAGCAGAATAAGTAAAATAGAGCAACTGACTGTGGGGGTTTAAGAAGCTCTCTTCATACGGGTGGTTCAGTGCCTCATATTGAGCATAGATGACGAATAGTAAAAGATTATTTCAATTAGTTTCATAAATAAATGTACATTATTTTAACTATATTTCTATTTGGAAAAAGAGTATTTTCACCACTAGAGCTGCATACGAGGACTCAACAATATCATGCTGATCATCAGTGGGTTGATGAGAAGGCAAGAAAAGCTCACGCAAGTATAATTTTTTGATAAACAATGAGAAATAAATAAAAATTTTATTTTATGGATTTATTCTCATAGGATAATTTTATATGACTTCGGGATAGTAAGCAGCTTACTAGCGAGGGATCGTCTTCAGGATCAACCCAATATTCTAAGTATCACACTATGTTAGAAGTTGTTGGAGGAAGGCAGAGGATGAGGGTTTATGGCTTAGGTTCACAAGGATATGCTTATGAGGGCAGTATATCTACTTCAACATTTTATGATGTAGGAGGAGCTGAAGAAATCGTCAATCAAAGGGTTGACGTCCTCACAAGAGAGATAGAGGGGATGAGACAGATTAAAGCTGAGATGCAGGCGGAGCTGCGAACATATCGAGTTGAAAATCAGAAGAAAAAGGAGCAAGAACCTATACTTGAATCACATGGCAACGAGTATACGGACGATGATTAGTTGTTGCTATTTGTTTGAAGAGCTAGTTGGCGTATTTTGAACATATGGATGTGAAAGTACTTATTTTATGTTTTAAAGATTGTTTAACAAGTTGAACTTTATGTTTACTTGTGGTTAAAAGTTTGTGTATTATATATTTTATGTTTTGAACTGTCAGAGCATCTATTGATTATGTATATTAGTTTATTTAATATATTATGTTTTGAACTGCCTGAGCATATGTTCTCCTTAGTTGTCACAGGTACTTGTGGAAATCTGTTTGGATAGAGGGGTGTTGTCAATTTTTTTTACAAATGCTACAGATTTCTGGCGGCTAACCAGCGATTTAGCCGATAGAAACTTCGAAATCGGATGGGTGATAAAACTGCCAGTTATTCTATTCGCCGCCGGTTGGCTATCTAGCAGTTGGACCGCCGAAAACATTGGTGGTTTTACTGCCAGTAATACCGCCGATAACGACCTGCGGTATTTGAGACGAAATATTCTGGCAATTTAACTACGATTTTAGCAACAATAATTTCCGGCAGTTATAGCCGCCGCAAAAAATTACCGCCGAAAATATACCACCGATTTTGATTTCCTACGCGGTTTATTCCGCGGTCTTCAAACCGCCGGAATTTTTCATAACAGCCGGAAAATTGATAGATTCCGCTGAAAATTGCTGCAGGTAATGGACGATTTTCCTGTAATGGCATGGCACAATGGAGAAAAAGGATTCATGTAGCCGACCCCACATAATGAGATTTGTTGTTGTTGTTGTTGTTGTATTTATATGAAGCAAGTTGTTAAATCAATTAGTGGCTTTTAAATCAATAAGTCATCAATTTCCTTTACATTAAGCCTGAGTTGTCCTGCATCATAACCTCTAGAATTTAATAAGGATGGGCTCACCATAACCAATAACTCAAACCCCCACACTTTAGCAAGGTCCCCATAACCAACAACTCAAATTTCCACACTTAAACAAGTATAATTGTATAAGAATTGGTTATCCATAAGATTTTTCTACGCCTTCTTTAAAAAACTTCATTGGTATACAAACTCATAGAAATCTTTCCAAGTCCATCAAAAATATCAAGTCTAATTCTCTTTCAGTATCAGAATGCACTTTCATTATATGGCTGTCTATAAGACACGAGAAAAACCAATTAATGAACCTACACCAGGTTCGATTAAATAGTTCAAAACCGCCAGACATATCGTGCAAGATAAGCCACGCGATATGTAAGGAGTTTAAAAAACACCTAAACAATTTGATGAGTCAAAAAGGTCAACAGTTAAAAATGAAGAACAAGTAGAAAGAGACCTGAAAATCATTTGAAAGTCTTCTATCAGTGTCAAAGGATGCACGTAAAGCATCTGCAACCAACTGTGTATCCTCTTCATCAGGAATAAATCCCAACGACAAAAAGTCATTTGCTAATCCCAAGGAGTCTCGATTTACAAAGTGCACAAGCTGGAGATACAGAATAATAATGTTACAAAAAAACTAGATAGAAAATGACATCCGTATCAAATGTCTAGCAGAATTGCTCGCATATAGGGCACAACCTAGAAGATGAAACACATTGTAATAATAAAATAACAGTCCAGATCATAAGATTCAAAAAGAGGCGCAAAAGATGATATTTAACTATTATATCCCTTAGAAGTTAGACAATGCCATATAATATAGCTAAATAATCGGGCTAGGGTGCAGTATCCACTTCAGAATTCACCATCATTAAACTGAAAATGCTGAAAGTTGCAAGAGTTCTTTATTCATCTGCCACAATTAGTGAAACAAACAGCAAACCGGCTGGAAATTTTTTTCATAAAAATATAAAAGATTGAGCTTCTAAAAGGAAAAAAGAAAAAAAAGTAATTTCCTACCAAAACTTGGCGAATTCTACATTCAAAAGAAGCCAACAAAGAACCCAAACTTCATTTTACCCCCATATTCGTGTAAAGAACCTGCCAACTAAATCACTCTGTATCAAAAAAACTTGCATGCACAAGCAAGAGAGAGAGAGAGAGAGAGAGAGAGAGAGAGAGAGAGAATCATTTAAATAGTCCCCAAACATCATGTGGCCGGCCATTTTAGTTCCAAGTTATTTTATGTGCACGTCTTAATCCCTTACCTCCACAAGATAATCGAAACTAGTCCTGTCATTAGAATTTCTATTAAGGATGACAAACTACATGCAAGAGGTAGGAATAGAGAGTATAAACATCTTATGTGTTTTTTTAAGTATAACAATATCTAATTTCATTTATGTAGAAAAATACATTTAGACGGATAAACCCTTGAATCCTACCTTCTATATGAAATTTCCATCACCTCGAAAAAAAAAATCTAAAGGTAGGATCAATTTGGATTAACGTTGAAAAAATAAAGGGCCAAATTGGGTGCATTAAATAGTCTTGGACTAAAATGCAGCAGCCCTGCCCCACAAAAAAAAAAAAAAAACTCAGTTAACTGAAAGAAAGCATGCATGAAGTCTGCATGCCTCTACAAGAAATGCAAGTCTAATTCCATAACGATAACCTTGCATAAAAAATGCTAAAGAAAGCTACACATATACAAGCATAAACAATCTTCATCGCTGAGGTACATCAACAACCACCATGATGTCAATTAAGAAACTGAAAAAAGGCATAGCGGCACAATAGTGTTCCATTGAATGATGGCGCAAAGAAAGCTAACCACTTTGATAAGTCCTACACGGTAATGGCGGGGAATATCTCCCATCATACCAAAGTCAAAGTACGCAAGAGACCCGTCATCAGTAGCCACAAGATTTCCAGGGTGTGGATCAGCATGAAAAAAACCATCAACAAGAAGCTGTCTCAAAGAGCAATAAACTCCCTGCCATACCAAGCAATAAAAAGAATAAATATTCCTTCTATCTGCAGAAATACAATAAAAAATCAATGACCAACTCTAATCTTCTAGCCAACCACCAAGTTGTAAAAATGATTAACTACGTGGAGTTTAACTAATCATACTTTTAAAATGATGAATCACCAAAGCATTTAGGAAACATATCATGTAAACGTATATATTCCATGACATTGAAATGATGAGCAAGGAAGAAATAAAAACATGGACACTAGAAGATAAGTGGATAATGAAGTAGTAATCTTGAGATCATTCTAATATGGATATCGGTGTACATAATTTATCATTATCCTGGCAATTTTCATACCACAGACAAAGAAAAAAAACTACGCCATAAATTTTATTTACCGTGTCCAACATTTGCAGACTTGATTGCCCTAATAACCATAAGTGGAAAGACTGACACTTGCAATCATCTAATTCTCTAAGACTTGTATGGAATGCTATTAAAAAACCAATGCACAGATACAATGGGAAATTCCATTAAAATTAATAATGCATCAGAAAAAATAGCGTCCATTGTCTTGTTGTGATAGGCTTGGGAATATACCAAAACGATCAAATTTAAAGAACATACATTCAGATAAAACATGGACATCCATGACAAGAAAATTAATAAAGCGTATCAATAGGCCATTCTCCTCCTCACTATAAATGTGCCAATGCGTTCATGTGTACAACAGTACAAAGATTGGGGTAGAATATATTACTATTTGCAGGATATAAACCTATCGTTCGTTGGATGAAAATCTGCTCTACTCCTTCCTCCCAAGCCATCAAATGCTAAATATCCCTCTTTAACCTAACCTCATTTTTTAAGGCTGCCTGATCTCTCTCTCTTTTTTTCCCAATTGTTTTGTTTAGCATGGCTGTTGGTTTAGAGACTTGTTAGCTAATGTTGCCCACTTGTTTCTCATCCCAGCTCACCAAACCCTCATTCTGGTGAATCCTAAAGGATACTACCAAGCAAACCATTTAGCAAGCTCCATAAACCATGTGTACAGAAAAAAAAAATAGAAGCTTCATGGGCATACTTCAAACAAAATTCATGAACACGTTAGACACTAGCCTTGCTAATGTAAATGTACCCAGTTAAATTATGAATCTCGTCCTCATTCGCTTTATCAATGCCTCTAAATATATTTTTCAGTATGTCACGTGCACATCAAGTTTCATACTTGATTCAAAAATTTGAATGTCCAGTTGATCTACAAAATTAATAATATAGTGTAACACATTTTTAAGCATTCATTGATATTTTTTATACATTAAAAATCTTTATATGCAGTAGAAACGTCATATTTTTCCAAAATATGGTGTGACCTGTGCCTATGTGCTGCTCCTATCAATATCCATGCTTATATAAGTTGAACCAATCAAATTATCGGGTAAGATTGGAATTGCAACCTCCTATGTCCCTTCACCCTCACCTCCACTTCCCTCCCGGCTCCTACTAATACTCTCAATCAAACACCAACAACCAAAGAAATCTTCTTTGAATAGGATCAAACAAAAGAAGCACGGGTATAATATGGTTATGCAGTATAATGACATTGTTTTATAAAAGAAAAGCGTTGAAATAGTAATATTGAGGATAAAACAAAAACAGTATAATGACTTAACTGAAGATGCAACTATACTACAAGAATCCATTGCCATATTAACCCCTCGTAATAATCAAGGATAAAGTTACAAAAACTATAGAAAAATAAAGAACAACAATAAACGAATGCAACATGAACTACAACATGAACATTGACTAACAGACTAACAGTTTAATGAGCAAGTCGTCAAATGCTTCATCGATAAGCACCATAAACTTCAAAGGAATTCATATTAAAAGTTAATTCAGGTATAAACCTGATCAATTAAAAGTTTCCTATTCAGACGGACTTCGGAAATCCGATCAGAATCTATAAGTTTAATCCCATCTATCCACTCCATTGTGAGAACAGCCTTACGGGTGTAGTTCCAATAAATCTTGGGAACTTTTATGGACGTTAGCCTCATTCTTTTGCTCTCACCGCTTCCTGAGAAGCAATCAATATAATAACAAGCAATGTTAAACTGATGATGAGTAGAAGTAATGCATTGGACAACTGTCAATAGTTATTTATATACAATGGGAGAAGTATGACACATCCGCCCAAAGTTAATATATTTACCAGAAAAAAAAAAGCAGAAATTTTAAAATATATTTAAAAAAGACACAAACTTGTTTGTGGTTTATTATATCCACAAAAGAAATATGAGAAAAGTTGAGTATTAAATAGAGGGGCAAAAAATTTCAAAATTATCAATTTGATAATGGGATAAACTAGTTTAGTGTCATAATCAGCAATCCACCTTAACCTTAGCAGTTTAAAAAAAGATTACAAAGATATGTGATAAAAATATGAAAAGTTCGACTGAAAATGCAGGATTTGAATGAGTGAATTTATTCCTCGCATTTCTCATGGAACTCTTTTTACAAGTTCTCATCATTTTCAGATAATCCTAAATTGAGGAACTCAAGGCCAAAGCAAGTAATAGGAAAGGGAGAAGATCAAAGAAAATAAATTAGGAAGGAGAATGCTTATCGGGATTAGAAGGATCACGGCAACAATAGTGGCACAACTAGAGCAGCAACGGCAATAAAGCAATGATCAATGTCTTCTCGCTTGGGCATGTTACTCAAGTGCATCTCCCAAACAAAGAAACGCGTGAATGAGTTGAGGTTTATGGCCTCCCTTGTTTTAATGATGATATAAATTATAATAGCAATTGAGCTTAGAGTTATCAAACTAAAAATGCTAAATAGCAAAAACCTCAATTCAACGTCTCAAGCGCACAAAACTTGTGATATATAAATCAACTAATGTACTTTAGCTTGAAATCATGTTACAAATCACATTAGTTGCATGGGTAAAATTAACCTTAAGTTGTCCAACATCAGTATAACTAATTAATGAACTTACGTATTCCTCAACACTATGTTTAAAAATATTAAACTATTTTATTTATGATGGTGGCAGTAGTGGAACATAGAAATGAAAAAGGACCACAGGGATCAAGGGGCATGAAAGAATGGACAACGAAACAGTGGAATGACACATCCTCCTAAAGTGCAAGGAAAGCCTGATACAACTTTAAATTAGTTCTCAAAGAGCAATCGTAGTGATTTATATAAACCTATTTTATGGGCTGTAATATTAAATGTTTTTTGGGTCCTTGCTTCTGATAATGAATATGATGTTTTCTAGGTTAACATTTGATAAAAATTTTATTATTTATTTAAGGGCAAGTTTGAGGGTCAATCTATGGATAAGCCTGCATGTGTTTCTATTTTTACATTTTTAAGGCTGTGGCAATGGATGTAATACCTTAGTTTGAATGAAATGTGATTTAATGAATCTTTCTTTGTGCAAGCTTTTGTATAAACTCATAAGAAAAAGAAAAATTCAAAGTTTTTTTTTTGAAGTCTTCATTTAAATCATAGCAATGAAACTTCATATGAAGAACATGATACAAGGAAAAAAAGTTTTAACTAAGATTAATTTTAATTTCTGACACTATTTTTTTTTAAATGTCTGACACTATATTTCATTGCAGCAAGTGCATTTATGAGGTTATATCAATAAGGGCTACCATCAATTGATCCACTCAAGACGTTGGGTTGATTTCATAAAGTGCAGACCCTGGAAAAATACAGGGTGATTACTGGCTCAGAAAATAAAATTTGCCTAAAATTGCAATAAATTTGAATATAACTTAGAAAACCTATTCTATAATCTCAAAACTAAAATCGGAGCGAAGCAACCTATGATTATTTGGTCTTCTTTGTGGGAAGATGTAGCAAACAAATTTAAAAATCTATGTGGCCTCACTTTGAAGACCGAGGACATAGCTTGGAGACAGTCTAAAAAAAGGCTAGGCACCCATAAGTATGATTTTCAATAATGAGCAACAAAGTGAATCAATTTACCCAAAACACAATTCTTATCTAACCCTTGCAAATTAACCCTTCTATTCTAAGCTCTTCATTTGTGTGTCATCTTTGAAAAACCTAGAAATCATAAAAAAGTTAAAGCTACTTTTACACTATCAAATATGCAAGAACAACCAAAACATAATCAACATGATCACTGAAAAATGATTTCCATTTAGGGCTCATTTGGTTGTTATAAATTAAAGATATTAAAAAAACAGAATTTGCTAGATTCCATGATTTTATTATATGCAATAAGAAATCAATAAGAATTTTGAAGTCCATAAAACCCCTAAAAGAGGCCGCCATAGCTCTTTGGGCTTCGGCAAGATCCAACCACTCGACAACGCAACTGGGTTCCAATGAACTTTAGTAGCCTCAATCCATACAACGAAGAACCCTAGCAAGCCTCAGCCAACTCCATTGAAGTTATGCCATATTCAAGTGAGCTCCAAAAAGTACTAAGCAATCATCAAACGACGCAAAAGAGTCTGATCATGTTCTGACAATATCCGATTAAAGTGCAATTTAGGAAATTCAATAACTTGAAGTACATCCATTCAAACAAAAGATTTTAAAAATAAAAATCACATCTAAGAGAGCAAAGAATGTGCACGTTGAAAATTCACATTTCAAAATATAGGCTGATAAATTCACAAAAAATTTTAAACTTCATCCAACCAAAAAAACACTAGAAATTCTAAATAATACAAATTCTACGATAAAAAAACACAATGCAATTTACCACACTTCACCAGCAAAATGAATGCAGTTGGCATGTGCCCCCTTAAAGAATAAAACCTTTTGCACTTCTTCATATGAACCTATTTATGCTCAGCACTAGACTTATTTGAGCTACTGGTTGTCATCAGTAGGTTTTGTTGCTGCAATGTGGAGTTTAGCCCGATAGCACTACCTTGCAGGTTGTCATTTCAAGCATGGTTACTCTTCTTCATTAGTTGATTAGTATTATTATTGCTCTACTGTGAAAAAAATTATGTTCAATAAGCCTAGATCATGTTTGCCACCATTTTGTTTTTGCATTTTCTGAGATGTAATAAGTTTAATTACAAAAAAAATTGAAATATATTTGGCTAGGTTATGATGAAAATATAAATTTCTAATATGGCATAGTACTACAAATCTTAATGCCTATCAAGGGAAAACCCATGCACAACCCAGGGTGGGCAATTGCCTGCTCTAAAAAGATGAAAGTTTTCTTAATATGTTGGGTTATTTAGTAATTTTGTATGCCCAATAATTTTTCTTGCCCATAATGAAAAAAAAAAAAAAAACTACCCTAACTCTTAGCACTACTCCAACGCCACCTTGCCCCCATCTCAGTCTCTCCTGCTCTACTCTCACGCCGCACCCCTCACAGCTCACCCTAGCATTTGAAGGAGAAGAAATCTGGAGGCTAAAAATATTTAAGCGATGAGCGAGGCTAAATAAGGTAATGGCTAGATTTTTTTTTTTCTTTCGAGTCTATTTTATTTTTAAAAGGCTGGCAAGCGATTAGATTCCCTGACACTTTTTGTCAAAGGTTAATGATGGACCAGGTTTTTTGAGAATTTGAAATTATTTTCTGAAACCTAGCGTTGTTATTTAAGGTTCTAACCATGAGAATGAATGGGGCTTTGATTTTTTTTTCTTGTCAGTATGGTAATATTTCCAATTGTTTCTTTCCATACCATGGATGATATATTGTTGGTTGTTACATTGTTATTGTATCGGTAGAGTTCATTTTGAAACCACTTAAATATATGAGAGAAAAGGGTATGCAGAAAATAATATAGTTTTCTTTTAATAGTGTATCAATTTTATTTTAATTATTCATGTATTGAGTTTGCTCACCCTCAAAAGTAAAGCTGATTTTGCCCTTGTTGACTATTGTTATGTAATAATATGTTAGATAACAAAATTAATTAAACTAATTACATTATAGCTAGAAATAAAAGAGACCTAAATTCAATTTTAAATCTATCCATCATCTAAAATCCTCCACCACACCTTCATTTCATTTAAGTTATAAGTACTTATGGATTGAGTATAATCCACTTTCATGCCCATTTAACTATCATCAAGTATATGTTAAAAATGAAAAAGATCAGTGCCTTGACCATTGTCAACTTAAACATCACTTTTTTACCCATAAAAATATCGATCATACTCCAAATAACATGACTAAGTCATGCATTAAAGTCTACATCTTGGGACTATGTTCAGAAAATCACACCTCAATTCTCATGGAATCAAATTAATCAATTGAGAATGGATGATCAAGGTTCATAAAAGTACAATAAGTAATGTATGCATTAATGATAACAATTTCAATAGAGGATGGGGTATTGTTCTGATGTTACATAATAATGAGAAGGTGTTGGAAAATGCTTCTGCTTATAGTTAATTCTGTAAGATGATAGAGATAATATTCGATAGAAAACATTTAAAATGATATACTGCCTTTTTCTATCATTCTGAATAAATTATATTGTTAAATTCTTTGATTTAAGGCATAGCGTGTGTTCTCCAATAGTTGCACCACATTCAACATCATCATCATTAGATTATCCCTTACTAGTATGTGTGCGATGCCAACTCCATTTTGCAAGATGTTCTGTGAAAGCATGAGCTTAGAAAGTTGCATGTCTTGTTAGAACAAGAGACAGCTATACAACAAAAACCACACATTTTATAAGCATCTTTTAATACGAAAATAAATTGTTATCTGAGATAAAAGGCATCACGATTCAAATTGGCAGTACACGTCTAACAATAAAAGCTTAAAAATGTATAAAAACTTACTCAAGGGAAGAGCATATAGAGCAGCAAACTTTTCAGCATTTTGAGCCTCAAGAATATAATCGATTTCCTCAAACATGTGTCTTACCTATCATTTTCAACATTTATAATTAGCAAACACAGAAGAATAATGCATGCACAACATAGAAGACTACTAGATTAATATCCTTATAAAATAACATAATCATAAATGCTACTAGAAAGAAAAAGGAGCCAAGCATTTCAAAAATACACTTTAAAATCAATCACATTTTGAAAACTTGAACCACAAAATTTTGTACGGCACATAACATTTAGTGAATAAAAATTGGTTTTTGTATTTGGATAAATAAAAAGAACCAAAGCTGAAAACTTTTTAGATCATAGGGGGAATTAAATAAAAATGTTTTGAACACATGATCTTAAATTATGCGTTGAAGTCAAGTCAGTCCTTTAATCAAAAGCTCCGCGTGATGGTGCACTTTCATCATGATAAACAAAATGCAAAAGAGCAATCAAAGTAAAACTTTCATGTTCACAAAAAATATCTTGTTTTTAATAGAATATTGAGATATATCATCATTAGCTTACCCCAACTATTTGGGTCCTGTGATGATTTTCAGATAAAGCCTGAAGTGAAAGCATGCCCCTAATTTCCACAGAAATTAGGCCATTGCACAATATGAAAAGTTTTCAAATCACCATACAAAAATTATACTGTCACACCCCTTCTCAAGAATCACTTGTCAGATGTTGTGGCATTGCCTCCCTGAAGAATTTTATAGTGTTTTCCAAGCAAAGGTTTAAACTACAATTTTTAGCTTAGCAATGCAGATGATGGAGAGGTGTAGAAATACCCGCCAACATCATTGAAGATATTCAGGTAAAGTCAAAAACTACATATTTGATGCTGCTATTGTTTCCACTCAGATTCATGTATATAATATTCTTATGCCCCAATTTTGCTAACGGAGTGAAGCAGTTTTAGAATGCTTCCACATGGACTATTGTACATAGTACATACAACTGCAGGTTATTACCATTGATGTAAAATGTACCGTGGGCTTTTACCTTTTCTATTCGAACATGTTTTCAACGCCACTGTGCTATGCATAAAGGAAAACACTGATTCTTGTCAAAGGACAGTGCAAAGCAAAGCAGCACTTCAATTAATTAAAAGGATATTTACTAATATTTACATACATTAATTATACAAGTAGCAAAGTTTAAGAACAACTATATTGACAAGTCAAGGTGTATGAAGTATCAAACTAGATGATGAAGCCAAAATAATATGAAATTATTGGGACATGAGCAACAATAATATGTAGAATCATAAAAATACGACTTGAAACTTAGAATTTGGCATCAAACTAATTCCTCTAAAAAGGGCTAGGAGAAAACACTTGCACACTTAATATGCCACAACTCAATACAAACAAAAAGAAAATAGAAAAGATAGTAACAAAATTCATATCAGTAATCATTTTAAAAAAGCGGCGGCGACAATTACAAGTTAAAGATTAATAAAAATAAAAAATGAAAGTAATTATCTAATCAAAGCATGGTTGCAATATCAAAACAGATCAGAGTGGGTGTTTGCAACATTACCCCTACACTCAAAAGAGGTTGCTCGAGTGACTTGAGATCATAACTTCAATTTCACAATGAAAGCAACCTAACCATTGCTCTAAGCCAACCAATCTATTCAAACATGTAAAAATCAATAGAACCAAAGATATTCTAGAATTAAAGCCAATACTTGAAGCAATATGCACTTCAGTAATGAAGTGAATTCCCAACTGTTTTATAGGGCCACATTTTGCAGAAGCTCTTATTAAAAAAATGTAAAATCTATCTTTAAAATTCTGCAAAAGCCCCAAGTTTTTTTTACCATTACCAACATTCAAATAACATGTGGTTGTATAGGTTATAAATTCAAAAATGATATTGGGGCGTATTGTGGTAATAGTTATCGAGTTACAAGATCGTTAGGTACTTTCATGGATTTCAAAGTGAATCTAGAAAAGTTGGTGGAAATAGTTAAGATTTAAGCAAATCAATAGAATTGTACGCAATTTACTCCTTAAAGTATCATTCCTCATGCTTACAGCATAAGAACAACCAAACGAGCAAAGTTTTTTCCACCATCCTCATCATAAAGAACCCTCATATGATAGTTCTACATCTATTTCATGAGCTATATAAAAATCTATATGTATTCCCCACCCTCTTTGATAAACACTTAATCAAATTTTATAATGCCAATTCCTGCAACCATTAGACATCCTTACATCTCTACCACCACATTTCTAAAGTTATTCTTTCCACAAGACAAACACCACAAAAATTCAAAAGAATACTTCATGCGTTTGTAATGAAGTTTATACCTGAATGCACACTTACTGACTAGGGTATATGTGATTAAACACATTTAATTGCGATTGTCATAGATTGTAACTTAAATAGGCAATTCATATCCATCTCTAACAACATCATAAGAATGGCTTAGCACATATAGTATCAAAAGGCTTAATATAGTGTGTGCAACATGCCATTTGGATCAAGCCTTGCCTATTACACAGACAGTAAGCAACACACCAAAGTCAAGCTAAGAGGCCTAGTTGACCCTAATAGCTGACCTGCACTCACGACAGCCTCCAAATGCATATACTCTGAGAGGTAACACCTAACTACATCAAAGATGATGAATAACTACAGCTGCTTGAGGAATAGGGACTCAAGGTATGTAGTATAGAGCCAAAGCATTAAATCTAATGTGGCTTGGGCAGTAGTTGATTGTGAGTATGCCCCTAAATATTCTTAAATGTAAATGTTGATATGATGCTAATTAGTTTGAAACTGATCAGAAGTTTGGAATTTCACATTAGAAAAATCAAGGCTTAAGTGTCTAGAAAAATGGTAATGACATGTATTTTGCCTAATATTGTTAACATACTCTAACATTTACAAACCGAGTATGTCAAGTTTTAAAATGAAAAAAAAAAAATCAAGCATTAATCATTGAGAAAACTAAGAATGCCGTCATTTTAAAACCAGCATTGTATCTTCCAACGCGTCATTGTTGCATCATATTTTCTTGGGAAGAATATTTTTAGGGAAAAATTTGTAAAATAAGTTACCTCCAAGTGTAAGTCATAACTTACAATCACGACAAATCTAAGATATTTTTTAATATAGAACCCTAGAGTATTGTGTCATCTGGTCGCTTGATGAATCAAAATACGGGCCTTCAGAATAATTTTTAAATATGAGCATTTAACTTCTTTGGAAATTCTTCAAATTTTGGGCAACACAGAGCACACTTTTATTTTACTTGATGTATTGGGAGATAAGTGAAGCACTTCTTTTGTGCTTCACGTTATTTCACTTCAAAAGCACACTTAAGTGTACTTTTAGCCATTAGCTTCTAACAAATCAAATGATCATACCCATGCCATATATTAGAGAATAGTCTGCAACACTACATAAACATAGAGTCTTAACAGAAAAAAGGTTGATCTGGGCATAAATACCGTGTAAAATTAGATAAAAAGCTTCTAGTATAAAGAAGGTTGAAGTTGAACGTCATTAGCACTTACAACTTCCAAATGACCAAGTCCAAAATATTGAGACTATTCAAGGAGCAATTCAATTATATATATATATATATATATATAGAGATAGATAAAATAAGAAATTGTTATCAAACCATCTCATTAACCGCAACCAACAAATCCTTCCTAGCCTTGGCAAAGCGCTTCAGTTGCCCCCCAATCATATGAAACAGCAGAGCATCAAGGGTTAGCGTGAGCGCCATACCAGGTCTTTGGACTTTGACAGCTACAAGCTCCCCAGAAAGTAGATGAGCTGCATGACTTGACATATCAAATGAATGCATTTAGATGCAGAGAGAATTGATGATATTCAACAAGTATAGAAACAATATGTATAACTCAAACATTGACAAAAATGGGAAACACTAACCTTTATAAACTTGCCCTAGTGATGCAGCCGCAATGGGTTCTGGACTTATATCAGAAAATATATCAAAAATTGGTGCTCCCAGCTGAGATTCAATTGATTTGATTGCAATATGAGAAGGAAATGGGGGTATTTGATCCTGCTTATAAACTAATGTTAGGATATCATGTCAATGTATAGGGCAAATCATGATGAATTGGATGAATTGGATGAATTAATTCAGTGATTAATTTCTTAGCCACATTATTATAGCCTAATTTATGGTTTTATAATTTACAGAGGCGGTAATAATCATTCAAAATAGTCTAGGAAATATAGTGTTTATTATGAGGGAAACCTCTAATCAAAGTCAGTAAAATTATTTGTGCAATTAAGTATCATCATCACATCACCATTATCCCAACTATTCAACATCATTTTATAGCTGAAACAAAGTATGTTTAACATAATTGGGGAAATGAAAAACAAGTCATGTCCATATACATTGGGCCCTTTTTTTCAGGGCCTATTCAGTCTAAATTTAAGACTCTGGGCTTAAGAAACCTTCATTGTTATACAAAGCTTCCCTTGTTAGAACTTAGAAGCCACGAATTCCCTTATCCAAGGAGCTTCACAAAAGCCAATATTCAAAAAGATTTTGATACTTTAACCTGAACTCACAGGGGTTTACCATCCATTTGGAAGCAATGCTTAGCTCAACTCCAGAACATTAAATCAAAGGGCCTATGTAAGAACCGGTCTGGCCGGCTAAAGTGAACCAGCTAGTTAATAAAATGGGCAAAGCAGGCGGGCTAACCGCGAGAGCGGAAGCATAGGGCAGAAGTCGAATCGCAAAATTGGGCAAGGATATGCATTTGAATGCAAAAAGTAGCGACACCTTGGGAGTCATATCTTCATTTCACTCGTTCTTTTTCATTGTTATGACAAAAGAAGCAAACCGAAAGAAGGGTGTAGAGAGGAAGAGGAAGAAAGAGGAAGGTATGTTCATTAAATTTCTTTTTTAATTTATGTGCAAAACATCATATGATTTTTAATCTAAGAAATGATGAATGTTCAGTTAAAGTTTAAGGGAAGAAAATCTGGAAATAAAAAAAATAAAAAAAAGAATTTGGGTTTTTTGAATTCCTTCTAAAATAAGTGATTTTATTTGAGGTTATATACTTTCATTTTTTCGTTTCTTTAGTTGATGAAATAAAAAGAAAATATTTTTTGATTTTTTATTGGAAGAATGAAGAATCCAAGTGATATAAACTTTGGCTCAATGGTGGACAAAGGAAGAATTTCAAAGAAGGAAGGAACGTTTTGGTGAGTTAAATAATATAAGAAATGAGATATTTTATCGAATATAGAAATAATAATAATAATCAAATTTAAATTTAAGATTTTAAAGCAAATAATTAGAGAGATAGTAAGTTTGAGATATTATGATATTTAAATAAAATATGAATTTTAATTGAAAATGCTAATTAGAAAATGAATTATACAAACAAGGAATTGAATCGTTAGTGCTACATATTAATAATATAGAAAATATTAATTAAATAAAAATATAGAATAGGAGAGAGAGAAAGCAATTTATAATTGAAATTTTAATTATTAGAATAATGGTATTTTATGTAATAATTTTAATATTTACCAAGTATATTATATAGGTGTTAAGCTGGCGTCAGAGTGGTGACTAAAACAAATTGTCAGGACATCCGATTTCAAGGTGAGTACTCATGTCTTTTAATTACAGTAATGATTTTATTCTTTCTTAAATTAAATGCATTGAAAGATACTGATATCTGCTTATTGTTTATAAGTTTTTATAGCAAATTAGATTATGATTCGTCTTTTTCATACTCAATGATTGATCATGTTGAACCAAATAAAACTAAATATGTCATAAATTACATTTTTATAGAAAGTAAATGAAATGATATCATATACTACGCTTGCATGTGCATATTGAGTGATGGAACACACCTTATAGTATTGGCTAGGGAAGCAATGTATCGTGCACGTTAAAAGGAAAATATTATGGAAAAGAAAAAGGAAAAGAAAAAAGAGTATCTTCATTGATATTAAATTAGACGGTGGGTCCTGTGACGGTTGTATTATTTATGAGAAATGAGAAATATATATATATATATTGAAAGCCTCGATGAAATGATAGGATTAAAGGTAATTATCTTATGATATAAAATGAAAAAAAAAATCATGCATATTATTTCAATTGCTTTGAGTTACTATAATTTAGAAGCATGCTTTACTTACTGAGTTGTGCTTACTTTTAGTTGGTCTAACATTTTTAGGTATAATTTATTATAATCAAAATGAATAGAAGATGTGAAAATATGAACCATAGATGTGGCACGCCAGAAGAAAGGTACTTAAATCATTTTATATCAGTTTACATTTTTTAAGTTTAGTGGCTCTTTCAGTGTATTGAAGATAGATTTAGTAATTGAGAATCTAATCTACCATCTGACCGTCTGTTTCCGCCTCATTAATTAGAGCCTCCGAGCTGGGTCGTGACAGCCTATACCTATTGCCAACGATAAAGGCACAAGTTGTAGCTGATCCAAGAGGTAGGCCCATATAGACAAAGTAGTGAAATGGGTACTACAAACGCCTGCAGGTAGAACTACTTCAGAAAAGTGGCTACATCAAAACCACAGCATTCGGTTGCAAAAAGCATAGACTGACTATAATACATGAACTTGTTATAATATTGATTACAATAAATTAAGTGCAACCTGCATCGCAGATGGATCAGCACTCATAATAGCACAAATTGGGCTGGAGTATATACTAGACATTGAAGATCTGTTTGTTTCTATTAAAGTTCCGAAACAGTTCAGATCTCAGCTCCAAATCATGTTTAAGCATTTGTTTGGTAGAAAGTTGATGCAAATGGGTTCATACCTGTGAAACGCTTCAGAAAGGTGAGAACTAGGTCTAAATCGATGGATGTTGGAAGTAAACTTCAATTTTGCTTTTGTACGTGAGACATAGTGAATAGCATAATTCGTGAGAAGATTAGCTTGGTGGAGATTTGTCAGGCTAATTAAAAACTAATTGAATTATTATGATGATAAAATTGCCTAATTAATCATTGATCAATGAAGTAAAAATTAATTAAACAAGTTTTATAATCAGCATATTAGATTAACCAGATTAAAAGGCAAGGTAACCATTAATTAATGACAAAGATAATAAATCAATACCAATTTTAAAAATTGAAATTAATTAGGCCAACTAGTTATCAATTAAATATGGCAATAAGTAAGTATACTTAGTGACCAATAATTAGTTATAAATGTAATAAAATATCCTAATATTAGGATAACAATTCACTAATTACTAGGAAAATTTAGTATAAACAATCTTTTAATATATTAATTAAATTTAATTAGGGATTAATTAGGCTAGATTGCAATTAATTGTCATTTGGAGATTAAATTATTCTAACTTTAATTGCAAAATTTAATTAGTCTGATGAAGAATGTATTGGTTAATGATTAAAATATAAAATTAGCCTAAATTCTCTATAACTCACTGCATCACTTTAGCCAATAACACAAATATCACATGTCATGGCATGAGGCATGAATGGCGCACCCTTCATACAATTAGTGATGTGAAGCATAAGTGTGCAAAACATGTTAACACGTGTTACATAGCATGTCTACCCTTAACACATGTTAAGCACATTAATTAATAATAGGTGAGTATCGGTGCTAATAAATTTTAAATGTTGATAATAATTATATTAAATTGAAAGGAGCAAATGAAATGTCATGTCATGTGAGATAAATTGGCAGACTATGATGACTTGCGCATTGCGAGGCACAAGTTCTAATAAGATGAACCTAAATAAAGAAAATAAGAGAGTTCCCAACTCTCGATACTAAAAAGTTGATACTACAAAATTCAACATTAAGATCGAAGGGTCTGTCCAAACTTTATCAAAATTGTTAAGGCCGATGGCCAGGTGACAATCTAATAATATAAATGTGTCACAAGCCTACATGCATTATATGACATCTCTAAGAAATTAATGAGAAACAATGGAAATGAAAATGGTGCAAATAATTGATAAGTAGAACTTCATGATTTAATATTTGACATGCATTTTATTTTCTTATATTAAATCTTATTATTTAAGTATCAAAGCAAGTCTCGCTTTAAAGTTTGTTACTATAGTAAGCTAGCTATATTCTTTAATCAGAAATGCTCATGTTAGTTCAGAAAAAAGTATGCATATTATTATTATTATTATTATTATTATGTTTGAACCTTATATTAAAACTGTTTATCCTGTTAGGTGTTTAGCTCATCAGATATTATGATGAATATTTTTAAGATGAAAAGGCACACGTGGGACCATAGGTAGGTTGCTCAATCATTATGTATCTTGGTATTATGGATGGATGCACAGTTTTAAGATGTAATATAGAAAAGAATTGTGCATAATATAAAATATGTATAAATTTTTTTTTATATAATTATTAGAAACTTTGAACTTTATTTTGATAAATTAAAGTATACATGGTTTCGAATTAATGATCATGATGAATATGATAAAGGATAATAAATATTTTTGTGATGAATTAAATAGACTAATTTTCTACTCACTTGATGGCATTGAACCTAAATCATACTATTTCAGAACTTTAAAACGTTACAATTTCATTCAAATTTAAAAAATTTTCATAGTATATATCCTCCTTTCTCCAACACCGGAATATCTTTTATGCATTATCGCATGTTAATTTCTTGTAATAAAAAGGAGACTGATCTTGTGTGTTTGAATTAACACCTACTTCTTGCTACTAGGCATCACCTAATTCAGACATCAGAATAAGTAGTTTACTCTCCTTTAACAAAAATGTACCAGGATGTCAATATCTTACCTTGATTGGCCATTATTCCAAATAAATTGAACTTGACCAAAAGCAATAGCTCGGAATAAAGAGAGCACCAGAAGCAGCAACTAGTCAAAGAAAACTGCAGTAGCAATGCCCAAGCTATTGATAGCCGTGTCAAAGAAACATTCAAGGTGAATGATTGGAAAATGTTCACAAAAATAGTTTAGAAAATAAAGAAGATGTGGAACTTATTAGAGACCTTGTTTCGCAAATGAAAACACCAAAAGAGTAAAATAAGACATTCATATACAATCAAGACAATACAGAAATAAGCTTAAATACCAGCAACTTGGAAAGCTCTTGACAATATGCCTTGGGCAAGATATCAGGCCGCGTGCTCAGTGCTTGTCCAAGCTACAACAAAAAATGTCAAAATACTTACCAACTTTGTGTTTGATTTAAAGAGTAAATAAACATCTAGAGGTAGCGCTGATCATCTGTAAGAATTGATGAATTTATAAGAGAAACATTACAAACAACACAATAACTTCTATATTTACTTTAAGTGATTTCCCAAGGTGACAGCAATAGACCAAAATCAACAACAGAGAACAATCCATTGAAGAACCGTTACAAACTGAAATTAATGTTTTATCATATACAAGCAGATCCATCAGCATAAGCTTTATCCAAAATATTTATAGGTAGCTTTATGAATCATAATTTTTCATTCATTCCTACCGAAAAGTTACAACAACTATCATCAATTGTATTATTGCATTACAGACACCTTCCAGTTAGCATGCACATTAAGTAAAATGTCATCCTCTAAGGTAGACAATGGTCCTTTATATGGAGTCTTAGAACTTCATGATATGCATTTGTAATGCAATCCATCCAACTAATGTACTAAGAGTTAAATAGTTCACATATCAAATTAACCTGAAGAAAATTAAATATATATTTCTCCAAGAATTGTTGGACAGTCATAGCAACAATATTGAAAATTGCAAAATCTTTACTATGAAGTTAACACGTGCTTCTATAGAGATGCATTGAGGGGGAAAAATTCCAAATAATAAAGCACCAAAATCTCTGCTGCACTGCTATGAACATAAGGAAAAAAAAAATGATATAACATGATTTAGACATGACAACTGCAACAGATGTTCAAAAAGTATGATACATGAACCCTTGGATGCCGCTTGTTTTACACATAATACGTTATCTAAACTACAAATCCAATATGAAGTATAAATGCTTCTAGTTAGTTTACATATAAACAAATGTAAGAGTTTCTATCTATATTTACATAATCAACTATATTACTCAAGATATTATCTTATCCACATGTAATATATATGAACGTGGTGCAATGAAGTATCAATTAGTAGAGAATATAAAAGAGAAGCCTTAACTAGTGCCTAGAAGTCTTCAAATTGTAGTAACATTACTATCAAAGTTTCAAAGGTACAGGAATGTTGACAAGCTTCAATCAGGGAAAACTTTTCAAAACAATGATAGTGACTCATATCAATAGAAATTTTCGTGGATGGCATTTGGCACACTATGAAGGCCGCAATAAATGAAAGAGGACTTTCTGTCTGAATTATAGAAAAAACTAACACAAGGAAAGCATCCTTTTGAATAACTAAATTGCAGGATTAATGAATAAACCATTAGCATCTTGAGTTGATAATAGCATATTTAAAAGAACAATATTGATAGAGTTTGGATATACCTTTGTATAGAAAGGTCCCAAGCTGATTAAGGTCTCCCGAAACTGAAGACATAAGCAAAAGGAAATATTATTGGTTCACATATTAAAGCTAACAGTTGTGACATATTTCATAAAATAAAGCTGAAGTTAGACGTAGGTTTCTTGAGGTTGGACCAAAGAACAATTAGGTCCTCCAAATTCAGGTAGGAAAGCGATTAGATCACACATTAATGAGATGAGAGATTTTCCCTCAAGTTCTCTAAAGGATTCTCTATGTTCTTTAAGCAACCATATGTAATAGTTAACAGAACGGAGGCCAATACAATGTGTTCTTAAATTTTAAAGGATATTTAATATTTTTAAATGAAGTTGGAGGAATAATGATGATATTTTTATAGCAATGGATATGACGGTGTTAATATCAATGAAATGCATCTTCCCTAAAAAACAGGGGTAAGGTGTTAATATCTAAATAATAAAAGGAAAAATAGGTGGGTCAAAGTATGTCAAATGTACATGATCTACAGAGACGGGCTTACTCCGGTAATTGTGTTCAACTTTAAGGCAACAAAGAGCATCCAAATTATATTGGCTAAAATGCCAAATAAATTACTAATCTATAAGGCATCATCCTCAGTGAATCAATAACTTCATAAATTGAAGGATAATGATGTTTATGATTTGAACCACCTAAGTTTAGTAATATAGATTTCAAAAACATTTTTAAAATTCCGCAAAAATACTTAAAGGCAAATGCACAACTTAAAGCAAATCCTGGATTTAGCAAAGGCGCCAAAAAATTTTTAAGGAATTAAATTCATAAATTGCTTTAAAAACAAATGGCTATCATTAAATATTGTGACAGATTACAACAAATGCCTATTCCAAATAATAAACATAGATCTAAGTATGAATCAATTAATTTGTGTAACAATGTTGAGGAGATTCCAAAACTAACTCCCCTTAAATTGTTGCTCCTTAACAAATTTTATTAAATAAAACATAAAAAAGGTCATCATCCTGAAGGCTCTTCAGACAATTGAGGCTAATCATGCCATGAGTTAACTATATTTGATTAGCACGTTATTTGGTTTACTTACTAATACCTTGGGCTAGGTGAGCAACATCAAACAACTTTCGGTCTAAAATTGAAATAGAAACAACTAATGCAATCAAAATAAAAGCATTTTTTCTTTGATAGGTAGCACCCATAACCTAAAGAATGAAAGGTATATCTTATTCATTTTCTTTTCATTTGTTGCAATAAACTCATACTCATTATGGAATTTATAAAGTATTTTGTGCTGTGAATGGCTAAACTTCAAACTTTATTATATCTCATTATGATTAAAATGAATTGGGAAGAGTAAAATTGTATTTAAATATGGTTTGTATGTTTATGTGTATATAAATACACACATACATACAAAAGCTTCACTTTGAAGTTGAATTGCATAGTGTCCAATCATATCCTTATACTTCAACACAAATCTTTCATACCTTCTTTTAATATATCTTGCCCAAGTTTCACAAAACTTTTACGGGATAAACTCCCAACACATTAAGTCTATGTTTTCAACAACTTGGCTCTTCCATTTTTCATTCATTCAAATTTCAAACTTTTGCTGGAGTAATAATAAATCCATCAATTGTGCGCCATCTCCATTGAGTTCATGATCGAAAAGTAGCCACTATCTTTCAAGTTGTTCATCGATAGTATTGGCCAATTCTACAACAGCAGCATTGGGATCATGTTCCAAATTCAGCAATTTTAATTGAAGAAAGAAGAAATGCAATAATTTGGAAGAGGAAGAAAAAGGTAGATGCCTCGGAAAGATGGAAGAGAAACAATAAGGCTTCTTCTAGGACCTTGCATGTTTGTAATTCTCCTTGGATCAAGTTGAATAACAACAACAACAACAACAAGCCTTCGTCCCACTCGTGGGTTCAGATATTCTACATGGATCAAATTGAACAATAACAAAAAATGTTTATTGATGGGATAAAATCTTACACACCCATTCTATCTCATCTCTTTTTTCATTTCAATTCTACAACAGTTTATGAATCACTTATCTCTTATTTTACATGTTTGAAAGTTGGTCTCCAAGCATCTAAATATAAGAAATGTAGAGAAATGTTTTGGATGTTAAAAATTCAACGTTCATATCAATTCTTGCCCTTCTATCCTGCATATCAAGGATGATTTCTCTTCTTTGCATTCTCTTAGCTCTATTTATTATTCTTCTATAGCTAAAGTAGTTGCCTCCTAAGATCATTAAACAATATGTTAGGAGGAAGATCATAATTCTTACAACTAGATGCTCTTCTAAAATTGTTTTTACACTCTGATAGTATTAAGGCTATTGATCCATTTGCATCCTTTTTCTTTTCACAATATAATGATATTTATTTCCATAGTTAGGCATAAAAACTATAAGCTAAAGAATACAGTATCACGCCCAATCATCAGGAAAACAGTACTCTTTAATACGTAGTTTGCTATTCTTTCAGTTTGGGTTGGCTTTTCTTTGCATGCATCTCCATTATCACATTAAAAATTGTGTGTTTCTTGGAGGAAAACAAGAATACAACTATTTTTCACAAAATTATTAATTGGAAGAGAAAGTTTAATGTTATTCATTAAATTCATGATGATAGTGATATATTGTTTGACCAAAAAGATATTTTGAAAGGTTTTACCACCGGTTACAAGAATCTTTTCAACAACTAAAGTGTTAATAAACATGTTGACTTTCATCAATTATATCCTCGTGATAATGAGCCCTTTATCAGATCTGGTGATCCTTGCACTCAGGATAGATTAAATTTTGTCTTTTCCCTTGGAGTTAGCAAATCTCCGAACCCTAATGGGCTTTATCTAAAGTCTTTTTAGGATTTGTCGGATGCTATCCACTTAGATCTTATGGCTATATTCAATAATATAAATAATAGTAAAGCTTCTCTTGTTAGAGCGAGTTTGCCTGTTATTTTCTTAATTTATGTTAATTAATCATATATTTTAGGCCCACCAATTTTCTAAATAGTATTTTTAAAATTTTCACCAAAATAATCTCTATGAAACAAGAATCATCATGACTATACTACTAGATAATTCTTGAGGTAAATCTATCTCTAATAGACGTGCTTTGGATTGCTTGATAGTTGATCCCAAGTCTATCAATTTTAGTCTACGTTCAAAATTAAAGTGTATTTCTAGAAAGTTTTTTAGAACTGTGACTAGACTTTATTATTGAAGTGTTGAAAACAAATTTTTTAGCAAAATTCATAAGATGGATTAAACAGATCCTTTTTCATACTAACTTTTCTACCAGATGGAAATTATTTGTATGCCCAAAAAGTTCAATGGCCTTGGTATTCTTAATCCGGAGCTTTCAACTTTTCTCTTCTTAGGAGTTGGATCTTGAAGATGATTTAATCAATCATTTGTTCATAATTACAACTCAAGCTAAATATTCTAAAGAGAATATCCTTAGAATCAAAGCAAAAAATCTTCTTCTATGGCCCTATTTTCATTAGAAATATTAGGAAAGACTCTACTCTGATTTTTCATAATATATCTTGGAAAGTGGACAATGGCCACTCTAATAGCTTTTGGAAAGATAAATGGCTCTTGAACTTCTCCTTAGTCCTTAGCAATTAAATTCCATTATTTCTTTTAGTTTTCTTAGAATGTTGATTGATATGCTCTCACTTAATACAATTTAAAGGTTAGTTGGCGCATTCAGTGATATAGAAACAATTCCGAATGCTTTCCTTGATGAGGTGGAACATCTCTATGCACTTTTTATTGGTATTGATTCAAAAAAATATCTGAAGAGATTAATCAATTAAACCTTCTTTCTAGCGGCTACTCCATTAAATTACATTATAGCTTTCTAATCGGTGGTGGCATAATCTCTAATTGTAGATGGATTTGGAAGTCAATTGCTTCTATTAATTTTCATATTTTGATCAAAACATTGTTTTATAGAAAAATGCCTTCCAAGTTCCACTTTTCAAGCTCACATAATTTCTTCAACTACTTATAACCTTTGTAGTTTTGTATCTAAGAATGACTAATGGGGGTTTGGTGCGTATGATGTAATAAAATAACGAGGAGCTAATGAAAAAATCACTAGATTTGAAAAATGCTTAGATTTTATTTGATATAAAATTTAAACAGCCCATTGATTTACGCATGTATACGTGTCAAATCAAGTAATAAAATGATAGAGTAGAGTGTCGAACCCACAAGGAAGTGATCTACTATATTGCAACAAAATTATTACTGCTTACTGCAATTACAAGAATTTATCCTACTAAAATAAAAATGAGGTTTTTGAGTTCCGACCACTAAATGAAAATGAGTAAAATAGTTGATATAATTTTGATAAAAATATTTTGGACTGATATATGTAAATAACATATTTTTTCTAATAAAACTTTTAATTGTAGATGTGGATCAAAGCATGTGCATATTTAGATCTCTATCGATCTTATAGGAATAAAAAGAAAGATTGTTAGTACACCTACAATTTTACTATCTCCATAGAACCTACAATATTCAAACATCCTATGTCTAGGCATACCAATATTCCATTTCAATATTCCTAATTGTTCTATCGATGCTATACATCATATTAGGTTTTAACTACACACATGATCATTGTTTGTATTAAATGAAGAACAAAAGATATTAAAAACATCATTATATTCATTAAAGAACAAGAGTCTACATCAATACTTAATATGCTCTTTACATCATCAGCCCAGAACACAAGGTCTAGCAACACAGAATAAACAACAAGCAAACTCATATTCATTTTATTCATAAAAGAGAACTAAGTAGTTTATCATAAGGACGGATCTAAGTATCTTCTCTACACTCCTTCCTCCACTTACAGAGATGCTTACACAAACATAGGCTAGTCCCTTTAAAGATTGTATCTTGCACTTTGCTAACCTCTAGATTTTACTCTAAGGGGGCACTAAGGAAATACACTGAAAAAGTACTCAACTACACTTAGGGAACTAAACTCCACAAATAATAAAATTGACATTTATTTACAGTGAGTACAAAATCGGACTTGAGTGTCGCGGCGTTGGACAAAGTGGTGCTATGGCGGCGAGAAGTGAACTAACGCCTTGGCGCCAAAATGTTGGGTCCGTTGCAGCGTTGAGTGATGTGGCATGGTTACGACCCGAATCGGTGCGTCTTTCGCTAAGTCAATGCGGCTCTAAATAGTCGTAACTGCTCCGCTGCGACGTTGGAAAAAGTGACGATCCTACGTGAATTTTCCAGAGATACCCAATGATACGGCATTGATTTTGGGTGTAGCGGCACTGACGTCTGTGACACTGTGGTGCTTGCAAATAGATAAGGTTGGCGTCACCACGTTGAAATCAGCACTTTGGCATTGATCGATACGGTGTTGCGGCGTGAATCTTGTTGGCACTACCCAATACTTGTAAATTTCATTTTTTTTTCCTGCACAATTCCTATACAAACTCAACTAAAACGATACATTTATATTATATTTAACATAACAAAAATATTACACAATTAACACTTATTAATGACCCACGTATTTTCTTTGACTATGTTCAAATTTGCAACATTTGGACATGAACTTCAATCTATTCAAAATTAATTTTATTTAGCCATTAAATAATGTTCAATAGTTGAAGAAACAAACTTGGCGCCTAATGCCCTTAAGGGGCTTTGGGATACTCTTTTCTATTCTACTATATACAATATTTGTATTGAAAGAATTAATTCGACTTTCAACAAAAACGGAAGGACGAAGAGGCAATACGATTCAATATCATTTGATTGGCACATTTCTATGATCACTAAGCTGAGGGAAAAATAGCTCTTAGAATTGCAAAATAGTTGGGAGTTTCTATGCCTATCGGATTATCCTCAGCTCATTTATATGATGGCCACTTGATATCCTATTTGTATTTTATTGTTTTTTCATTGTTCTATTTCTTGTACTTGGCACTCGACTCCTGATCTTTAATGAGGAGTTTATATCCAACTTTTCATCGGAAAAAAATACATTTCGGAAGCATTAACCTTCATTGCTCAACCACTTTCAATCAATAACAAATCATAATATGCTCGTTAATACTATCCCAAGTGCTGTTATCAATTTTTAACAAGAAATGATTAAGCATCTACACAACAACTAATATTAAACAAGGCAACAATTATATAATTAAAATATTGCAAATTCACTTTTTCTATTACATTGCCTGTCATTTCCTACACATCATAGCATTGTTAAAACATGCCCGAAAATAATTTTCTTGATGTTCAAGCCAAATAAAATTTTACCTGAAATAAAAGTTAAACAAGTTCCCAACTATGACTAGATCAATACAAACTTTTTATATAGTCACAATAGATGATTTTATCAAATTACATGCCTCTTCAAGCCCAATGAAATTTAATTGCCTGGACCATTAGCCAAAATTCGTTTTTCCTAAGCATGCATAACCTTTTATCCATCAGCAATAACTTATTATTCCATTCCTCTAAACCTAACATTATAAATTAGCAACTTTACACAAACAGCACTAAGAGATATTACTTAAGACTTTTATATTGCTTATGCCTCAACGAAGCATACCGAAAACATTGTAATGCTTAATTTGGTAATTTGTTACTTCCCATTTGTTTTTGACATCCTGGACATACCAAAATTTAATATTCTCTTCAGGACTTCATGATCATGAAGAAAACACTTGCAGATAGTTGTTCTGTCATCTTTGTGTTGTAGCGGCAATTTTATTTCATAAAGCAGACCACAATATTAGCGAACAAAGCCTAACCCTCCCCACTGGAGAAAACCCATTCAAAACTTTTCCACATGCCCAAATTATTATACAGCATATCACGAGTTCCTAATAGAGGATTTCTATGTAAAACAACCAAACGTGTTCCTCTTCTCAGCTTGAAAGTACAAGATGGCCCCTTCTAATGTAAACAAAAAATATACCGGTAGTATTCATGCAGTATGTCATGGAAATACTAAAACCTACAAAAAAATGATCAGGCTTGCTGGCAAGTATAAACTACAAAAACATCAATTAATACCTTTACAGCTCGTTTATGGATGTCTTGAACAAAGAAATGCGAAATAGAAAGCTTGAACACCTGGAACGATATAATGGCAGCCCTATACAATGCCAAGAAAGGACCAAAGCGCGAGTACGCATACAAAGTCTTGGAGCCGTGCATTCCAAGCATGTGCCCAAACTCCGTCTCGAGCGACTGCTTCCGCCGCCTCGCATATTCTGCCGATGGCTTCTCGCCATGCACGCTGGTAAATACCGTCGAGAAGCTGCATTTGCCACCAAATTTTTTCCAAAAAATTTAAGCAAACTGCAATAATTGTAATGCAATTCTTGAATATAGGAATCAACTGACCTACGAGAAAAGGGCGGGGTTCGATCGTTCCTTTCTAGAAATCCGATGTCCAGCCCCATCTTCCATGATAGAAAAGCTTTTGAAAAGATACTAACATTGCTGACGAACAAACCTACAAGTTTAAAAGAAGAATAAAGAAGTCTTCATCTGGCTCAACAAGCAGATGAGGGGACATGGAAAATAAAGAAGACAGAAAAACACCATGAGAAACAAGATGCTTCCGGTGTCGAGGAAGAAGCGCATTCCTCATGGACTAGGGTTTTAGCGCTGGCACAGTTGTATCTCATGAGACGATGCAGAATCGGGTGGGAAGTGTGAGAGATTGAGAGTTGCGTTGCTTGACAGTGGAGATAGCGGAGGGCTAACCGGAAGGACCGCTTCGGTGGCGAAAAGGGCAGAAAGCCAGAGCGGTTAGGTGCAGTGAGCGACTACTCGACTGCGTTTTAGGCGGGCAATATGCCTCATAAATTGGAATAATTATTAGGTCAACTTGACGTCAAAAATATGTCGTCACGAGCTACGTGCTCTTATTCTTTACTGTGCTGCCCGATGATCTGATCCGGACTGGAACCCGGGATTGCTATGTTCGCGTATTGCTCGGTATTGTTATGTATTACTCGGTATTGCTCGGTATTGCTAGGTATTGCTTGGCAATAATGAGAAATACCGCTCTGTGAAGATCAATACCGAGCAATACCGAATAATACCTATCAAAACTCGGTATTTCTCAGTATTGGTCTTCACATAGCGGTATTTCTCATTATTTCCCGAGCAAAATCGACCAATAACTAGCAATACCGAGCAATACGCGAACATAGCAATCCTGGGTCCATTTCGGGTCGGTTTGTCGGGCCGCGCGGTAAATAGTGAGAACATGTGGCACTATTTTACTATTCATCCGAACGTAGAGCTGTGTCAGGTGACCAGACAAAATAAAAGTTCCATGAATCGGGGAAATTACTTAGGAGTTAAGAGGTGTCAATTTCGAGTCACGCGTCGGGTTTAGGTCGAACTTGAAATTGATTAGGCACTGTTTCGGTCAACCCCAACTTGACCCATTTTTACAAACGGGTCGGTTTCCGTACTCGAACCCGACCCGACTCGAATGAACCGGGACTGACAAAAACTACTAGTTTTCGTGTCGAAAAACAGGTCAATCTTTGCTTTTTGGGTCAAAACGGGTCAATCTCGTGTTGTCGGTTCAAAATCGATTTTTCGGGTCAAAACGATCAATTTCGGGTCAATGGGTCAACCTGAATCCGACCCGATTTTTGAAACGGGTCGAATTGCTGAACCCGACCCGTTTTCGAGTTCGGGTCAACCCAAACCTGAAATTTTTGGGTCGGTTTTTCAGGACGAGACCAATATTGACACCCCTAAAATTATTGTAAATTTTGACCTCATCATGGTTTTTGTAACGGGTTATTCATACAATGTCACCCTCGAAAAGGTGTTTGGAGGTGTGACTAATCTTCGGCTCCTCGACTGACATAAAAGAGGCACCCACCTCAAAAACCTCCTGGCCCGAACTTGATTTGGCTCCACTTAAGAGATGTTGCCGCTCGAGTAGAATCGAGCACGGGTTGGGGGGTTCCCAACCGTACTTGCCCACAAACCAAACTAAGCAACGGTGGGTCCTATTTGAACAAATATATGTTATATTTATATTTGAAGAAATACATTCATAACTTTCAAATTAAAAAATTGTCATGTTTTAGATTTTTTGTTTTGGGGACATTTAGGTTAATTAAGACAAATTCACATATACATCAAATACGCATGACTCGAACCCAAAATCTATTGGTTCATAGTCAAAACTCCCAACCAACAGACTGCGATGAGCTACGTAAAATGCCTTTCTTGGGCTTGGTGCTATCCAACCAAGTGTTGCGGCGACGATCTAGCTCTGTCTTGTAATGATTATGTATTTAAGATTAGTGATTATATAAATTTGATTATTTAGATTTGAATATAGTGATGGCTCCTTTATTATAGTAGGAAGAACATAAAATAAGAAACCTATTTTCAAAATGAACAAGATTTGAATACTATATTTAATGTTTGATCACTATATGAAGTAGGTCAAACATTAATTTCAAATATTAGGTTCGAGTATTAGATGCAAAATTAGGTTTAAAGAAGGATTGGACAAATTATGATTTGTAATAAAAAATATATTTTTGAACTATATTTAAACATTATTTTTATATTAGACTCAAGATATCATTAGTCCTTAAACTTGTTTTAGCATACATCGAACAGATTTTGAGTCGGGCTTCGTTTGGGGCGGCTTTCATATTATCTAAAAAAAAATTACTAAAAAAACTGTTTTAGAAAGCAGTAAGAAAGCCATCTGTAACGAAGCTTCATATTATCTTATTAAGCCATGGTTGAAACCTATCCAAACCCATTTTTTGAAGCCTACTTGATGTTCTTGATGTTTCAATTTGAGCATGATTTGAATAACTTTCATGCTTCCAATAATAATAAAAAAAACTTAAGGCTCCGTTTGGGATAGCTTTCTTATTTTTTGACTTTTCAGACCGCAACAACAATATATTTTGATTACTATTTTTTCACAACTTTTAAAAAAACTTTATACTAGAAAGCTGCTTCTTACAATATTAATAAAAATACTAACAACAGCTTTACAAACACCTTTACAAAAGTTGTGGTCGTCTCTAATAGACCCTAAATTACTTGATAATATAATTTGTTACTTTCATCTAAATAGTTATAAGAGCTATTGCATCTGATATAAAATTTAAATTCATGTATTCTATTATTTGTAACATTTCACAATGTTACAAATAACAAAAATGAAAATTCATTTGATCCCAAATTTATTTTTATTTTTACAAAAAATTTAAATACTAATGATTTTTTTCTTTTACTTTACTTATACTAGACATGGCATATGCATGGTTCAATCAACACCGAGACCATATAAAACTCCAGCACATCTCTGTACAGATCCATTTGCTAAACAAGATTTCAACTTTGTGAACGTGGCAGCAGTGAGCAAACTATCTGATCCAGCCTGGTGACAGGTTCCCATCCTCTTCACCCCAAGTAGCCCTGCGAGCTTGTTTAGCCCGCCATAGAAGTTAGTGCAGATTTTCGTCAAATGCTTGATGTCATAGATGTTTGGAAAATACAGCCGCAGAGAATGGAAGAAATCTTCCTGAGAATCCGACAGATTGCGATAAGTTAACATTTTGAGAAGATAACCGAAGTCATAGCAGCCATGGAAAGTGATCCATTGGACGGTGTCATTCAGCACGACGCCAGAAGCGATCATGAGTTCGGCAAAGCGATTGGCAGCGACGCCGAGGCAGTGATTCTTTTCGAAGTTTATTCCACTACGGCGGAGAAGCTCAATGGAGTCAGGGGCGAAGAAGTCGCTTGCAGCATTGAACTCGCGAAAGTTGAACTGCCAAATGCAAGGGCGAGGGGGAGAGCCAACGAGAGGGAGGTGGCCTGAAGAGTCGAAGAAGGTCAGACCGACTTGGATGAGTTTGAGGAAATTAACGTTGGTTTTCAGAGTTTGGTAATTGAACTCGGTGAATGAAGTCGGAGAACTAATCACGGGGCGAAGTGGGACGCCAGGGAACTCGCTGTCTATGGCGACGAAGGGGTAGTCGGCGACAATAGAGCTGATGAGAAAGAATTCCTCCTCCAGATTAAAGTTCCATACCTCGCGAATCTCAACAGAGTCGACGGCGTCGACATAGTCACCATAAAGCATCTGAGGCGCCGAAGTCATGTTCAAATAGTTGTGAAGGGAGAAGGAATTGTTTTTTTGAAGGAATTGTTTAGCAATAGGGTTTAAAAAGAAAACTTTAAATCCTATAAATAGTTATTCTCCTCTGTTGACCCGTAATTCCTGCAATTCCACCATTTTGGGCGGATGTAATTAAAATCCAAAAATCACTAACAAATTCCTCTTCACCGTTCCTTCACCAAATGCTCTTGTCCACGCCTTCACCGAAATTTGCTCATTATATATATATATAATGTTTTAATCGTTACACATAAAATACAGAAATGTAGAGAGGGAAAATAGGCCCCGGCCATAGATCTGGCCAGGGCAATCTTTTATGAGTTCTTAAGATAGTGAATTAGTTCATAACAAAATGCTGATTTTAAACATTAATATGTTGACTTTTTCTTTAATTTAATAAAACAAAAAATGTAGGATTATCATATGAAAATTAATGAAGATTACTTTTTATTATTTAAATTGTAAGTCTAAGGCGGTTATCTCAATGGTGAAGCTAATTTGCAAGAGGGAACATACAAACATAAAGTTTGGTGTTATGGGCTTTTCATGCAAACATGTATTGATTGCAGCTCAAGACTCAGGTATTAATTATTATAGTTTATGCAAAAAAAAAAAAAAAATCAAGAAACAATATCTATTTATGCTAAAAATATACATCCTTTTAAAAATGAGGATACATGAGTGATTTTAGATAAAATCATGGGAGTCGTTGTCATGTTATCTCCATTAGCGAAGCTTAATAGTGCTTGTCCAAAGAAAAATAAAAGTTCTTTGAAGGGAAAGAAAGATGCAGCGCAATGTAGGTACAATTAATATAAAGTTAGAGGTCATAATCAAGTTACTTGTATGGTCAACTGCCCATAACTACCTGCGTAATAGTTTATAATGTATACTTTTGATTATTTTAGGAACATTCATTGGTTATAGAATTATATAGTTTATATATTTTAGTTTTTGTTTTACTCTCTTCCGTGTTGTGTCATTATCATGTTTTATAACTTTTAATTTTGTTCTAATTTGTTGCGTGACATAATTGCTACAGTAGCGCTACGTATGTTACACTTTTGTTTTATACTAGCATAAGCAATTATATCACACACAGTTGTAGCTGATGGAATCTTATTCGAATAATTTTTGAATCTCCTTCGACCTATATTTTATCCATATTTGAACCATAATCGATTTATTTCCAAGCATATTCTATAGGATTTTGAATAAAGTTTGAACACTTTTCAATTAACTTTCAAATTTTGTCCAAATAAGGTTCGATTAAATATTCGAACCATAAGATTCATAATTGATCCAAAACCTTACTTCTTTATGGTACAAACAAACATTGGCCAATTTTTTTCTGACTTATTAGAACCAATGTTAATCACAATGGATAACAAATACTCCGTGATTCAAATGTTGGGATATTTTTACCCGAAGCAAAATTTTGGGCATACTAATTTTGTCAATCATGGGACATATAAAGTAAAATTTTCTTATATATATGCACAATAGGTTTAATGCAAATGAGAAATTTTTACTATTAATAATACATACTTATTTTCCATTAGATTAATTGGGTTGAGTGTGCTTTATTAAGTATGAAGTGGTTGTTGTAATGGGCAATCACATGCTAAATCATCTAAATGCAATTAATGATGTTAAAAATAGCCTATGATCAGCTTGTCGCATTGAAAAGCTTTGGTGCCACTATATTATTATTATGACGAAAGTCTGTATGTTCCTCAATGATTTACGTTTGCACTTATGAATGCGCTTTATGTACTTGATAGAGAATGAAGTCTTTTTCATCCTAAATTGATATGAATTTGACAACTAATCCAAATCCCTCTGAGCGTAAGAGTGATTTGGATTAATAACCAATCTATGAGAAATCCTATATAATTAGACTTAATAGAAACTTTTATCTCTTACATGAGAAGTAATTTATTAATGATCATGAAAAAATTTCAAACTAATAAAATAAAATCCTTGTCAGGCTAAGTAGTGCTTTATCATAGCTTAATTTGTCTTATTAAAAGAACCAATCGTTCCCAAGATTTAAGTTTCGTTTGGGACGGGCTTTCTAGTAAAAAATTAAAATTTTTGTACTAATTCGAGCGACATATTTAGAAATCAAATATAATGGAGTGCATGCATTTCCAAAAAATAATAGCTTAACTTATGGGACTTTCAACAATACCGAAAGTTTAAATTGTTATTATAAAATAATAGCTCACTCATGACAATATATATTTAGAGACATGAAAGCAATAAATTTTATTAAAAAAAATATAGAAAACCCAATATTCAGTAGGCCACTAAAAAAATTCCCAGAGAAAATAATAGGAGATGGCCTAAATTTATTTTCGTTACAAAAATTATAATTACAAGTTATTTTTTGTTTTATTCTAATTTATTATTGCTAATAATGGATCATGTTCAATCAAAGGTAAGACCACGTAAAACTCCAGCATATTTCTCGACAGTTCCACATAAAAAATGATCTTTCAACCTCCTGAAGACGGTAGCGGCGAGCAAACTATCCGATCCAGTCTGGTGGCAGGTTCCCGCTCTCTTCACCCCAAGCTCCTCTGCAACCTTGTTCAGCTCGTCAGGGAACTTGTCACGGAACGACATCAAATGCTTGATGTCATAGAATTTAGGAAAATACAACCGCAGAGAACGGTAGAAATCCTGCTGAGACTCCGGTAGATTATGGCAAGTTATCGTTTTGATAAGAAAGCCAAAGTCAAAGCGACCATTGAAAGTGATCCATTGGACGGATTTATTTTGCACGATGCCGGAAGAGATGATGAGTTTGGAAAAGTGATCGGCGGAGATGCCTAGGTAGTGATTCTTTTCTAAGTCGATGCCGCTGCGACGGAGAAGCTCGATTGAGCTGCGGTCAAAGATGTCTCTTGCAAGGTCGAACTCGCAAAAATTGAACTGCCAAATGCAAGGGCGAGGGGGAGAGCCGAAGGAAGGGAGGTGGCCTGAAGAGTCAAAGAACGTGAGGCCGAGTTGGATGAGTTTGAGGATGTTGACGTTGAGTTTGAGAGTCTGGTAATTGAATTCGGTTAATGAAGTTGGAGAAGTGACGACGGGGAGAACAGTGACCCCAGGGAACTCGGTGTCCATGGAGACGAAGGGGTAGTCAGCAACAATAGAGATGATGAGACAGAGTTCCTCCGCCAGGTTAGAGTCCCATACCTCGCGGATATCAACAGGGTCTGCGGCGAAGTTACCATTGAGGTTATGGAGGCCCCACTTCGGGCACTGGTAGCTGCTAAACATGGAAGGGTTGTTTGGTTGCAGGATTTAAGATAAAAAATGACAACTTTTAATAAATACATGCAGCACCTTTTATGTTCATCCTTAAATTTGGGGCATTTGGTCGTTTGAGCGAAATTCTCTAACAAACTTATTTAGTGTAGAATCATTCATACAAAAGAGTAATTCATCTCCAACAAACTTTATTTTTAACATCAAAGAAGAATATTTTGTGTATATCATTTGAATCTTTCTCCTCTCCTTTTTATATAAAAATGTGTTTCTATAAATAATAAGACGGCCGAATTGACTGCACACTGTTCACAACAGAGAAAAAAAATACAACAATAAATAACTAGTAAATAATGCAACGCCAATCTCTCTAGACAGTAGAGAATAGAGACTATCGAATGATTAAACATAAAATAAATAGTCGAATCACATGGAACTTATCATTCAATGTTTTACGAAAGGTACTTGATAACCAAACGAAGTCTAAAAAATAATAACAACTTCTTACAACAATTTTACAACCATCTTTAGTAATATAATTTTTTATTTGAATCAATCTTGAAATCCAAACACTTCCATCTAAACTCAAGCTATTGCATCTGATAGAATATTTAAATTCATGTATTCTACTTTTTGTAACATTTCACGATGTCATGAGTAACAAAAATAAGAATTTAGAAACTAATTAAATTTTTTCTTTTAATTTACTTTCCCTAAAAATGGCTCATGCATGCTTCAATCAACGCCATGACCATATAAAACTCCAGCACATCTCTGTGTAGATTCATTTGCAAAACAATATTTCGACTCGTAAACGTGGGAGTAGTGAGCAAACTATCCAGTCCAGCCTGGTTACAGGTTCCCAACCTCTTCACCTCAAGTAGCCCTACGAGCTTGTTCAGCCCGTTATGGAAGTTATAGCAGATCTTCATCAAATGCTTGATGTCATAGACCTTAGGAAAATACTGCAGCAGACAATGGAAGAAATCCTCCTGAGCATCCGGTAGATTGCGACAAGTTAACATTTTGAGAAGATAACCGAAGCCGTAGCGGCCATGGAAAGTGATCCATTGGACGGTGTCATTCAGCACGACGCCGGAAGCGATCTTGAGTTTGGCAAGGCGGTTGACGGCGACGGTGAGGCAGTGATTACAAAGAAGCTCGATGGAGTTTGGGGTGAAGACGTCGCTTGCAGCGTCGAACTCGGGTAAGTTGAGCTGCCAAATGCGGGGTGGGGGGGAGGAGAGGAGGCCGTTTGAAGAGTTGAAGAAGGTCAGGCCGACTTGGATGAGTTTGAGGACGTTGACGTTGCTTTTTAGAGTCTAGTAATTGAAATCGGTGAATGAAGTCAGAGAAGCAATAACAGGGAGAGGTGGGACGCTGGGGAACTCACTGTACATGGTGACGAAGGGGTTGTCAGTGACAATAGAGCTGATGTCAAAGAATTCCTCATTCAGGTTAATGTTCTAGACCTCGCATATCTCAACAATGTCGGTGGCGGCGGAGTCACCGAAAAGCTTCTCAATGATCAACATCAGGTTCAAGTAGTTGCGAGGGTGCAAGAACTGTTCAACCTCAAATCTTTGATTTAGTAATTCCTGCCATTAAACCATCCAAATGGATGTAATTTAAATCCAAAAATCTTTCACCAATTACTCTTCACCATTGCATGGCGCTGCTCCTGTCCATGCCTTAGCCAAAATTTGCGCACGAGGATGGAGTTTTAAAAATAAAAATATTTATTACACTTAAAATTATAAAAATTATATATTTAATATATAAACTTTCTTATTTATTTTTAAAGCTTTAAATTTTTCTTATAATTAAAAATGTTAAAAAATAATTAAAAGTTTAATTATATTATTTATATCTTATGTATCTAAAATAAAAAGCTATAAGCTAAAATTATTAATATTTTTATCTTGGTAATGCATTAACTAGAAAAAAAATATATAACTAGGTTTTCTATATATATATGAGTCTCGGTGCATTTCTGTTTGAAAATTAACCTCCTCACGGCATAGAAGTGAATACAAGGTGTTTAAGCTAATTGGCAGCTATGAGGTTCGGATTGCAGTTTTAAAGGGGTTGTAGGAAGAGGGCAGCCGATTGAGAATGTACATAATAATGTCTTCAATGTCGACTTTTGATCCGGCAGCCACTATGTTGTCCACCAACGATTTTATTTTAGCAAGGTACAATGTCATCAAGTTGTCGCGAAGTTGAATGCGATGAAGTTCGCTTTTCAGTTGGATTACGCGAGACCTGTTGGTGTGTTGAAGACGGAGCTCTAGAGTCTTCCAAATGTCGTGAGAGGTGGATATGTTGAGGATGTAGGGGAGTATTGTCGGTGAAATAGTGGAGAGCAGCGCAAAAATGAGATTTTGATCAATTAGTTTCGACAGTCGAAGGTCTTAATCAGTAGACGATGCGGTAGACTCAAGCAGATATTTCAACTCTCCTATAAGGTGTTTTTCGAACCTGTTTGCTGAGAATAGTTGGTATGCATGTAGCTTCTACATGGCATAATTGTCAGCTGTGAGTTGCGTATGAACTATGTGCTTTAGGTTGTTCATGAAAAATTTAAGTGGTGAAGGAATCACTATTTATGCCATGGCTGCCGAGAGGGAAGAGTTTGGAGTTGCTGAGAGAGAAGGGGTTGACTAGTTTTGAGCTAAAGATGCATGATCGACCATTAGGATAGTTTGGGAGGAAGAATCTGAAGCTGTGAGGTGAGAACTCTGGAGTAATTATTGTGTCCGGACACCGAACAGGTCCAGAGACCAATAACAAAGCACCACATTACTTGGGTGCTCGATACCGTGCTCAATACCGCACTCGGTACACTCAAAATGCTCGATATTTTATCCGGACATAACAATTTTTCAGAACCCTGATAACATAAAAGCTCAACAAAACAGAGAAGAAATAATGCAGAGCAAGCTGAGAGAGGAAGTAACTGTAGCAAGATAATTTTACTATATGTTTTCAAGTGGTACAAGGTGAGATATATAGAGGCAGATGACCAATAGTTCGTTAGGCAGCATAAGCCTTTTTGTACGAATTGAAAAATAGCCTATGATCATGTTGTTGGATTGAGTAGCTTTGGTGCCACTATATTATGATTATGACGTAAGTTTGTATGTTCCTCAATGATATGTGTTTGAGCTTATGAATGTGCTTGATGTATTTAATAGAGCATGAAGTCTTTTTCATCCTAAATTTAACAACCAACTATGAGAAAGCCTATATAATTCGTCTTAATTGAAAGTTTTATCCCTTATATGAGAAGTAATTTATTAATGCTCATGAAAAATCTTCATACTAAGAAAATAAAATACTTGTCAGGCTAAGTAGTGCTTTATCATAGTTCAATTTGTATTATAAAAAAAAACCAATTGTTCCTAAGATTTAGGCTTAGTTTAGGACGGCTTTCTTATTGCTTTTTAAAGAAGATTTGTAGTACAAAAAATAAAATTTTTGTACTTGAAGGCTGCTTTAAGAAATAATAAGAAAATCATCACAAATGAAACCTTAGTCTAGCTACATATATAGATATCAAACATAATGTAGGGCATCCATTTCATATAAAAAAAAAAAAATTATTTTGATATCAAATATAATGTAGGACATAAACAATTTTAATTAATGAACTCGAAAAGAGATCAAATAATTTACAAAATTTCTTATGATATATTGCTTAAGCTAATTATTTTAGTGAGCAATTCCCTTAGTCTCTAAATATTCTAACTATTGATGTATAAAATTGTAATAATTTTATTATTAGTTGCAAAACTATTGTACTACATCTTATGCTATTAAAAACTAATATTTTTAGTGACGGTTTAAAAATCACTCTCAGATGGGACTTTCAACAATAGTGAAAGTTTAAATTGTTATTAGACAATAGCTCACTCATGACAATATATATTTCGAGACATGAAAGCAATAAATTTTATTAAAAAAAATATATAGAAAAGCCAATATTCAGAGGCCACCAAAAATATTCCAAAAGAAAATAATAGGAGATGGCCCAAATTTATTTTCATTACAAAAATTTTAATTACAAGTTATTTTTTGTTTTATTCTAATTTATTATTGCTAATAATGGATCCTGTTCAATCAGAGCTAAGACCACGTAAAACTCCAGCATATCTCTCGACAAATCCACGTAAAAAACGATCTTTCAACCTCCTGAAGACGGCAGCGGCGAGCAAACTATCCGATCCAGTCTGGTGGCAGGTTCCCGCTCTCTTCACCCCAAGCTCCTCTGCGACCTTGTTCAGCCCGTCAGGGAAGTTGTCGCGGAAATACAACAAATGCTTGATGTCATAGAATTTAGGAAAATACAACCGTAGAGAACGGTAGAAATCCTCCTGAGAGTCCGGTAGATCATGGCAAGTTAACGTTTTGAGAAGAAATCCTAAGTCAAAGCGACCATTGAAAGTGATCCATCGAACGGAATCATTTTGCACGACGCCGGAAGAGATGATGAGTTTGGAAAAGCGATTAGCAGTGACGCCTAGGCAATGATTCTTTTCTAAGTCAATGCCGCTGCAGCGGAGAAGCTCGATTGAGCTGCGGTCAAAGATGTCTCTTGCTGCGTCGAACTCGCGGAAATTGAACTGCCAAATGCGAGGGCGAGGAGGAGAGCCAAAGGAAGGGAGGTGGCCTGAAGAGTCAAAGAAGGTGAGGCCGAGTTGGATGAGTTTGAGGATGTTGACGTTGAGTTGGAGAGTCTGGTAATTGAATTCGATTAATGAAGTTGTAGAAGGGACGACGGGGAGAACTGCGACGCCGGGGAACTCGGTGTCCATGGAGACGAAAGGGTAGTCGGCGACAATAGAGCGGATGAGAGAGAGTTCCTCCTCTAGGTTGGAGTCCCATACCTCGCGGATCTCAACGGGGTCTGCGGCGAAGTTACCATTGAGGTTACGGAGGCCCCACTTCGGGCACCGGTAGCGGCTAAACATAGAAGGGCTGTTTGGTTGTAGGATTTAAGATCAAAAATGGCAACTTTAATAAATACATGCAGCACCTTCTACATTCATTCTTAAATTTAGGGCATTTGGCCATTTGGGCGAAAGTCTCTAACAAACTTATTAAGTGTAGAAACGTTCATACAAAAGAGTAATTCATCTCCAACAAACTTTATTTTTAACACCAAAGAAGAATATTTTGTGCATTTGAAAGATCTGTGCTATCTCATTAAACTTTCTAAAATGGACCCAATGGATCGTAGTGGAGGCAGGCTATGATCTTACTACCTAAAAATCCATTGATTTATGTACGTTGCTTTTTTATTGTTTTGGTTCCATGTACTTGGCCAAGGTATTAGAAGCTCTCTATAAGCTGTTTTAACATTTTTAAAGATAAAATAAATTATCGAATGATTAAAGATAAAATAAATTATCGATTCACATGGAACTTATCATTCAATGCTTAGGAAAAAAAAATCTGAATACGTGGAGGCTCGTGAAGGTATGATAAAACTTTTAGGACTTAAAATCTAAAATAAAATTTTTATATACATTAGACACCCTAATGACTTAAGAAGTAAACTCTTGGCTGTCGGGAGTTCTCATAAGTATATCATTATCTTATCTTCCTTGTTAGGCACCTTCGCACCTACGATTTCTGGTAAACTACCTGACCTTTGAGGGTTCAGATCTGTCAAGGGGATATTATGCAATCTTTAGGAAAAAATATTTTAAGCCTTTTTCAAAAACTCCTACATGCCAATTTTATGCATTTAATCGAGTCGATCAACATTCATTGCATTAAAAATCAATTAAATAAGTCTAAGACTTTAATTGCATTCGTCTTAAGCATTTTCACCTTACATAAAGTCAAGGGACCAATTAGGGTTCACTCTAGATGTCGGTCTCAATTCTAAAAAAAACTTTAATAACAATCTCCCTACCACTCTTTCGTAAAGATCATAATCATAGATTTTAAATAGATTAGGTGATTAGATGGCTCCCAATCTAGGACGGGATAAGTCGAGACTTTGCAGTACATTAGCAAGGTTTGAACTTAATGACAATGTCCCTACACTCTTCCATAAAGATCAGAATCATGGATTATAAATCGATTAGGTGATTAGATAGCTCCCAATCTAGGTCGGGATAAGTCGAGAGTTTACACTACATTAGCTAGGTTCAGACTAATGTGTTTCAGTGTTCAAATTTAGACTTAGGATCCGAAGCATATTATGAATCATAAGACATCAATCTCCGGGAATATAATCCTAAATTTCTAATAAATCAATCAACTCAAAATTAATTTTTTTTTTCAATCCAAAATTTAAAGTCCAACACTTAGATTAGGTTGGGACACTTATGAATTGTTTCAGAATCCCAAAGTATCTCCTATATTTCTTACTATGACTCTAAAAATAAGTGCTCAATCTTACTCCAATCCTACTTGAAATTTCAGTTTCACCTACTTGGAATCACCAAACAAAATTTATGTCGTTATTTCAATCGAGAGTATTTATAAAAAATCCCGATTTTCTATGATGTAATTAACTACGAGGGCTTGCGCTCATAGAAAATTTAGAACCCACGTCAATTTTTTAAAATTCAATTGATTTTTTTTTGATAAATTAAAATTATAATGATCGTCATCGTCATAATTGAATAATTGCTAACGGGTGATATTTTCTCCCCTCTGGGAGATGCATCACTTTTTAACATAAATTTGAATATGAAATTAATGATCACTTCTCTTGATTATCGTCATCAGATATTTGGCTGAAATTTATTTTGACCATCCGGGGTCATATATGATTCTCCCTTAAATCAGGTTACCACATTCAAGAGTAAACCTTCAATTTCGGGTCTGAACCCATTAGGAGATTTTATTCCAGCCTTACGAGGCACTATATTAATATTCCTAATGGTCTGTTCGACTCCATAATTAAAATCTAAATTTAATTCTCAATTTTTCGAAGAAATATAATTCATATTTTTATGCATCTTGCAAGGCAAATATTCTTTTCAAACCACCAACAGACATAAAATAAAATTTTCTTATATGTATGCACAATAGGTTTAATGCAAATGAGAAATTTTTACTATCAATAATACATACTTCTTTTCCATTAGATTAATTGGGTTGTGTGTGCTTTATTAAGAATGAAGTGGTTCTTAATGGATAAGAACATGTTAAAATATGAAAACTATATCACCTAAATGCAATTAATGATGTTAAAAATAGCCTATGATTAGTTTGTTGGATTGAGTAGCTTTGGTGATAATGATGTAAGTTTGTATGTTTCTCAATGATATGCATTTGAGCTTATGAATGTGCTTGATGTATTTGATAGATGATGAAGTCCTTTTCATCCTAAATTATTATGAATTTGACAACAAATTTATTAATTGCCACCTGAGACAATAGAACTTTGGGTTAACTTGTAATAAATACTAATTCAAATCCCTTTGAGCATAAGGGTGTTTCTTCTCATTTATTTCACCAGGAAAGTTAATATAACAACCAATCTATGAGAAAACCAATATAATTCGTTTTAATTGAAAGTTTTATCCCTTGCATGCAAGTAATTTATTAACGCTCATGAAAAATCTTTAAACTAAGAAAATAAAATCCTTATCGCGCTTAGTAGTGCTTTCTCATAGCTTAATTTGTCTTATAAAAAGAACCAATCATTCCCAAGATTTAGGCTTTGTTTGGGAGGGCTTTCTCTTAAAGAAGCTTTCTAGTACAAATTTTTTTTATTTTTGTACTAAAAAGCTTATTTAAGAAACAATAAGAAAATTGTCCCAAACGAAGCCTTAGTCGAGATACATATTTGGATATCAAACATAATGAAGGGCATGCATTTCAAAAAAAAAGAACAACTTAATTTTGATAATTACCATATTATTTATGCAAATGACATATGATAATTATCATTAAGGAAGTTGACAAGGAGAAGGGATGTAAGTTTAATTACCATCAGTCAAGGGAGCTTTAATGGTAACACATAAAATAAAGAAATGTAGAGAGGGAAAATAGGCCCCTAATCAGTTCTTAAGATCAAAAAATGGCCTTAGATCTGCCCAGGGCCATCTTTTATGAGTTTACAAGAATGTGAATTAGTTTATAACAAAATGCTGATTTTATACAATAATATGGTGAACTTTTCTTTAATTTAATAAAACAAAAAATGTAACATTATCTTATGAAAATTAATGAAGATTACTTTTTATTATTTGAATCTTTTGATGCTTCATAAAAATAAAAATAAAAAATAAAAACATGTGCTGCTTAATATATATTTCATAATATGTTAATAGGGTGACAATAGAAAATAAATAATAAAAATAAACATTCACTTCCTCATGATATCTTCTTCATTAATTTCATCATAATTACTTATTACTTTTAAAGAATTTCAATAAATCCTAATAAATTAATTTTAAACAAAAAAATTCCAATAAAAGTTCAATCAAGTGTCCTCTT
>NW_021319682.1:4286427-4293120 GCF_001605985.2 Dendrobium catenatum | reverse complement strand
ACTTTCTCAAAAAGGATTTATGTACGTAGCTTTTTTAAGCAATGGAAATAATCCAAATCCCATTAAAGTAGTAAGGAAAGATGCTCATTCTATGAGAATAGTGAATGACTACTTCCTAACTCCAACTTTTGAATTATTATTTTTTTATTTCTTCTCGTCAAAATGACACAATGGAGAAAAAAGATTTATGTAACCAACCCCTAATAGTGGGTTAAATGCTTGTCGTTGTCGTCAAAAGACCTATTTTTCTTTATATCTATCTCGTAGATGTCAATCAAATTTTAGAAACTCGATACTGGAGGAATGCCTGAAAGAACTGGAACTAAATATCAAGCTGTTCTAGATGATCATTTTGATGAAGACGTCAATATTGAACAAATGCAAATCTGTTGTTTGTGCTCCGGAGAATATGGAGAAAGAAGGTAATGATGTAAATTCTCAGGGTAGGGAAAACATATCATTTTTGCTTCCTAGGTGAAATTATTTTGAAATAATTACTTGCATGAACGAATGCAAGTCTGCTGTTTATACATGTAAATGCATGTTGGTATCTCTTTGACCTATGAAGGTCATTTGCTTGAATATGCTACTGCATTATCAATAAATTTTTAAAGGGTTGTTGACCTCATTTTTGTATGAGGTCATCGGGACCTACCCGTTGCAAAGCCGGAGGAGGAGACGGGGAGAGGACAGTCAGCAGAGAGCAGAGGAGGAGGAAGGAGAAAAACCCTAGCCACCTCAATCTAATTGATATATTGAATTGTGTAAACTTTATCAATGATTGTTAAGGCTGATAGCCAGGTGACAACCTAATAATATAAATGTGCTACAAGCTTGCATGCATTATATGACATCTCTAAGAAATTAATGAGTAACAATGGAAATGAAAATGGTGCAAATAATTGATAAGTAGAACTTAATGATTTATTATTTGACATATGCATTTTATTTTATTATACTAACTCATGCGCATTGCTTAAAATTAAATCTTATTATTTACGTATCAAAGCTAGTCTCTCTTTAAAGTTTGTTACTATAGTAAGCTAGTGTTAGACCGACCCAGGAGGGGCCATTTCATATGTGATGAGAAGTACATATCGGGGCATAGGTGTAAGGATCAAACTCTTCAGGTTCACACTATCTGAGATGACAAGGAAGCTGAGGAGGGAGGTAGGAGTGAGGTATCGGCGGAGGAGGAAAATCTGCATTTAGACATGGTTGAGGTCTCCTTAAACTCAATGGTGGGGTTCATACCTATGAAAATGGTGCAAATAATTGGTGAAGAAAAGCCATTTCCATACCGTTGATGTTTGATTGGGGGGCTATTTAGGAAGGAAGTATGCAGGACAAGGAGCTATGAAGGATCATAGAGGATATGTCGTAGGATAAGAGTAGCCATCCTGGTTATTCCGTAGATGGGGAGAAACCTCTATAACAGAGGAGGTCTGTGCTGCCATAAACTTCAATTCATAATTCGCACTTGCTATAGGAGTTCAACGAAAGGGCTGTTGGGGGTCACTCTGGTGTACAGATCATAGCATTCTTAAAACATGCCCGAAAATAATTTTCTTGATCTTCAAGCCAAATAAAATTTTACAAGAGATAAAAGTTTAACAAGTCCCCAACTATGACTAGATCAATCCAAACTTTTTCTATAGTCACAATAGCTGATTTTATCAAATTACATGCCTCTTCAAGCCCAATGAAAATTTAATTGCCGAGCTAGACCATTAGTCAAAATTCGCTTTTCCTAAGCATTAATAACCTTTTTATCCATCAACAATAACTTATTATTCCATTCATCTAAACCTAACATTATAAATTAGCAACTTTCCACTAACAGCACTAAGAGATATTACTTAAGACTTTTATATTGTTAATTTAATATTCTCTTCAGGACTCGCTTATAATGATTTTCTATTTAAGATTAGTGATTATATAAATTTTATTATTTAGATTTTCTATTTAAGATTAGTGATTATATAAATTTGATTATTTAGATTTGAATATAGTGATGGGAAGAACATAAAATAAGAACCCTATTTTCAAAATGAAAGAGATTTGAATACTATATTTAATGTTTGATCACTATATGAAGTAGATCAAACATTAATTTCAAATATTAGGTTTGAGTATTAGATGCAAAATTAGGTTTAATGTTTTTAATCCATGGTTCCAATCATGCAAACTTTCATGCTTCCAATTAAGGCTCTGTTTGGGATAGCTTTCTTATTTTTTGGCTTTTCAGACCGCAACAAAAATATCTTTTGGTCACTATTTTTTCACAGCTTTTAAAAAATCTTTATACTAGAAAAATGCTTTACAAAAGCTGTGGTCGTCTCTAATAGACCCTAAATTACTTGATAATATAATTTTTTACTTTCATCTAAATAATTAGAGCTATTGCATCCAATATAAAATTTAAGTTCATGTATTCTACTTTTTGTAACATTCACAATGTTACAAATAAAACAAATGAAAATTTATTTGACCCAAGTTTATGTTTTTTACAAAAAATTTAAATACTAATGACTTCATGAAGACGACAATGATGAGCAAACTATCCGATCCAGCCTGGTAGCAGGTTCCAACTCTTTTCACCCCGAAATCCTCCGCGACCTTGTTTAGCCCGCCATTGAGTTTTTTGCAGAACTTCAACAAATGTTTGATGTCATAGACTTTTGGAAAATACAGTTGCAGAGAACAGCAGAAATCCTCCCGAGAGTCCGATAAATTGTCGCAAGTTAACGTTTTGGAAAGATATCCTAAGTCGAAGAAACTGTAGAAAGTGATCCATTGGACTGAATCATTATGCACGACACCAGAAGAGATGACGAGTTCGGAAAAGTGATTATTTTCTAAGTCCATGCCGTTGCGGCGGAGAAGCTTCATATGGATGTGGTCGAAGGTGTCCCTCGAACTCACAAAAATTGAACTGTTAAATGAAAGGGCGAGGGGGAGAGCCGAAGAGAGGGAGGTGTCCTGAAGAGTCAAACAAGGTGAGGCCGAGTTGGATGAGTTTGACGATGTCGACGTTGCATTTGAGATTCTGGTAATTGAATACGAACGAAGTAGGAGAAGTGATAGCGAAGGGAACTAAGACGGTGGGGAACTCAATGTCCATGGAGATAAAGGGATAGTTGGCGATAATAGAGCGAACGAGAGAGAGTTCCTCCTTCATATTAGAGTCCCATAGCTAAAGGATCTTAATAGAGTTGGCGACGAAGTTGCCATTAAGGTTATGGAGGCTCCACATTGGGTGCCGGTAGCAGCTAAATGGGGAAGGCCTTTTTGGTTGCAAGATTTAAGAACAAAAAGGGCAACTATAATAAATACAACACCTTCTCCGTTCAGCCTTAAATTCAGGGCATTAGGCCATTTGGACGAAAGTCTCTCACGAATTCATCTTAGTCCCTCGCACGACGCTGGTCCCTTCAATGCATCTCCAGTGAGCACCCGCAGTCGAAGGTGTTGGGAATTTTGCGGAAAGACCAACGATTCAGCCACGTGGTAGCTTTGAAGTGCTGAACTTCTAAAAATTAACAAAACAAAAAATTGTTTTTTAAATAAATTTTGATAATTTTCAAATTTCATAATATTAGTGGGTATTAAATATTAAGTAGGAAATTTATTTAATATTAGTAATCAATATATGTCATTTAAAATATATTAATATAAATACATTAATATACTTATAATTTAATTTGATTAGTGATAAATTAGATATTGATAATGGACGGTGTGTAATACATTAGATATTGATATAATGGCCTTACATTCAAGTTTGACCTCATTTGACTTGACGCTTGGACAATTTAAGGTGAAGTAGAGTGTTCTAGAATTGGACATATATTTGACTATACTTTGAGTGTTATAGAATTTGTTATATACACGACTATTCAAAAAATAAGAGAAAAATGTAATAGTTGTGTAGGCTCGTCAGAATGTTCGATTTAATAAGGTTATTTATCAATCTTCTAAGAAGTTGCTAGCTTGGCATGTATTGATAATCGAATAACCAAGTATTTGATAAATAGTATCTTCTCAAAAGACATCATTCCTTGATTAGTCATTAAGGTTGGCTCTATAGATCACACTTGCCCGATTGATATGAGTCATTCGATTATAGTTGTAATGATTGTTGTTACAGAGGTCTACCTATGTTGACCCGAATTGGATCTAGTAAGATTTTTTGGTTTGCTCCTATTTTTGTTAAATTATGTTTATGCAAAACTATTCTATGTTATGTTCTGGCATAATATTGGAGTTTCTCTATTATTGAAATTAAATATAAATGTTTACTTATTTTCAATCTAGTTATAGATTTTTATTGTTTAAGTAGGCTTGTATAACTTAATTAAATATGGAATATGAATTCTTCAGTAGGTTGTGTAACCTATTGAGCGTGTGTACTCATCATGTGGTAATTGGTCTTGACTTTTAAGATCAATTAAAGAGTTGAGTTCTATATATACTTCAATAAAATTGGTGTCAAGAGCCCAATAACAACTTCTTATCCTGAAAATGAAGTTAGCTCAATGGTGAAGATTGATATAGCTCAATGGTGAAGATTGATATAACTTAATTAAATGGCACGCTCTTTTCTTCTTTTGTGAAAATTGATATAACTCGATCATCAAGATGTATGCTCGATCTAATTATGGTTCTTCGATGGGAGCATTCTTATAGAAAATAGAAAAATTTGTTTTTCAAAATGATTTGAAGAAATAATGGGGATGCTCTTAACTTTGTCTTAAATCTTGATTATTCTGTTCATTAGTCAATTTAAATTGTAAGTCTAAGGCGGTTATCTCATAGTCATGAGAGGTGGATATGTTGAGGATGTAGGGGAGTATTGTCAGTGAAATAGTGGAGAGCAGCGCAAAAATGAGATTTTGATCAATTAGTTTCGACAGTCGAAGGTCTTAATCAGTAGACGATGAGGTAGATTCAAGCAGATATTTCAACTCTCCTATAAGGTGTTTTTCGAACCTGTTTGCTGAGAATAGTTGGTATACATGTAGCTTCCAGATGGCATAATTGTCAGCTGTGAGTTGCGTATGAACTATGTGCTTTAGGTTGTTCATGAAAAATTTAAGTGGTGAAGGAATCACTATTTCTGCCATGGCTGCCGAGAGGGAAGAGTTTGGAGTTGCTGAGAGAGAAGGGGTTGACGGGTTTTGAGCTAAAGATGTTTGATCGACCATTAGGATAGTTTGGGAGGAAGAATCTGAAGCTGTGAGGTGAGAACTCTGGAGTAATTATTGCGTCCGGACACCGAACAGGTCAAGAGACAAATAACAAAGTGCCACATCACTTGGGTGCTTGATACCGTGCTCGGTCCCGCACTCAGTACCGTGCTCGGAACACTCGTTATGCTTGATATTTTATCCGGACATAATAATTTTTCAGAACCCTGATACCATAGAAGCTTAACAAAACAGAGAGGAAATAATGCAGAGCAAGCTGAGAGAGGAAGTAATTGTAGCAAGATAATTTTACTATATGTTTTCAAGTGTTACAAGTTGAGATATATAGAGGCAGATGGCCAATAGTTCGTTAGGCAGCAGAAGCCTTTTTTGTACTATTTGTGTGTGCATATTCCATGGTCCTGATAGCGTAATGATATAGAGAGGTATGCTAATTTGACTTGATGCTTAATGTAAGGTGAAGAAGAGTTAAAAAAATATGTTTTTATACCTTAAAAGCCATGTTTGAAAATTAACCTCCTCACCGCATAGAAGTGAATACAAGGTGTTTAAGCTAATTGGCAGCTATGAGGTTCGGATTGCAGTTTTAAAGGGGTTGTAGGAAGAGGCAGCCGATTGAGAATGTACATAATAATGTATAGTTAGCTACTTATGCTAAAAATATATATCCATATAGGATACATGGGAGGTTTTGGATAAAATCTTGGGAGTTGTCGTGTCCTTCGACCTATATTTTATTCATATTTGAACCATAATTGATCCATGTCCAAACATATTCTACGTGATTTTGAATAAAAGTTTCAAATTGTGTCCAAGTATGGTTCGATTAAATATTCGAACCGTAAGATTCATAAACGATCCTAAACCTTACTTCTTTATGGTACAAACAAACATTGGTCAATTTTTTTCTAAGCTTATTAGAATCAATGTTGGTCACAATGGATAATAAATACTATGTGGTTCAAAAGTTGGGGTATTTTGAACTGAAACAAAATTTCGGGCATACTAATTTAGTCAATCTTGGGACATATAAAGTAAAATATTCTTTTATATATGCGCAAAAGGTTTAATGCAAATGAGAAATGTTTACCATCAATAATACATACTTATTTTTCATTAGATTAATTGGGTTGTGTCGCTTTTATAAGAATGAAGTGGTTGTTATAATAAATAAGAACGTGTTAAAATATGTAAACTATATCATATAAATGCAATTATTGATGTGAAAAATAGCCTATGATCAGGTTGTTGGATTGAGTAGCTTTGGTGCAACTATATTATGATTATGATGTAAGTTTGTATGTTCCTCAATTATATGCGTTTGAGCTTATGAATGTGCTTGATGTATTTAACAGAGCATGAAGTCTTTTTCATCCTAAATTGATATGAATTTGGCACTCAAGTTGCTTCCACCTCAAATTTATAAAGTCCTTCGAAAAAAAAAATTTCTTTGATTCAAGTTGGGTGATTAGTAAATTAAATA
>NW_021319682.1:4279233-4282393 GCF_001605985.2 Dendrobium catenatum | reverse complement strand
AATTAATATTTTTGTAGCATTTAGTAGCCGATAGCGACAATTTAAATTGTTATTATAAAATAGCTCACTTATGACCATATATATTTAGGGACATGAAAGCAATAAATTTTATTAAAAACACACACAAAAAAAAACCAATATTTAGTAGGCCACCAAAAAAATTCCCATAGAAAATAAAAGGGGATGGCCCAAATTTATTTTCATTACAAAAATTTAAACAACTAATTAATTTGTTTTCTTCAAATCTATTATTGTCAATAATGGATCATGTTCAATCAAGGCTAAGACCACGTAAAGCTCCAGCGTATCTCTCGACAGATCTAAGAAAAAAACGATCTTTCAACTTCCTGAAGACAGCAGCGACGAGCAAAATATCCGATCCAGTCTGGTGGTATCTTCCCACTCTATTCAACCCAAGATCCTCTGCGACCTTATTCAACACGCGTGGAGAGTGGTTGTTGCAGAGCTTCATCAACGTCTTGATGTCATAGATTTTAGGAAAATACCGCAGCACAGAACATAAGAATCCCTCATGAGAGTCCGGTAGATTGTGGCGAGTTAACGTTTTGAGAAGATATCCATAGTCCAAATAACTGTGGAAAGTGATCCATTGGACGGAATTATTCTGCATGATGCCGGATGAGATGATGAGTTCGGAAAAGCGATCGGCGGTGACGCCAAGGAGGTGATTCTTTTCTATGTCCATGCCGCTGCGACGAAGAAAGTCCATATGGTTATGGTCGAAGATGTCCCTTGTTGTGTCGAACTCGCGGAAATTAAACTGCCAAATGCAAGGACGAGGGGGAGAGCCGAAGTGAGGGAGGTGGCCTGAAGAGTTAAAGAAGGTGAGGCCGAGTTGGATGAGTTTGAGGGCGTCGATGTTGCTTTTGATATTCTGGTAATTGAATACAAATGAAGTTGGGGAAGTGACGACGGAGAGAGTTAGGAAGGCGGAGAACTTGGTGTTCATGGAGATGAAGGGGTAATCCGCGATAATAGAACGGATGAGAGAGACCTCCTTCAGGTTAGAGTCCCATACCTCGCGGATCTCAACAGGGTCTGCGGCAAAGTTGCCATCTAGGTAATCGAGGCTCCACATCGGGCACCAGTAGCAGCTAAACAGGGAAGGGCTATTTGGTAGCAGGATTTAGAACAAAAATGACAACTTTAATAAATGCACCACCTTCTCCATTCATCCTTAAATTCATGGCATTATGCCATTTGGGCTAAAATCTCTAACAAACTTATTAAGTGTAGAAACATTCATACGACAGAGTAATTCATCTCCAGCAAACTTTATTTTTAACACCAAAGAAGAATATTTTGTATATATTATTTGAATTTTTCTCCTCACTTTTTTATATTAAAACGGTGTTTCTATAAATAATGCGACAGCATATTTGACGTCACACTGTTCATAATGGAGAAAAGCAAATATTAGATAAATTAGAAGTTTATATATATATATACACGTACGTTGCTATTTATTCCTAACGTACTTGGCCAAGTTGGCCTAAGGTAGAAGCTCTCTATAAGATGTTTTTAACATTTTTTTCCTAAAGTAATATTTGCCTAAAGTTGAGGATAAGTAGAACCACCGTATCCACCTCCTTTATCAGAAAGCAATGGAAAGAATCCAAATCCCATTAAAGTAGTAAGGAAAGATGCTCATTCTATGAGAATAGTGAATGACTACTTCCTAACTCCAACTTTTGAGTTATTATTTTTTATTAACTCAAAAGGACACAATGGAGAAAAAGGATTCATGTAACCAACCCCTAATAGTGGGTTAAATGCTTGCTGTTGTCGTCCAAAGACCTTTTTTTCTTTATATATGTCTCATAGATGTTAATCAAATTTTAGAAACTCGATACTGGAGGAATGCCTGAAAGAACTGGAACTAAATATCAATCTGTTCTAGATGATCATTTTGATGAAGACAACAATATTGAACAAATGCAAGTCTGTTGTTTGTGCTTTGGAGAATATGGAGAAAGAAGCTAATGGTGTCTTTTCGACCTTTTAAGGTCATTTGCTTGAATATGCTATTGCATTATCAATAAATTTTTATAAGTGTGTTGACCTCATTTTTTGTATGAGGTCATCGGGACCTGCCCAGGTTTTTCTCTGGTGACCTGATGACTAGGATATGTCCACTCCTCAGCAATATAGGTCCCAGTCAAAACCAAAACCCCAATCTAATCAAATCAAGTTCTACCCTTCAATTCAATATCTGGTCCAGCCTTCTACCAACTTTCAATCAACCTTCAAATCATATTCAATCAATTTTAATCACTTATTTGACCATCTTTAATGTGGATAATTTAAACTCAACCACTCAAGTTCAAAATCCAATCTAAACCCATGTTTCCAAACCAAGTCTTAAGGTTAAGAACCCAGATCCTAAATTCAAGCACACAACATCCCCATCCAAAGCACTTTATTCTCCACCAGATAAGTAGCATTGCAATATACTAAAACACAGATACGAGCGAAGGTAAGCCGAGTCTTTTGCTCAGTCAGATTGTCTGCAGCAAGAGGAACCCCAATCTTGCTAGCAATCCGCGAAAACCCCTCCGCATTCCCGCATGCAAGAGGGAGATCATGTATCTTCACCTAGATTGGAACAGTCGTGAAATCTTCCTTTTCAGGTTTAAACTTCGGATGCCACTTTTGCAGCACAAACGGCTTCCCCAACAAGAACCAGACCCCTCTCGAGCATACCATGTCAAAATCTTCGTTACAAGAAAACCGCAGTAGAAAAAATCCATCCTGTAAGGAAAGGAGCTGAACAGAACCTTTCAAGCTCCATGTTTTTATGATGGCTCCCAACAACGCTTCGTAGAAAGGATGTCTCCCTATCGAATAGCCAACCAAGCAGAGTTTCCAGTCGTCACCTCCCTGGAGAAGTTTTTCCCCTGAGAAAGGAATAACATCAGGCTCATCAGGGAAATGGGAGAATTTTAAGACTTTCGGAGAGTTGTTTTCCGGAGGGAAAACCTGATTCCAGTTTCTCGGGACAGTGCTCACCACCCCTCCAGAAGACGGGCCAAGTGGTGGAAAGTGAGATGAGAGAAGAGAAGCTTCCATTAGGAGAGAAGAAAGACGAGTCCTCCGGCAAAGCCGGAGGAGGAGACGGGGAGAGGAGAGTCAGCAGAGA
>NW_021319682.1:4278833-4279133 GCF_001605985.2 Dendrobium catenatum | reverse complement strand
TTCGTCTTAATTGAAACTTTTATCCCTTACATGAGAAGTAATTTATTAATGCTCATGAAAAATTTTCATACTGAGTAAATAAAATCCTTGTCAGGCTAAGTAGTGCTTTATAAAAGCTTAATTTGTCTTATAAAAAGAACCAACCGTTCCTAAGATTTACGTTTCGTTTGGAACGACTTTTTTGCTGCTTTCTTAAATATGCTTTCTAATAAAAAAATAATATTTTTGTACTAATTCGAGTGACATATTTAGATATCAAACATAATGTAGGGCATCCATTTCAAAAAAAAAAAAAAAAAA
>NW_021319682.1:4275429-4278733 GCF_001605985.2 Dendrobium catenatum | reverse complement strand
TTTCCTTTTATTGATGAACTAAATGGTTCAGCTTTAAGTTTATGATCTACAAACCTGTCTCTTTAAAAGGCAATTAAGCTCAAATCACTCCATTTCTCTGTCAGAGAAAAAAAGTAAAGTCCTATCTGAAATGAATCTGGAAACAAAAACTGCTTGGGTGTCCAAACTTTCATTTTGTACAGTCCACGTGGAATACACGTCCAGAAGAGACCTGCTCATTAGCTTACTCCTCCACTATCTTTATAACCGTTTTTATTCATTTTCTGTTTTAGCCGTGCATTTTATTTTTATTTTCTACCTTTATTATTTTTGTTATTACGATAGAGACTCATATATATCGTTTTAGAGAGACTAAGAAGGGATATAGAAGATAAATACAGTTAATTGCGTCTAAAACTCTGATTCCTGTTCCATTGGCTTTCTTCTTCTTGTGTCTATTCTCATTTTTGCAGGTTGACGCTGCACCAGAAGTGGTATCAGAGTCATTCCTGGACAAGATGGCTGGCGGAAGTTCCTGGAGAGCTCCCGACGAAGATCAGGGGTTAGAAGCTGTTTGGGCTGCCCAAGCTAGCTTCATTCAGCATCTTGAGGAGTTAAGGGCAGATTTCTTTCACCTCTCCATAGAGATGAGGACGGAACTGGCTTCTCTCAGAGCATCAGTGGATACAATCGTCCCTGGTCGCATACCGACGCAGGCTTCGCCACCAATTATGAATCCCGAACGGGTTGGAAGAAGACCGCAAGTTCCAGTCATGGTTTTAAAATCCTTAATTTTTCATTTATGCAATTCTGTGTTCGTGAGGCTTACGCCTCAGACCGCCTCGAGGCTTACGCCTCGCCTCACGGACGAAAACCGCCTCGAGGCGCAGTTACGCAATTTTAAACCTTGGTTCCAGTTGCAGATTAGTCGGATTCAGAATATGAAGTTAATCCCCGACTACACCCGGAACTATCTGATACAGAGGAGGATCTACGCCCTCAGTATTACGCGGCCCCGAGGGGAGTAGTTGGACATCCTCACCGAGAACAGGAAGACTCAATTCGGTTTGGTCATTATCCCAAGCCATTAATTTTGCCTTGAAGGTAGAATCACAAATGCAGCGGCATTCTCGGAGTTATTCCAGTCGGCGACAATTCCAACATGAAGCTAGTATGGAAATTTCAAAGGCCAACCCTCCGGAGGCAAAGATACAACCAAGCACCGGTACTTAATCCAACAACATAACTGGTGAAAGTAAAATGTCCGCCAAGATGAAAGCCCCATTGAAGGAGAATCCCTATAGTAAGCCCACAACATTGAAATGTTTTAGATGCTTTCAACACGGCCACAAATCCAATGAATGTCCCAACCAACAACAGATTCAACTTCTTGAAGGTGAGCAATTAGATGAAGGAATGGGTAATGAAGATCGCCTATAAGAGGAGGTGTTTACGGAAGATCTTCACGGAGATGAGGAGGAACCTGTTGTATGCATTCTTGAAAAACTGTTGTCGGCACCAATGCATTCTCAGGCTTCACAACGAAATGCATTGTTCCGAACTAAGTGCACGATATAGGGAAAGGTTTGCGAGCTCCTTATTGATAGCGGGCGCACCGAGAATGTAATTTCTCGCTCCGTGGTGCAGGCATTGATGTTGAAGACTACGAGGAAGTTTCAATCATACAAAATTAGTTGGGTGAAACGTGGCATAGAGATAATTGTTGCCGAAGCATGTCAGGTAACTTTTTCTATTGGAAAGCACTGTGTGCGAAGTAAGTTGTGATGTCCTCGAAATGGACGTTTGCCACCTCATACTAGGCCGACCGTGGCAATTTGATGTTAATGTGACATATGATTGTCGAGCCAATGCCTATTCATTTGAGTGGAAGGGAAAGAAGCTGTGGTTGCTGCCGCAGACACCTGATGTCGTTGGCAAAAGTATCACCGGTCAAGCAACTGCCTATATTGTGTCTTGACATATGTTACTGCAAGATGTTCATAACAAATCCCCTGTTTTGGCTTTAATAGCTGTGGACAGCTCTTATCATACAACTAAAGCTTCCCTCCCATAACCCATTCAACGGTTACTGTTAGACTTCGCTGATATTGAACCTAGTGAATTACCCACAGAGTTGCCCCCACTTCGTAACATTCAACATCAGATTGACTTCATCCTGGGAGCGACGCTACCCAACTTACCATATTATCGGATGAGCACGAAGGAACATATGATTTTATAAGAAATTGTGGAAGACTTACTCAAGCGACAGCTAATCCAGCATAGCCTCAGCCCTTGCGCGGTGCCGACACTTATTGTTCCCAGAAAGGATGGGCAGTGGCGAATGTGTATTGATAGTAGAGCTATCAATAAGATCACAACCAAGTACCGATTCCCTGTTCCGAGAATTTCTGACTTGCTGGACAAATTACATGACACTGTCATATTTTCCAAACTTGACTTGCGTAACGACTATCATCAAGTTCACATAAGACCCGGCAATGAGTGGAAGACAGTGCTCAAGACGCGTGAGGGGATATACGAGTGAAAAGTTATGCCATTCAAACTATGCAATGCTCCTACTTTTATGAGACTTATGAATGAAGTGCTTCAACCTTTCTCGGGTAAATTTATATTTCTTATTTTGACAATATCTTAGTCTACAGCACTTCACTAGAAGATCATGTACTGCATTTGACTCAACTCTTCCAAGTTTTAAGGAGAAAAAAATTATATCTAAACTTGCCCAAGTGTGAGTTCGCAAAATCCACCTCCTATTTTTTGGGCTTTGTTGTCTCTCGGGAAGGAGTCCAAGTGGATCCCCACAAAGTCTCAGCCATCCGGGAGTGGCCCATACCTCATTCGTTATCGGACATTCGTAGTTTCCACGGTTTGGCGAACATCTACAGACGATTCATACAGGGATTTAGTATCATAATGACACCTATTACTGATGTTTGAAGGGGCACTCCTTCACTTGGTCCGCCGCCCAACAAAACAACTTTGAAAATATTAAAACGGCTTTGATCTCGGCACCTATTTTGTCCCTGCCAAACTTCGAGAAGCCTTTTCAAGTTGATAAATGCATCTGTTATAGGAATTGGAGCAATGTTATATCAAGATGACCGGCCAATTGAATACTTTAGTGAGAAGTTGAGTCCTTCCCGCTAGAAGTGGACGGTGTATGAGCAAGAACTATATGCTATTGTTAGGTTCTGAAACAATGGGAACATTTCCTCCTTCATCAAGACTTTGTATTGTGCAGTGATCACCAATCTCTACAATTTCTAAATAGCCAGAAGACAATAAGTAGGATGCATGCAAG
>NW_021319682.1:4262143-4271023 GCF_001605985.2 Dendrobium catenatum | reverse complement strand
TTCCACAAGCTACAGCCGTGAGTTATAGTCCAAATGGGGAGCACGTAGTAAAGAAATTCAACAACTACATAAACAAGTCCATGAAATGATACAAAAGCATGATAATTAATGTCAACAACATGCCAATAGAAATCAGAAAGCAGCAAAATTCAAAGATTGATATGGTGTGGATTAGATTGAGAAGAGATCGATTCACCCAGGTGCGTTTAGAAAACTCAAACCAAAGGCTGACGAACCTGTTCGCATAATAAAAAAAATAAGAGATTTTTACATACATAATACTTCAAACTCCGTCCCGACTCTATCTTTTGCGCGTGAAATCACTTCTTCTTCGTCGTTGTAGTGTCTACCCGACCGAGCGACGTGTGCAGAGGAAGACGAATCTTCCTTTTTCCACCCCAAAATTCTCGAAACCTTTGACACCACCGGAGCAGGAAGTCGCGACAAGAGGTCGCTGGAGAAGGCAATCGACGGCTGCAATGACAAATGTGTGAATCTGAGCTTTAGATTTTCTTTTTAAGTCACCTAGTTCCAGTTTTTTCTCTCTGGATTATATATTTTCAGTTTTGTTTATTCTCTATTTGTCAACGTGTAATGCAAAATGCAACACACATATAGCTTTTTAGTTCTGATGTAGGAAACACAAAAAAACCGCATGTTGCATTCAAGGCATGGTTACATACTACAGTGGTCTGTAGTTACATTTATATAAACATAAGCAGAGAAAAAAATTGAATTTGGTTGCCAGAATCATGAATCATGAGATTCCTGATCATTGCAGAAGCCGGCTGCAGAGTAGAGAGGTGGAGGATGGACTGATCACTGACGAGCCAAAGAAATCCAAGAAGAAGAATAATAAAGAGAAGTTGAGGGCCGTGATGTTTTCAATTGTGTTTGGCCCTTGATTTGAAATTATTATGGTTTAGATTGGAGCATTTTTTTTTGTCGTTAGGTTCGTCTCTTATAGATGTTCAATTTGACTATAAATTTCTTGAAATTGGATTTTGGATTATCTCAAATTTAATTTTGAAAATTTCCAATTTAAGTGTCTAAACGACTAAACCTTCCTTCCTGATCAAGATAAGTTTTCGTGTTCGCAATTTTTTCATCTCTCAAAAGTTATAAAAAAAAAACATTTTCTATTATGCCTGAAAATCGAAATAATGCTCGGATGGTATGCTGAGATATATTATGTCAACGATGAGAAATTCGAATTACAACACTCAAATAAGCAATATTAAAATTTTCTTTTATTTAAGCTACGAAGGATGGTAGATTCAAGCTCGCAATGAGCAATAATTCTCGACAATAATGGCCGATTTGATGCAAAGGCAGAGTCTTTAACCACCCTGCAATAATTGAGAAGTCACTTGTTTGCAGTGATCATTAGGCGCTTATCCTTTCATTTACAGCGGTTTCCTTAATCCTATTAATCTTCAAAGCCATCAATTCTTCCACCATCCGCCCCAAGTCCACCTCCGACGATCCTCCCTCCCCCACAGCCCTGGCCGCAGCCTCCTTCATCTCGCTCGCCTTCCTTCTCCTTTCCTCTGCCTCCTCCCCTCCTCCCATCACAGCCTCTACCGCCGCCGCCACTCTCTCTGCCACCACCACCGTCCTCTCTTCCGGCCTCGTACTATTCACCACCGAACCCACACTCACCCCCACACCCAACACATCCACCAAAAACCTCTCATTGAATTGCTGATCCGCAAATAACGGCCAGGTCACCATCGGCACCCCGGCTGCAATCCCTTCCAAACATATAAGATCGGGGCGGTGGGTGAGGAGGAGGCTTTCAAAGTGAGGTTCCAGGCGGCAGAGGGAGGCGAAGAATTCGGGAGTGGTATCTGGAATGGGGTGGCCGGTGAGGTTTTCGGGGAGGTGGATCGATTCGTCAGAGGTGAAGGGGATGGTTAGGAGATGAATATTGGGGTTGTCGGTGTCGGAGAGAGAAGGGCGGAGGAGTTTGGCGTTTGCTGGGGTTGTGACGATGGTGGAGCGTGGTCCGCGGGCGGATATGAGGATGGAGAGATCGAGCATAGGGATCATGTGGCCAGACGCGAGTAAAGGGAGGAAGAAGATGTGGAGGTCGGAGGCGGAGGATTCCATGGAGAGGTAGACAATGAGCTTTGTAAGCTTCGCAGAGTAGAATTGTTCTTGTTTAGCCAGGGGAGTGGGTTTGGGAACTTATAGTTGAAAAAATGAGGGAGGAGCATTGTCAACGGATGATTTTTTTAAATTCTATCTCATTGTATTTGCCAATCAGTTTCAGTGGATTTTTTTAAATTAGTAGAAGCAGCTTGATAAAGATAAAATTTGGAAAGGAAAAGGTTCGTTGAAGTGTTTGACGGAATCTGATTTTCTGGAGAAACGTCAAAGTTTTTTTATAACTTTTTTACAAATGTGAAAATATTTAATAAATTTAACAATTTTCAATATTTTTTTAATTTTCTTTATAAAAGACTGGCCATAATTTTTTTTATTATACCTGTTCATAATTTTTTCAATTCTATGATTCTATCTTTAAAAATTTACTGTATAATAATAACTTATAAAGCATTACTATAAAAAAAACCAGTTATGAATTTTAATTTCACAAAAAAATCAAGGTAGAGGTTCAAGCACAAGCACCGCAACGCTTTAAATTGGCACCGTAAAGTTGTAAGATAGACTTGACGATTTTTTTTCTCATTTTTTTGAAGAATTGCATTCCATGGGTTATTTTACTTGGCTTTTTCTTGTGTTTTGAATGTCTAGGCATTGAGAACGATGTATGTGAGAAGAAGAGGGAGAGAGTGATAGAGAATAGAGATCTATACTTATTTCTCCTCATTTATATAATGAATTTCTTGGTATGGTGTGACTCTGTAGTTTTTTCCTATTTTGAGGTTTTTCACGTTAAATCATGGTGCCCTTTACTTTTTCACTGCTTTTATTTTCTTATTTGATTCGTCATTATGGTATTTACTCCTCATCTCCCTAAGAATCTTTTGGCCAGAGATTAGAGAGAGAACCAAGATTTCAATAATTCTGGAGTTTTGCCGAAGCATCAGGGCAGCACTGTCAGTGAACTTCCGTCGATCACTACCCGGCTGTTGACATCGCTGAACCACCTCCAATTCGCCGACTATTGCTGGACCTCAGCTCGGCTGCCGATCATTGCTGAACCTCTGTCCGACTTCCCTCGACACACAACTTTGACCAACATTACCCACCGACTACGGTCCCTCCAACCTCCGTCACCGGCATACTACAATCCCTCTGACCTTTGTCGCCCACCGATTACGGTCCCTCTGACCTCCATCGCCCGCTGACTATGGTCCCTCTGACCTCCATCGCCCGCTGACTATGCTGCTGAAATGTCATGTAATTGGTGTGGAAATTCGTTGGATTCAGCCATGCATGATGCTACTAAAAAAAATATTTCACAACACTTTAAATAAGCTTTCATGATGATTATAACCACCACAAAAATATTTGCAACTGTTTCAGAACTGTCACATATCTGCTATAATTGGTTCCTTAGCAAAATGGCTTTGCAACTAGCAGGAAAGGATTTTTGCAGCAATTTTAACCGGCACAAATCTGGAGCTATAGAAGCAGTTATAACTACCACCAAATATTTAGATTTGTGGTTGTTATAACCGCCACAAAAGTTCAGAATTAAAAAAAAAAAAAAAACCTTTTCAATGCTTTTATTTGACAAGATTTACAGATGGATAATAAAATTCTTATATGAAAACTGAAGCAAATTAAAGGGAAAAAGTGCCCTTAATTTCTTTAGAGAACACCAATAAATGTTATTATAATTAAATTCAATTAGCAAAAACAACAAATTGAAAAAGCTAGGCATTATTTTTTCTTACCTTTCCAAAGGAAAACGTACATGTATCTTTATATAATTCACTAATCTCAAAAAACGAAAAAAACTGATATAAATAAGAATGCCCGGCATAACATCATCTTTTTCTACACTACAATATTAGCAACAAAGCATTACTTAGAAATAAATAAATTGAGATCAACTGAGCTGGGATTGGAGAAAGTTGCTAACAATGAAAAGAAATTTATGAAAGCATCTGCAACTTCTCTTCTTATAGCAGACTTATGTATATATAGCAACAAAGCATTACAAAGAGATCTAGAAATGCTTATATATATATATATATATATCTATATATATTCTTTTGAGGAGATTAAAAGAAAATTTTATGAAAAAATTACATGATTTGTATTATCAAGAGAACAATAATTGATTCTGCATGTGTCGAACCTCTTACAGGTCTTCTTACGAATTTTATAGGAGTCGAACTTCTCACATTTCCTCTCCCTATAGGAAAATTATTACGTCCGGTGTCCGGATTCGTCCGAACACCAATCCAGACGCGCCACGTAGCCAAAATACACTGGGCCCTGATGTATTTGAATGACATGGTGCATCTGGATTGAATGTCCGGACGTCAGGTGACCGGACGTAATAATTCGGTCCAAGCTACTCAACCAAGACCATTCTCTTTGGCACCATCGGCATGGCAATAATTTCATGAGATGGTGCTTCAAATAATTTCAAGATGTAATTCACATCTTAATATACATAAAAATACTTCCCCTTCTTCTTCTTGTAGAGAATCGAAAGGTCATAAACTTGTGTTTGAACTATTTACTAACCGTCGAAATGCTAATCTTAAGCTAATTCACTCGGATATTTGGGGTTCTGTGCCCGTTCCTTCTACACAAGGATACCGTTATTACGTTTTATTTATTGATGATTTCTCGAGGTTTTCTTGGATATTTCTAATGCGATTTAAATCTAATGTTTTTGAAAATTTTACTTCTTTCAAGCAACAAGTTAAAAAATATACATCGCATCCTATTAAAATGCCCAGGACCGACAACGGCACTAAATACACAAATAATCGGTTTAAAACATATCTTCAAACTCATGGTATAACTCATCATATTTCTTGTCCCTATATGCCTGAGAAAAACGGCGTTGCTAAACGCAAGCATCGTCATATTATTGAGACATCTAGAACCCTGTTCAATAATGCCTATATTCCCTATCGTCATTGGCCGGAAGCTGTTTTAACTTCCGTTTATCTAATAAACAGGATGCCATCTACCCAAAATCACCACGTTTTACCTTTTGAAAGTTTTCATCACGTCAAACCTCAATATGACCATCTTCGCACCTTCGGCTGCGAGTGCTTTCCTCTTCTTCCCGCTCACACTCATCATAAATTCCAACCGAAATCAAAATCTTGCGTGTTTCTCGGTTACTCTGACGTATATAAGAGTTACAAGTTCCTTGACACTCCAACAAATAATCTACATTTCACGTCATACTACTTTCAATGAGACCTCTTTTCCTTTCAAACATCTTCCTACACCTTCCTCTGAAATGTTATTTGATACTCTCCCGGCCCATTCCTGCTTCAACCCACCACCGCTTCTAGCATCTCTCAGACTACAAATCAGCAACATATCAACTCGTCAATTTTTTTTCCTGATACTTTAAATCAACAGTCACCCTCCTCTCACTCTCAAAGTCCAGCGACTGAACCATCCATATCGATTCCTTCTCAGCCTCATCACCACATGGTAACCGGCATTAGATTAAACCTTATGCATACTAATATTGCGACATATTCAATGTTAATTTCATCAAGATCTATTGGTCTAAGTGGAGTGCCTGTATGTGTCCTTATTTCAAGAGAATTTTTGGTTGTAAGTCTATTCATGATTTAATTAAAGGTCTGTCTTTTAAACTTTTGTGGAAGTTTAGGAAGAACGAGTTCTTGTTGGCCAATTACATGCAACATAAATATTATAAGAATGTGCATCCTACTGGTTTTTTAAGCAAGGGCAATCTCTTGCATAGAAAAATCTTTGTAACATTATATGGGTTGTTGAGTCTACTATTCAATGGGAAATTTACAAAGGCTCTTCTCAATTTTGGCAGGATGACTACTTAGGCGTAGGGTCTATTAACTCTTACCTCAATTCTCATTCTACCTCTTCATTGAAAATCGATCTCTAGCTTCATGGATGATGGTATTTGGTCCACGAATCGTCTTTAGACTCTATGGTTGACCTTCATAATTCAAGTTTACCATCAACTTCCTCTCTAGTCTTATCAACAAAAAGCATCAACATGGTACATCCTCTCGCAAATGTCTAGTGAGAACATCCATTACTAAAGCAAAAGGATATTGGCTTAAGACGGATCCTTGATGTAATCTAACAAAAATCAACAAGAAGAATATCATCAACAAAAAGCATACAACAAGGAACATCCTCTCGCAAATGCTAGTGAGAAGATTCATGACTAAAGCAAAAAGATATTAGCTTAAGACTGATCCTTGATGTAATCTAACATAAATCAACAAGAAGAATATCATCAACAAAAAGCATACAATAAGGTACATCCTCTCGCAAATGTCTAGTGAGAACATCCATGACTAAAGCAAAAAGATATTGGCTTAAGACTGATCCTTGATGTAATATAACTGAAATCAAAACAAAATGCATAAAAAAACGCAAACCTCGGAGGCGAAGCGACGGGAGCGGGGAGAGCCTTCGGCGGCCGGAGGAGGCGAGATCTTTGTTTGGAGGAACTTTTCGGCGGCCAGAGGGAGCTCGTTGGCGGCCGGAGGAGGCGTCTCGATCGCGAGAGGGCGGAGGAAACGCGGGCGAGCACCGCGCAGGAGAGAGAGCACGCAATGAAATAAAATGGAAGGCTCGGGATGGATTATTCTAGGGCCTTTTCCGGCGACTAATCGGCGGTTCCGACCGCTGGAAATAAATTCACTTAACATCGGCGGTTAGAGATGCCGATAACGCGCATGTAAGATTTAATGCCGGCCGTTTAACCGGCAGTTTCTGGACCACCACTTTTTCCGACGGCTGTATTTAACATAACAGTCGGTTAGACCGTCGGTAAAAACCGGCGGTCCCACCGCCGGTTAAACATCGTTAATACTGGAGGCTGGAGAACCGCCAGTCTAGACTGCCAATAATTGAAGAATTTTCTGTAGTGGATATTTATGTTTCCACAGGCAAGAAAGTAAACTGTTAGTGTTGAGAAATCTTCAAATAAGGGTGCAATTATATGCTTGAATCATGTTTTTAAGAGCATGAATGCCCAACCCACCAAAAGCCTTAAGTTTAGAGGTATTTTTCCATCAAGGAGAGTTTCTTCTTAGAATTATCACGATAGTATAAAAACCAAAGACAGCTTGTTTAAAGTTTTCAAACTCTTAAGTATAACCAATTCTAATCCAACAAACTATTGAGTTCTGAATGATAAACTTGATATATTGAAATTTGATGGCAAAAGAGAGAAGTTTTGCTTTCCAACTATCTAAGAGAAGAGAAACTTTCAAGAGAGCCATTAAAGCAAAGAAAAACACAATTTCAATGCAAGCTTTTATTTAAAAAAAAAAAGAAAGAAAGAAAGCATTAGGTCAATATGGTTGCTTTATATGCATAAAAAGATAGTAAAGAAATGTTTCGAAGAACGTTAAAACGACAGTCAAGATTGACATCTATAGTCTTGATATGCTACCTACAAAAACTAGAATATCCACCGACAGAATTGCTCGATTATAATCATACCTTAAAATTTAGGGTCGATACTCTTTATAACTAAAGATACACCAACACATATACAATATACAATCTACTATAAAAAATATATAACACATGTATTGATCGCTACATTATAATTAGAAATTAAAAATAATGCATATAACTTGATTGAAATAGATAAAATGAACCAATAGAATAATAATAATTTTTTATTGCACAAATATATATATAATTCTTGGGATGAATATGAAGCTCCTCTTGAGAGTGTTTGAGAGAGGAAAGAAGAGGGAGAGAGGAGCTAAATGAATCATATTCCTGTATTCATGGGCCTACAATCAATTTTACAACCTCCTCTATTTATAGAAATAGAAGAATGAACCTATTAAGATAAAATGCACATAAGATACAACCTACCTAATATATATATATATATACATGAAAAACGTCGAAATCCGGCGGTTAGTCTATATTAACTGGCGGCTTTACGGCGATTTTTTGGCCGCCGGAAAAAATCGCGTAGGAAACTTTCACCGGCGGTTTTTTACCGGCGGTTTATGTTGGCGGCGGTTTTCCGGCGGCTTAGACCGCCGGTAACAACCGGATTTTGGACCGGTGGTTTTCCGGCCGTGACGCCGCCGGTTATTTGACCGACGGCTTACCGGCAGTCAATTTACCGACGGTCCTCCGACGATTTAGTCGGTTGTCGTTTGTTTTTAAAACCGCCGGCAAGCGTCGGTAGACCGTCGGTTTCTTTACCGGCGCTAGACAGTGGTCTAGCTGTCGGTATTACCAACGATCAAAACCGCCGGAAAAAACCACATCCCCTGCAAAAAATAATGGACAACATCCCCTCTATTTGAGGGAGGTTCACCCTAAAGTCTAAACCTGCAGAAAAAACAAGATATGTTGGGCAACACGCCGCTATATTCATTAGAACCATAAATTAAAAATACAATCACAACCTCATCATAAGATTACAATCACAAGTTCACAAGTAAGTTCATGATAATGTTACAATCACAAGTTCAGAAGTTCACAAGTTCTAATTAATACAATCATCAAACATAAAAAATATCTAATCATCATCTGTATCCTCACTGCCTGCAGATGGATGCTCCTATTGGTCCTTCTTCCTCTGTTTTTCAGCTCTGTAGGATTGCAACTATGCTTGCATTTAATTCTGAACCTTTCTCATTTCGTCAATCTCTATAGATTGAACCCTTTTCATCTCTTCAATTTCTCTAGTAAGTGCTGCAACCCTCTCGCTTACAGATTCTTCAGTTCCAC
>NW_021319682.1:4249640-4262043 GCF_001605985.2 Dendrobium catenatum | reverse complement strand
ATTGGTTATACTTAAGAGTTTGAAAACTTTAAACAAGTTGTCTTTGGTTTTTATACTATCGTGATACTTCTAAGAAGAAACTCTCCTTGATGGAAAAATACCTCTAAACTTAAGGCTTTTGGTGGGTTGGGCATTCACGGTCTTAAAAACATGATTCAAGCATATAATTGCTCCCTTATTTGGAGATTTGTCAACAGTAACAATTTACTTTATTGCCGGTGGAAACATAAATATCCACTACAGAAAATTCATCAATTATTGGCGGTCTGGGCCGGCAGTTCTCTAGTCGCCAGTATTAATTGCGTTTAACCGACAGTCTAACTGGCTATTATGTTAAATACAGCCGCCGGAAAAAGCGACGGTCCAGAAACCGCCGGTTAAACGGTCGGCATTAAATCTTACCAATGCGTTATCGGCGGCTCTAACTGCCGGTGTTAAGTGAATTTATTTTCGACGATCGGAACCGCCGGTTAGCCGCCGGGGTTAGCAGCCGGAAAAGGCTCTAGAATAATCCGTCTCGAGCCTTCCATTTCATTTCATTGTGTGCTCTCTCTCTCCTGCGCGGCGCTCGCCCCCGTTTCCTCCGCCCTCTAGAGATCGAGACGCCTCCTCTGGCCACCAACGAGCTCCCTCCGGCCGCCGAAAAGTTTCTCCAAACGAAGATCTCGCCTCCGCTCCGACCGCCGAAGGCTCTCCCGAGCTTCGCCTCCGAGGTTTGCTTTTTTTTTTGATGCATTTTGTTTTGATTTCGGTTAGATTACATCAAGGATCAGTCTTAAGCCAATATCTTTTTGCTTTAGTCATGGATGTTCTCACTAGACATTTGCGAGAGGATGCACCTTATTGTATGCTTTTTGTTGATGATATTCTTCTTGTTGATTTCGGTTAGATTACATCAAGGATCAGTCTTAAGCCAATATCTTTTTGCTTTAGTCACGGATATTCTCACTAGACATTTGCGAGAGGATGTACCTTGTTGTATGCTTTTGTTGATGATATTCTTCTTGTTGATTTCGGTTAGATTACATCAAGGATCATCCTTAAGACAATCCAATATCTTTTTGCTTTAGTCATGGATGTTCTCACTAGACATTTGCGAGAGGATGTACCTTGTTGCATGCTTTTTGTTGATAAGACTAGAGAGGGAGTCGATGGTAAACTTGAATTATGGAGGTCGACCATTGAGTCTAAAGACGATTCGTGGACCAAATACCATCATCCATGAAACTAGAGCTCGATTTTCAATGAAGAGGAAGAATAAGAATTGAGGTAAGAGTTAATAGACCACATGCCTAAGCAGTCATCCTACCAAAATTGAGAAGAGCCATTGTAAATTTCCCATTGAATAGTGGACTCAACAACCCATATAATGTTACAAAGTTTTTTCTATTCAAGGGATTGCCCTTGCTTAAGAAAACAGTAGGATGCACATTCTTATAATATTTATGTTGCATGTAATTGGCCAACAAGAACTCGTTCTTCCTAAACTTCCACAAAAGTTTAAAAGACAGACCTTTAATCAAATCATGAATAGACTTACAACCAAAATTTCTCTCTAAATAAGGACACATACAGGTACTCCACTTAGACCAATAGATCTTAATGAAATTAACATTGATTATGTCGCAATATTAGTATGCAGAAGGTTTAATCTAATGCTGCTTACCATGTGGTGATGAGGCTGAGAAGGAATCGATATGGATGGTTCAGTCGCTAGACTTTGAGAGTGAGAGGAGGGTGACTGTTGATTTAAGTATCAGAAAAAAAAAATTGACGAGTTGATATGTTGCTGATTTGTAGTCTGAGAGATGCTAGAAGCGGTGGTGGGTTGAAGCAGGAATGGGAGAGTATCAAATAACATTTCAGAGGAAGGTATCGGAAGATGTTTGAAAGGAAAAGAGGTTTCATTGAAAGTAGTATGACGTGAAATGTAGATTTTATTTGTTGGAGTGTCAAGACACTTGTAACCCTTATATATGTCAGAGTAACCGAGAAACACGCAAGATATTGATTCGGTTGGAATTTATGACGAGTGTGAGCGGGAAGAAGAGGAAAGCACTTGCAACTGAAGGTGCGATGATGATCATATTGAGGTTTGACGTGATGAAAACTTTTAAAAGGTAAAACGTGGTGATTTAGGGCAGATGGCATCCTGTTTATTAAATAAACGATAGGGAATAGAGGCATTATTGAGGAGGGTTCTAGATGTCTCAATAATATGACGATGCTTGTGTTCAGCAACGCCGCTTTGCTCAAGCATATAGGGACAAGAAATATGATGAGTTATACCATGAGTTTGAAGATATTTTTTAAATCGATTATTTGTGTATTCAGCATCATCGCCGGTCCTGAGCATTTTAATAGGATGCGATGTATATTTTTCAACTTGTTGCTTGAAAGAAGTAAAATTTTTAAAAATACCAGATTTAAATGACATTGGAAATATCCAAAAAAACTGCGAGAAATCATCAACAAATAAAACGTAATAACGGTATCCTTGAGTAGAAGGAACGGGTGCAAGATACCAAATATCCGAGTGAATTATTTTAAGAATAGCATTTTGACGGTTAGTAAATAGTTCAAACACAAGTTTATGACCTTTCGATTCTCTACAATAAGAACAAGGGGAAGTATTTTTATGTATATTAAGATGTGAATTACATCTTGAAATTATTTGAAGCACCCTCTCGTGAGGATTGCCAAGCTGATGGTGCCAAAGAGAATGGTCTTGGTTGATGACAGATAGAGCCTTCTGTTGAGTTACTGGCTGAAGAGCTTGGACCGGATATAGCTCGTCATTGCAAGGACCTTGAAGAAGCACTCGTTGCATCCTCAGATCCTTCAACGTGAAACCAGAAGAGTCAAAGGTAATCGAAATATCATTTTCATGAATCAGTTTAGAAATGGAAAGTAAGTTGTAATGCATAGAAGGGGTATGCAGAATTTACGATAACTTTAGCTTACGGGATGGGGTCGGGAGAAGTCTGACCCCTGAATTCACAATGTTGACAGAGCGTCCATCTCCTATGACTATATTGTCTGAGCCTTGATAAGGTGTTGAGAATTCATGAGATGCGATGTAGCTACGGAGTCAAGAAACCAACTGCTTGTGTTATTGTCGGAAGAAGCTACGAGGGCACAATTCAATGGACCATGAACATATGGAATATATTGCGCGTTGAGCCTGTGCCAGCAATCAGAGGCGAAGTGTCCTCTCTTGAAACATATCTAGCATGTGATGGCCTAGGTTCCAAATTGTCTACCTAACTATCCAAAAGAGGATGTGGATTTACCCATGTTCCGTCGCCCTCTTCCACGATAGGTGTAAAACAGCAAAATTTGGATCGTTGGCTTAGTTGTTTCTTGCAGCATCTGAAGCAAGATTTACCTCCTCGCTGAGAAGAAGAGGGTAGAGATGATCTAGACTAATCGGGTTTAGCATGATACGAATGGAGGTTTTGAACGATTGATATGAGGGTGGTAATCCATTGAGAATATATAGGATTATATCCTCATTTTCAACGACTGAACCAGATGCGACAATTTGATCGACTAGAGTTTTGATTTCTGATAGGTATTGGGTCATAGTCATGTTCTTGAAGGAGATATTATATAGGGCATTTTTAAGCTGTATGACCTTGGATCTGTTGGTAGCTTGGAAGAGATTCTCAAGCATTGCCTAGATAGCAGCAGTTGAATCAAGATTAACGACATAGGGGAGGATGGAAGATAGAGCATAAAGATGCAGGTAGGTTTTGATCGTTAAGGTTCCATTGATGGAATAATGGGTTCGGGTGAGTGGATATGTCTGAGTTTAAGGTGGATTGAGGTGGAGAGGAGAAAGAGGGTTCAATAAACTTATCAAATCCATTGGCATGAAAAACCTTTAAAATCTTCGATCTCCATATGAAGTAATTTTCTTGTGTGAGCTGGGTCGAAACAATGTTTTTGATGTTAAAAACCACAAATTTGAGAGTTGATGAGATGAGTGATTGTTCTTACCGATCTGTCTCCAAACTTTCGCTGAGGCGAGATGAAGCGAAGTTCGCCATCTTTGCAAAGCCCTAGACAGCCCGCTCTGATACCATGAAGAATAGCAAGAAGAAGAAAGAGGCTGGACTGAGAGAATACATAATATATGAAAAGAAATAAAGTGTTTTCACTATTCTGAGAAGATACATATGCTCTATACATAGGAAATTACATACAAATATATCAGTGGCATATTGCCATGTAGGTATTAAATATATTTTATTTATTTACTCATATGATATATTAATTGATATCTCACACCAACTAACCAAGAAAATTAATCCATTCTACTATGCTCAAGCCGCAAAGGATTTACATTGGTAGCATGCCATGGCACCAGAATTTTATGCTTTATAAAGTAAGCTGAACATTAGCACCCCTGCTTGTAAAGTAGAGCATGTTAATGTAATTATCACAAACTGAGAGCGAGTTGATGATCCAATCCTTTTGCTAAGAAACTGGAGGGGAGGTAACTGTACTAGCATAAGTAATTTTCTCTGTAATTTGATCTTGGCTTTGCCTCACAACAGTCACTTAAATCAGAATCCTTGATTCTCTGCTATGTAACTGTTGCTCAAAACTTTTGTCAGTTTCTCCAGTGTAAGATAGTTCTAGTATAAGCTCAATCAAACATGCAAAAATATAGTTACTTTTCTTATAACATAAATTATTTTCATTGCTCTGTTGTAACTCAGAGTATATGTTATTCCTTTTCCTTCCATTCACTTTCACCTTATATATATATATATCACTAAAAAATCATCGAACACAAATCACGATATAAATATGAATTGGAGGCTTTAAAAATTGAATTTGGGATTGTTGGGTCTTGAAATATTTGCGGCGGTAGAGAACTATATAGTTTAACATCTTAGCGTTGTACGAAGATCTAGTACACAAGCAGATGAAAGAGATATCGTAGCATTCGTAAGAGACGCCAGTGTTTTACATGGAAACCCCTTAAAGAGGGAAAAATCATGGGGTCTAGCCTTATTTTAATGAATCCACTAGTATTTGCAATCGACTACAAATGAGGCTCTTCCTTGGGAGAAGGCCTTGGCTTGATGTCACAAATGTACATCATATAGAGCGTATTACATGGTGGGAGTTGCAATAATCAACATAGACATTTTTTTTTTGGTCAGCATGACCATAGTCAATAGGATAGAGGACAAAAAGACTGAAGTAGGGGACAGAGGTCGGACGGATCGTAGTCCGTGGGAGATAGGGGTCAGAAATACTGTTATATAGTGAGGGAGGTCGGAAGGATCGTAGTCGGTAGAAGACATGGGTTAGAAAGATTGTTGTCTGGCGATGGAGGTCGGAAGGATCATAATAGGTGACAGAGGTAAAAAAGGGCCGTACTCGACAGGAGACTGAGGTCAAAAAGACCGTAGTACTAAAGCGATACTCCGGTAGAACTTTGGGCGTCAGGTGGTGGCCTAGCAGAAGTCCATGCCTTAGGTAGTGGTTCGACATAAGTCCGGGCCTCAGGTGGTGGTTTGTTAGAATTTCAGGCCTCAGGTGGTGGTCCGGTAGAAGGCTCGTCCGGTAGAAGTTCGAGCCTCATGTGGTGGTCCAGTAGAACTCCTAATGTCAGGTGGTGGTTCGGGAGAAATCCGGACCTCATGTGGTGGTCCGGCAGAAGTCTAAACCTCATGTGGTGGTCCGGCAGAACTCCGTGTTTCAGGTGGTGGTCCAGTAGAACTCCGAGCCTCAGGTGGTGGTCCAGTGGATCTCAAAGCCTCAAATGGTGGTCCAACGGATCTCAGGGCCTCAACTGGTGGTCTAGAGGAACTTCGATGGTGGTCGAGAAGGCAAGGAGGCAAGAGCGATATTCGATCTCTCTCTTTTCTCCTTAGGCTTAGGAACCATTTTCATAAGGATTGAGGGGTCTATTTATAGATTTCCTAGAGTGACATGACTCATAAATAGGAGGAAGATCAAGGGAAAATGGGGAGTGGCTTGGATGGACGACCGATGTTGAATCCCTTGATTATGATCCATTTTTCTAGACATTTGAAGACCTTTAATGATGTCAAAATTATGTGATCTTGGGCCCGTTGAATTTGTCTCGTCGATCCGCTCGGTTTGACTATAAGCATTGCACGTTTGGAAACCATTTGGTAACCCAAATTGTGATTCAAACCTTCTAACAACACTTCGGGCCCTTGATTTGGACCCATCTGGGCTCAGATTGAGTAGATTTTGGTGTCGTTGGTTTGCATTTCCGAGAAGTTTAGTTTGACTATAAGTTTGCTAAAATCGGAGTTCATATGGTCCAAATTTTAATTTTGGAAGTTTCCCACTTTAATTTTTCCTCTAGATTTGTGCACGATCAATATAATTTTTTAAGGATGTATCAGGGATGATCTAAACTCCAATTCCAGCAAATTTATAGCCAAATTGAATGTCTTAGAGAGACGAACCCAATAACACCAAGTTCAATTCAATCCAAGGCTAAATGAGCCCGAATCGATATACGAAAACATACTGGAAAGATTCAAAGCATCATTTGGATGACCAAATGATATTCCAATATGAAAGGATTATTGTTAAATCGAGTGGTTTGATGAGACAAATCTAATGAGCCCAAAATTACTAAATTTCGAGATCATTAAACATAAATGTTTAAAGAATGCTCCATAATCAATGGATTTGATATCAGTTGTCCAATAGAACACTCTAAATTTATCATAGATCTTCTTCATATTTATTAATTAAGGATGCAACTCTAAGAAAATAATAAATCGACCCTCATTCTTCACATGAGAGAACGAAAGAGAAGGAAAATAAAAGAGCTTTGAGACTTGAACAATCCTCGTGCCACAACCGATGAAACCGTGCCACCCAAGCGTCGTTGTTGGACCTCAGCCCACTATCATCATGGACATTCATTTGGGAGACATTGTTGGGCTTTTCTCTGAACACCGTCGCCCGCCGAATACAGTCCCTTCGAACATCGTTGCCCGACTACCGTCCCTTCGACCATATTTGCTCATCGGCTATGGTCCTTCCAACCATCATTGTCCATCAGCTACGGTCCCTCTGACCATCGTCACCTGACTACAACCCTTCCAACGTCCATCATTCGCTGACTACAGTCCCTCTAACCATCGTCACCCAACTACAATCCTTCTGACCTCCGCCACTTACCGATTACGGTCTCTCCAACCTTTATTGCCCAAATACAGTCCACCAAATGAATGAATAGGTCAGCACTCTCTTGATAATAGCTCTCACGACATTAAGTTCTTCTCGTCCCAACCATATAACATATTATATATAATATATATTTGTTACATTAATTCAACACCTTTCTCGAGAAAGGGCGTCGTTTTTAACTAACAATCTTTAGTGGATTATGTAACCGAGATAACTTTTCTTTGTACTTTTCTCTTAAGATTTGATTGTCTGATTTCTTTAAAGAAGCTGAGTAATCGTTGGAGTAAGATAAATTTGCATGTCACCCCGGGCGAAGATTCGCAGTTGAGGAGGCCTGCCGCGTTAATAAATGGAAGAAATGCCAAATTTATGGATATTATTTATCGTCGGATTTGTGTTGCTTTAGCTGTTAACTTCTTGTATATATTTTTTCAAATAATTGGGATGAGTTTCGTTGTTACCTTTATGTCTTTACATCACAACTATGTGTGATAAAATGATAATTTCAAAGTATTAATTTAAGAGGTAAAAATATGGCTTTGCGTTGGACTTCCATTTGTTTATGCAACTTGAAATGGAAATCTGCTGAGGCTCGTGCAAGGACGGTGAAGTAATTCAAATGTATTGATTCTAAAATTTTACATATATTGTTGCGTCCTATGATATTCGCGATGGTAGAGAAATATGAAGTTTAGCGTCTTAGTATTGTACGAAGATCCTGCACACAAGCAGATAAAAGAGAGAGTCTAGCATTCACTCCACGGGGCCTAGCCCAGTTTGAATGAATCCACTAATATTGCATTTGATTACAAATGAGGTCATTCATTGGGGGAAGGCCTTAGCTTGATGTACATCTTATAGAGTACATTACATGATGGGAACACAAAGAGTCGCTGTAGATGTGTTCGTTTGGTCTGAAGGATTGTAGTCGATGGGCAACATAGGTCGGCAGGACCGTAGTCGGCGGGCGATAGAGGTCGAAAGTATTGTAGTCGGTGGGCGACGTAAGACAGAATGACCGTAGTCGGCGGGCGATAGAGGTTGAAAGGACTATGCCAGGTAGAAGTCCGACAATGGATAGAAATCCAGCATCGAATAAATGTCCGGTTAAAATCTAACGACGGACATAGAAATCTGGTGACGAGCGGAGGTCCGACGTTGGGTAGAAGTCCGATGTCAGTCGTCGGCCGAGGAGAACTCCGACGTTAGGTGGTTTTCGGACAAAACTCCAGAGTCACTTGGAAATCGGACAGAATTATGACGTTAGTTCGAAGTCGGGCGGAATTCCTGCGTCACTTGGAATTTTGGCAGAATTCCGGCGTCCTGTGGAAGTCGGGCATAATTCTGGCGGTAGTCGAGGAGGAGTTTATTCCCTTCTAATCTTCTCTTCTTCCTTCCCTTCTTCTATTCTTCCTTGGGCCCCCTTCTCAAGGGAAATGAGGGGTCTATTTATAAATTTCTAGAGTGGCATGACCCATAAATAGGTGAAATTAAGATCAGGGGCAAATGTGAAGTGGTTCGATGGACGGCCGATATTGAATCCCTTGATCATGAACCGTTTATCATACATTTGAAGGTCTTAGTGGTGTCGGAATTCAGCGATCTTGGGCTCGTTGGATTCGTTTCGTCGATTCGCTCGATTCAACTGTAAGCACGTCATGTTTGCAAACCATTTGGTAATCCAAATTGTGGTTCAAGTCTTCCAACAGTGCTTCGGGTCTTTGATTTGGACTCATTTTGGCTCGGATTGAGTCGAATTTGGTGTCGTTGGGTTTGTATTTCTGAGACACTCAGTTTGACTGTAAGTTTGCTGAAATCAAAGTTCAGGCGATTCTGAATTTAATTTTTGAAGTTTCCGGCTTGACTTTTGCCTCTAGATTCATGTCCGATCAAGATAATTTTTTGATGATATATCATATATAATATTAGAAAAAAAATAAATATAAAATAAATTGAGAAATCTAGTAGGTTCCACTTATTGAAATTTTAATATTTTATTAAATTGAGCTAATCCGATGAATTCATTAAACATTTTGTGCGACCTCACTATGATCATCCCTGAGACAACATTGTGACGACCATCCTAATTTATGACCTTCACGATGAATATATAGGCTATTCTTGACCCACATGAGCTCTATGACAACAAGCTGGTGTGACCCAATACTAACAACCTCACAATCTTCATATCTTTTATCTAGGAAGTGTTGTCGCTTCTAACCTAATTGCAACCATAGAGAACATGGCAATCTTGCCACTCCTCCATCATTCTAACCATTAGTATATAATTGCCTTAGAATTGATTTTACTTAAAGTTAATCAAACAAAAATAAATTAAATTTAGATAATTATGTAAAGTTGATACGGCACCAAAAATCGCATTGACGGAGCACGAATCTCAATGCATATTCAAGTTGAAAACTTTCAAAATTAAGCGATCTTGGGCTCGTTGGAGTTTTCTCATCGAGCGGCTCGATTCAACTATAAGCATGTCATATTTGGGCATCATTAGGTCATTAATTAATCCTTTGAAGCTTCAAAATATGCTTCGGTCTCTTGATGTGGACCCATTTGTGCTTGGATTGCACCAATTTTTATGTCGTTGGGTTGTCTCTTTGAGATGTACAGTTTGATTATAAGTTCGTTGAAATTGGAGTTCGGATTATGCTGAATTGAAGTTTGAAAGTAGCCAACTCATATAAATAACTTGTTATCTTTTATGACTCTTTCATAGCCTCTCTTATTTGTATGTCAACAACGGACGAAGGCGGGGTCCCGCAGGGGCATAAGCCTGCTTCATGAAAAAAAATCATACCTATAGACGGTTCGGCATTTTGGGGGTTCGACATTTGCTTGCCCTAATACTTCGGCCTTAGAAGCTCTCTCGAGTCGCGCAATGCATGAAGCTCTCATCTTGTCGCCTCTGCCTCCAGCCTCCACGGCTCCACCAGTGCCTCCAGTCGGGCCGACAGCCTTGCATTTGGATTTCAGATAAGAGGATCATCTTGAAATGGTGCGTATGGCAGCTCATACCTGTGCATTCGCAGATTCGCTCCTTCTGTCTTCGATTTGGCAGTTCACACTTGAAGTTAAGAAGGTAAGAAGCTCTCAAAATCTCTTTCAATATCATTTTAGTTTTCAATATAAGATATTGTTTGCAAGGATTTTGTTTGATGTTTTTAGTTTTTTATGTAAGATTTCGTTTTAGTTTGGATTTTTTTCTTTTTTATCGTTTTCAGATTGGGATTTCATATGATGTTGTTGTGCTTAGCTTCCTTTAATACTGTATAAAGTCATGTTTAGCTCATATTGTGATTTCGTTTGCTGACTGTTGCTGTCATGCATAGCTAAGATTGTGAAAATGTTTTTTGATTAGTGCATCTGAATCAGATTATTTTTAGTGTACTGATTCATACATTTAAGGCTTAGTTTAGAATTTATTTTTGCTTTGCTTTCCTTTAAAAATTTTATTATTATACATTTATCACCATTTTTATTCACTTGGGAAACATACTATTTAAATTTTTTTATTATTTTATGTTGTCATTTTACATGTTTTAGGTACCTCATCTTTGCACAAAGATTATGACCAAATATTTTAGATGCGCAAAAAAAAAAAAAAGTCTCATAGTATGAGCTAAGCATGACAACAGCAGCTTCTCGCATATAAACCGTCAAATTAGGCCCCCTCTTTGAAAAGTTTCTGACTCCGCCACTAATATGTCTATTGGATATTCATATAAAATTATGATAATAAACTCTACATTTCTACCACCTTAAATATTTTAGAACACAATAATAATTAAAAAATAAAGTATACTTACAAATAAACAGCCCCTAAATAAAACAGTGAAGGCTGTCAACTTAGCTATTGGGCCGGTGAGGCAAAATTTTATTTATTCAGTCCAAAGCTTCTGTTGGCTTGGCCTTCTGTTTCTATATTTATTTTCTTCCTGGCAATTGGTTGCGGAGGGAGGCTAAATTTGGCTGCATTGAGTAGTGGGAACCAGATTTGCATGTATATAATTCTCAATTTTTTAACGCGAACATATTTTCCTGACATCAATAATGAATAAAACAGAATCACCAAAAACAAAAAATGATTAATGTTGCAAGTGCCAATTGGAGACGTTCTCGGTCATTCATTGCCAAGTGTAATAAAAAAATTCTCTTAGTGCTATTATTCGAGTATTATTGTCAGGCTATTATCCTTTTTTTTCATCATTTCTCTCATAATCTTTAGGGGTGTTAATATTTGACCCGACTCAATCTGATTCAAATATTTGGGGTTCGGGTCAACACGAATCCGAACTGTGTTGGGTACGAGTTTGGGTTAGAGATTTTGTTCGGGTTGATCCGAAAATCTGAAATCAACCCAGTTTGATTCATTTTTAATTAATAATAAACCATGTTGGCTAAACTAAATTAAGCTTGATTTATTTTATATTAATTGAAGTAAATCTTATCTTAATTTGATTTAGATTTGAATAAATCAATTTAAATAAAAAAAACTGTAAAACATATCTGAATGGGTTAGGTTCAGGTTGACCTGGAGTTGAAGCGGTTTGGGTTCGGATCATAAAAACTGACACGTTTGAAAAAACAGGTCAGATTCGGGTCAGGTCGAACAATGCTGGGTTAGCTTCAGGTTGGACCCGAACCCGACCCGTGACCCGATTTTGATAGTCCTAATAATCTCTACTATAACTATATGAAAGCATACAAATATCCTGATGTAATATCATCTTTCTTAATTGTGAAGTAGGGCGAACTTTTTATAATCTCAAGTGAATGATGAATTATTTATTGGAAAATACTTTTTATTTTTTTTGAATTTTGGATTAAAAAACTCTAATGCATTTTGCATTCTTTTTATTTAATTTGTCTTGTTTAAGTGTTATATGCGACTACCGCTCTCTTCGGCTTCCATTGCTTCAAGTTTACGAGAGTATGTGTGAGACCTCGTTCCCTTACTGTTCCTCTCTGATTTGAATTTTTCCTCTCAGTATCGTCCAGGCCGATCGGCACTGTAGAAAATATCGGCCTGAGAATAGTTCTGGGAGTCGTCCAGGCCGATCGTTTTTGGTCTGATCGTCCTGGGACGATCTGGCGATCGGCCGGGCCGATCCGACTAATGATAAATGAAAATCTGGTCGTTTTGATGAGAGAGAAAATATTTTATAAAACAAAATATCTGTTTTGAGGA
>NW_021319682.1:4241624-4248666 GCF_001605985.2 Dendrobium catenatum | reverse complement strand
TGATTTCATTGTATTGATTTGATTTCAATTGATCTTTCGCCGTATTGATTTGACTGTTTATTGGGATTTTGAGCCGATTGATATAATTGACTGGAAAGTGCTTTATTGATTGAGATGATTTTCCTACTGTAGCATCGTACGTCGTCATTATCGAATCTACCGTAGTGTTGGACTGACTGATTTGCAAGAGTATTGACTGATATGATTCCTTTCTATTGATGTGATTGATGTTATAGATGGATATGATAAGTAAGACGACTAGATGACCGTATTGATGTTATTGATAGCAATTGATAGAGACTGTAGAGATTTGATTGAGGCATTGATTTTGAGCTTTATGGATTTCTTTATTGATTGAATAGATGATATAGATTCGATGAATTGATTAGACGACACGGTTGATTGACCTGATAGTATAGATAGTATAGATTGATAGACACTACTACGTTGATTGGACATTGACTAGGAGCACTTATTGATTTGATTGCTGAGACGTATTTATTTATCGATGTTTTTACTGCTGATTTGATTTCCGCTGTATAGACTTGATTTCATTGACGATGGATTTCTGCCTTGCATAGACTCATTGACCATTGATTGACTTGATTTTATATTGACCTGCATATTGATAGCATCGCCGTGCTTTGATTTCAGTTGTAGGCTTTGGTGACCTGCTGGGCTTTGTAAGCTCATTATATGTGGTTTAAATTTTCAGGTCCGAGCAAGACAACTGGAATGGAGTTCGATCAGAATGTCAGACGAATCCTTTCACTATTTGATTCTGGGGCATCACAGTATGTGACATTGCGGAAATTGGATTCTCCTCCCTCGACAGCTCACGCGTGTGCACAAGATGCGGCGGCCGGTTGTCAGTGGCCGGCGGACATGCCAGTAGGTAGTAGATTTCCTTAGTCATTATGTATATTCATTATTAGAGTCATTACAAACCTTTGAATTTTCTTTTTGCCTACATCTGATAAAGTATGTACTTTGTATCATTAATGAACTATCACAAGTTTTACAGAGAAGAGAACAAATTATTATAAATGCTATGTCTTTGATACGTATATGTAAAACGAGATTGTATGATATGAGAGATAACAAGTAGAATGACTTCATCGATAATGTAACTTCATTCTACGAGCAAAAAAAATAAATGTTTCACAAATTGATGAAAAATGGGCTGCTCGCAACCGACCTTAGTGCAGAGCTGAAGATATAACAAATTTATATCATTTTCGAGTTGAAATTTTCTACACAGTGATTGATTTGTAGCTTCAAGAGTTAAACAATCGTTTTACAAAAGCAAATACCGAACTGCTTTTGTGTATTGTTTGTTTGAATCCTAATAATGAATTTTTGCATTCAGCAAAGAAAAGTTGATTAGAAGAACACAATTTTATCCTACTGATTTTGGTCTTTTTGACAGATGTTTTTTGAAAATCAATTGGATACTTATATTATGGATATGCGATCTGATGATCAATTATCTTCATTGAAAGATATATGAAACATTGTTGAGAAAATTATCCAAAGTAGAAAAGATATTATATATCATGTTGTTTTTAAACTACTGAAACTAGCATTAGTATTACTCATTGCTATAGCAGGTGTCGAAAGAGCATTTCCTTTCATGAATATTATAAAGAATAGACTGCGAAAAAGGATTTAATAAATGAATGACTTATTAATTGCTTATATTGAGAAAGAAAATTTAGATTTTATTGAAAATGAAGCAATCATTCAACTCTTTCATAATACGAAGAGTAGACGTTATAAACTGTCTATGCCGATTTTAAGTCCAGAAAAAAAAGTTGAGTAAGAATTTTAATCAAATAATTTAGGCCCCCTCAATATATTTTCTGGTTCTGACACTTTATATTATTTTATAATAATTTAACTATATTGAAGCATAATTTGTGACATGCAAAATGTTTTATATCATAAAAATGCTATTATTTTGATTTATATAATATATATTCTAATTTAAAAATATATTTTATATTTATTCAGGTCTAAAAGCGCAGTCCTGTCCACCCTCACGCGCTCCCACAACTACAAATTCCCGACCAACGTTCCAAAGCTTTGCAGCATCAATTAGATCTTCCCTTCCCTCCAGGTTAATTAGCTCCGAATATAGCCAACAATGGGATCCTCCACCGCCGAACTCCACATTTTCTTCCTCCCTTTACTCACCCCCGGCCACATGATCCCCATGCTTGACCTCGCCGTTCTCATCTCCGGTCGAGGCATACGCAGCATCATCATCACCACTCCATCCAACGCCGATCTCATTCGCCTCTCTCTCTCCGACTACAACAACCCCAATATTCACCTCCTTACCATCCCTTTCATCTCCGAGAACTCCCTCCACCAGCCCGAAAACCTAACGAGTCTTCCCACCCCAGAAGTCACTCCCGACTTCTTCGCCTCCCTCTGCTGCCTTGAATCTCACGTCGAAAACCTCCTCCTCACCCACCGACCAGACTGCATTATCTCCGACATCTTCTACCCGTGGACCACCGCCCTCGCTAAGCGCCACGGCATTCCCCGGATCGTCTTCCATGGCACCAGTTACTTCGCCTTCACCCTCATGAGCGTCATCAGCCTCCTTCGTCTCTATGACTCTGTTTCCACCTCTGATGAGCTTTTTCTCGTCCCCGGCTTAACTCATTCCATCAAGATGACCCGATCCCAGTTGCCGCAGATAATCACTTCGCCGTCAGAGTTCACCACCGGATTTGCCTCTTCATGGGAAGAAAATTACGGCATGGTTATGAACACCTTTTACGAACTCGAGCCTGCCTACGCCGATTCTTTCAAATCCACTGGAGGGGTGCGAAGCTGGCATGTAGGCCCTGTTTTCCTCTCCCGCCATTCTGCAGACACAGGTGGGGTTGCGAAATGCGAAGTTTTTGATTGGCTCGACGGAAAGGAAGCCAGCTCTGTTCTTTATGTGTGCTTTGGTAGCCTGCCGCGTTTTACGGCGGCCCAATTTCAAGAGATCAGGGCGGGGTTGGAGGCGGCCGGCCGGCCTTTTGTGTGGGTGGTAAGGGAAGATCCGGTGGCGGAGGGAAATGTTCCGGTTTCCGGAGAAGGATCCATTGGGTTCGTGATAAAGGGATGGGCGCCGCAGCTTGCGATACTCAAGCATCAGGCGGTGGGAGCATTTTTGACGCACTGCGGTTGGAATTCTTGTCTGGAAGGGATTGCGGCGGGTGTGCCGATGGTGACATGGCCATTATTTTCGGATCAGCAATTCAATGAGAGGCTTTTAGTGGATGTGCTGGGCGTGGGTGTGGGTGTGGGTTCGGTGGTGAATAGCATGAGGGAGGAGGAGAGGACGGTGGTGGTGGCGGAGAAAGTGGCGGCAGCGGTGGAGGCTGTGCTGGGTGGAGGTCAGGAAGCGGAGGAAAGGAGGAGGAAGGCGAGGGACATGAAGGCGGTGGAGGAAAGAGGGTCGTCGGAAGTAGAGTTGGGACGGATGGTGGACGCATTGAGGGCTTTGAAGATGGGCGGAACGAAGGAGGTAGCGGGAAATGGAGTGATAAGTGCCGACTGCGAAATATAGCGATCTTTATTTCAATGAATAATTTGAACGAAGAGACGTTTAGATTGTGGTCCAAATAATTTTTCTTGATCATTGTAATTTTTTTCTGTTGTTCATCAGTTTTTTAGCTCTGTTATTTTTGTCTTATGGTGTTTGCATGGTGACATTGGAGGGTTATATATGTTTGGGCAATGTAAGTCATTTTCTGGAGCGAGGTGGAAGGGGAACCGGAGAGGATTTAAGGAAGGTTGGAGATTGTTTTCCTGGTGGAGATAGTTGTTTTTGTTGTTTTAGAATTCTGTTATGTCAGTTTTTTGTTGTTTTAGTGTTCTTATGTCATCTTTCAATTGTTTCTTTTGTTGTTCTTTACTGTTTTGCTGTTGATCCTGCATTGGCTGTCTATTTTTACAACAATCGGTCTTAGAGTTATTAAAACAACATTGTTGAAATTTTGGATTGATAGGTTCATTGACCGCGCTTTAATATTGTTCGAGCTTAACCATCACACCAAACTTTAGTTAACTAGAAACTATTACGCACAGAGTCCGGACGTAGCTTCCATCCGGATTCCAATAAGAACTGGCCACATTAGCATGTACACATTGTGTGTTCATGCTAACATGGCATGTTCTGATTGGAGTCCGGACGGCACCTACACTCCACACGTAATAAATTCTCTTAGTCGAGTTTGAGTCTTTCAGTTCGGTCAGCATGACACTTGCACACCCAAAATTTAAATTGAGGCATTCCAATTATGACCACATCCTAATCACACGCACATATCTTTGCTTATATAAGCAATTTTGTAAGCTCATCCGAAGGGAACAACAACCATCTAGAAAATAAAATCATCACCATTAGTTTCAAACAAACTAATGCATCTACAATCTACACGTGTAAAGAAAAATCACTTTCTCTGAGTACCTTTACACCTAGAAAACCAACCTTTTACATATATAAGCAAATGTATATAAGATGAAATACTTATATATACAAAAAGCTTTAAGAAATGCTATGTCTTATTGCTACTTTTATATACTATATTGAATCATGCTATTCTGAGCTTTAGAAATCTATTGTATCATTTTGTTTATATCATCAGAGTTTATTGTATTACGGCAGCTCTTCCCTGTGGATCTCTCTACAACCTCCCAAACGGGAGAACAAGCCGCAACTATCACAAAAATTGAAACCCAAATACCCTCCTCATTCAAATTCGTCATCTCAAAATTCAAACACCTCATTCCACTCCAACTTTCCAATGATAACTATCCTACCTGGCGCTCACAGATCCTCAAGTTCTTTAGAGCTAATGGTTTTGTTCAATATCTTGACGGAACTCTCCTACCTCCTTCGTGCCTGCACCTCGGACCTTCCATGCATTCAAAAGTTTTTCCAAAATACAACAACTAGATTCTCATCAATCAAAACCTCGTCGTTGTCATCTGCTGTACCATTACAACAACTATTCTACCATATGTTCTTCATTTGGACTCAAGCAGAGAAATCTAGTTAACGATTGAACAAAGGCTTCAAGCTTTCAACCAGTATCGTGTCATTCATCTTAAGAACCAACACAACATCTCCATGTCAACACTCTTAATGTCTAAGTACATCATAGATATCAAAACCCTGGTCGGCAACATTATGGCTGCATGATCATCCATCGATCCAGAAGACATCATAAGGTATATATATAACAGTCTACCTCAAGAATATTAAGCCTCCAAAACATCAATACGCACAAATTTCACTTCAATAATCCTAGAAGATATTTATTCACAACTAATCAGTGAGGAAATCAACCTCTCAGCAGAATCAAATTAATATCATGATCTACTCTCTACGTCTCCTTAGGACACGAATATCATGGTCAAGGTCGCAACCAACCTCAACCCCAATGCAGCACTCCACCTCAGAAAGCCTTACGATCGAACATCTCTCCTATCATTTGCCCAATTTGTGGCAAACACAGTCATACCACTACTATCTGCTAGCACCGAATAAACCCCAACTACACACTTCCAAACCCAACTACACTCGTTGCCTCTCCATACCGAGTACAGATTGGTACGTCGACACAGGTTCTTCCTCGCATCTTACTCCACATTTCGACAACCTTATTGATCCCACACCATACGACATCACATATCGAATTTACTATCAGCAACAATGTCTCACTTCCGATTTCTCATACCGATATAAAGGTATCCTACCAACACCATCAAGTAAGCTCACTCTACCTTCTGTCTTACATGTCCCCTATCTATCCCATATTCTTCTCTCCATTTTCAATCTCACCAAAGATAATAATGTCTCTATCTCCTTTAGTCCTAATGGCTTTTATCTAAAGGATATGAAGACAAACCAACTTCTCCTTCAAGGAACTTCCCCTGATGGCTTATATCCAATCAGCAACTCTCCAATAGCTAAATCTATGCTCACCTCCACTTCATCCAATCTGCATTGGCATCATCATCCTGGTCATCTTTATCCACAAACAATTTCAACTATTTCCGTGCACAACAAGCACTTAAATATTTCTGTTTTAGCTTCTCTATGTTCTTCATGTATCGTTTCAAAAGCGCACAAATTACTTTTCCTTGAGTTTACCAATCATATGTATAAACCTTTAGAACTAATACACTATGATGTTTGGGGACCATTTCATGTTACTTATGTGCAAGATTATCTTTATTACATTATATGTTTTACTTTTCATACCTTGTTTAAGCAAGAAAAATGCATAGTGGACACTATGTTGTATGACAATCAAATCTATACAATGATTAAAATAAAATTGTGCTACTTTTCAAAAAGATGCATATAAAATTAGAATTTAAGAAAAAAACGAGGATAGTTTATCAGTGCACGAAAGAACTGAATAAAGAAGCAGCAATGATTTTTATAGTAAGTCCCAATTCAAATCAAGAGCACCCAAAAAGTTCATAAAGAAGAGCATTTAAAGAGAAAATGTGGAGCGAAGAAGAAAATAATCATTATTGGTTAAGCAGATTCATTAAATATTGGCTTATCTTATAGAGATGGAAATACTCCTAATGAAATCATTATTGATTAAACGTATTCATTAGGATTATCATTGCTTTAGGAAGGCCTAAGGCCAAGAGGCCCAGCGGGCTTTGTTCGATACCAAACCTTAAAGAGTTAAAGCTGTAAAGCCTATAAGGCTGTAAATGAGCCATATATTATAAATGGGCTCTATCGAGTTCAATTATTAGTTAATTTAATTTGGTTTACTGCATATGGCCAAATTATTTCCTAAACTATAATTAAGTAACTTGGATATCATTTCTTATTTTTTCTAGTTAACTAAAGCTAAACAGAAATTAGTATTTACATGTCTTTGTAATTTCTCCATCTCGATGGCAGATAAATGATCTTCAGACCTCAAAAGCAATGGCAATGATTTGTTAATGCATATGATCATGAATCATAGTAATTCTAAGGGTGATATTTAAGAGCTTTGAAAAT
>NW_021319682.1:4239077-4239468 GCF_001605985.2 Dendrobium catenatum | reverse complement strand
ATTGTTGTTATTGGATACACTTCGTAGAAGTCAAGTGCATCCTATTATATCAACAATACCCTTTGCTGTTCCCACTCCAAATGAGGCACTTGATACGATTAAGACATCTACCTACAACACATTACAAACAAAACTCATATCAACTAAGGGGGTACGAATCCGTAACTCTAAATCCAAAATAAGGGTTTCTTTTGTTTTGTATTTTCTCCCAAAATTCTATGTTTCTTCTCTTAGAAACTCACACTAAAGGGATCTAATTTAAATGACTAAGAATTATCTTTCTTCCCAAAGGACACTAGAGGCCTTCCTACCTAAAGCTCTCTAATACTTCAAATTCCGAAATTCATCCTATAGATCTCAAAAAGACTTACAAGAACTTCCAAATGGACTA
>NW_021319682.1:4222768-4239002 GCF_001605985.2 Dendrobium catenatum | reverse complement strand
TTTTGGTTTTAACACTTGTCTTCTAACAAATTAGTAAGGATCACTAACAAGACAACTTGCATATTAAACACTACCCTATTCTACAAAACTACTAAGGGATCTTACCATACTAAGCGGATCCCCAAACTAGAAGTCTCAAAAGACTCTAGGAAAATCTCTAAATTGAATGCCACATAGACTCTTACACAAACTATCTACTAAAACTTTTCCTTTAGTTTTGACCCAAAACCCTACAAAAATCTTCTCCCAAAAATCTATTTTTGACACCAAATTCTACCCAACAACCCACAAATCAAGTGCCTCCTCTCATTTGGAGTGGGGTACAATCATTAAAAACTTTATAAAGCATTTATAAAGCTTGTCACAAACAACTCATAAATCCGACTCATAAACGCTTCTAACAAGAAGAAATGCAAAAAAAAAAAAAAAAAAAAAAAAAAAAAAAAAAAAAAAAAAAAAAAAAAAAAAGCACAATTTTGTAGCACAAAACAAATCATGATATATTTTCAATCATAAAACAAATCATAGCTCTTTTATATAAGATATATCAAAACTCTCTTCAACACAAAACAAATAATATGTCTTTCAAATATAGAACAAAACCACCCATTTTTTAAAAGTGAGATAAATCACAAAATTTTTCCAATATAAAGAAAAGTATGAAATTTTCTAATATAAGATAAATCATGAAAGCCTCCAAGTCATAAAATGATTCACAAGACCCCTTAGCAAATTCTATATGCTGCACACTACTAAATATCCACGAGAACATAAGGAAATTTTACTATTTTAATTTCAGTCCAACTTGAGCCAAATGCAAATAAGAATAGAATGGTGTTGATGTCATTTCACTCTTTATAACTCTACTAAAATCATCATAAGAGAAATATAAACATATTTCTTACTTCAAGAACAATATAAATATTCAAAGAATATTCATCTTAACGAGCTCAAAAATCTTTTCAAGAAAAGAAAGCGTATGAATGCTCTCCACAATTTATCTTACACAAATGGTCTAAAGCATGAAGCAAGTGAGCATATGCATCTAATTTTCTCCATATCCATACAGGGCAAGAAACTAACGAAAACTTGCACCCAACTAGTATGTACATCAATTTAAAGCATAAAACAATTAAAAATTTGCACTTCATTGTTTTCAAAAAATAGTTTAAAACTAAAACAGTAAAAATTCTACACATATCTCACACCCACAACGATCCGGAAGCTCAAAAAAGTGAAAAAACTGCACATATATGTTTCCTACAATAATCCGAAAGTTCAAAACAGTGAAGAAACTGCATGCATTTACTTCCTACTGCAATCCGGAGACAAAATATATGAAAAAAATCTGCATGCATTTCATCCCTACAGCAATCCGGAATCGAAAGACATGAAAAATCTACATGTCACATGTTCCCAACTCCATTTAGACAGCTAAAAAATAATAAAAAAACTGCATGTATTTTTGCTTCCCAAAATCAGTTTGCAACATGAAACCAATAAAAACTGCACCTAACTCTTTTCCAAATAATTTTAAAGCTTAAAACCAATGAGCAAAATTGCGTTTAACTTGCTCCCAAGCAACCTAGCACTTAAAACATTAAAATTCTGCACTTGTTTGAACATTCATACGATGCCAATATACCATTTCTTGGCTCTAAACAATCCACACTTCCACTACGAATACAAACCAAAATATAAATCATGTAGGAGTGTAGACTTGAACTAGTTACACACTTTGTTTTGACCTTCTCCAACTATTTATGAAATCTCACGAATCAAGCCATAAAATCTCTTTATGTATTGTTATCACTTTATAAATAAACAAGCTTTCTACCTTTCCAAATTCATAGATGCTTTTAGAAATACAAGCAAAATACAATAGAGCATGTCTACCCCTCATTCCTTTATCTTAAGGATACTTTTAGTTGTGATGACTCATGTGAACATGAAAAACAGGATGAAATTATGTTTGCTTGCCATATATTTCAAAGAAAAGTTTTAATTTTTTTTTTAAGCAACAAAATTACTACTTAGCATGCACATTTAAGTAAAGAAACACTATGGCTCTTCTCGACTTGTCACATTATATAACATATTTCAAGTATAACTTTCATAAACCAATGTTCATTTCTCAAACAACACAGATCAATATATGATAGCCATGTCAACTATGCCAAATCTCATAAAGCTCCATGTCGAGAATGAAGGGTCTTACTAGAAAAGCCCCTTAAAACCATAGGACAGCACACCTCAATACTTAAAGCGAACATACATATACTAGTGCCAAGATCCATGGAGTAATAAATCTTTAACTCATAAATGAGATTCCAAACTATATGAAACATGCCAACAACACCAAATTGAAAGTTTGAACATTCAAGGCTATGTACAAGCTTTGATTAGCATACGGAAATATCTAGGAAACTCTAAGTCTTCTTTAAACTATCAAGCCGATATCGCAAAAGACCCAATGCATGCATTTTTACTAATAAAGCCATATTAAAGAAACTCACTAAATGAACAATAAAATCTGAGAACAAATTCATCCATCCTTGACACTAAGCAATACCACTTTCTCATGCTTCACGACCGAATCAAATTGCCACAACAAGATATGAATCACAAGAATCTTATTTACGCTAGTAAGGTGAACTTTCCCAACAAAACTTCCAAATGCGATCACCTCAACTTAAGCATGCCATACAAAACTTCCTTTTGATTAGTTAACAAATTTCACGTTCAACTTATATCTTGTTTTCAACATGTTGGCATAATAATCGAGAGAAAACGAAATTCAACATGACACTTAATTCCATAAGAAAAGGGGACACATGCTTAAGAAAAAGTAAAAGAGGGAAGGGTTGCATCGTGAGATAGTAGGGGCCAACTATAAAGCCAAAGCATTAGTGTAGATGCTACAATAATTATGATCCACGAAATCTTTAATGCTAGCTAAACTCTTCGTTGTAAACAAGAGCAAGAGAGTTTATCTCATAACCATGAATTCTATATAAGGACAACAAGTCCAAATACACTTAGGATGTTTGAACCACATAACATTACACTAGCTTGACACCTCCTCTTGAGCAAATACTTATACAATTTCCAATGGGGTATTTCCACAAACACCTCATGTGCGTGCTTTAGCGAAGAAGGAAAATGGCTTCTCAAGCTTTGCCATATTTCACACCCAAAATTTCTAAACCATGTGACATAGCTCAAGCATAAATTCCAAATATTAGTGAATCATTCCCAAATGACATAACTCAATGACTACAAAGCATATCAAAATTCCATAAACGACAAGGATGCAAGGCTCTCTAAGAAAATCACATAGCATGAACTATCCACTTTTATAAAATAAACATTGCTCTAAATAAATCAACATGTATTGTTATCACATAAGCAAGAAAAGCTTCTTATGAATCCATCAAAGCCACTTTACTTGAAAATCCAAAGATTAGGAGTGTGATGACATACACACCCTAATAATCAAATCTGCATTTTGGTCTTTAACTAAAATAAAATTCCACATGAAAATGACCTGCTGCCAACTAAAATTACTCATGAAATTCTAGACTTGAATGAGAGGAAATCATGGTAGCTAAAGTATAAAAAGTAGATTAAGGAAGAGGGAAGGGGAAGAAAAAAGGAAAAAGGGTAAGAAGAAAAAGAAGAAGAAGAAGAAGAAAAAGAAGAAGAAGAAGAAGGAGATACTCACCTCACGAGAATTCGGGATCAGTTCAGGCGACGGAATCGGGGCCGACTGGCTGCTAGGTTCGGTCTCTGGGTGCAGAGGGCGGCGGGATCAGGGTGATCGGGCAGACACGGGGTGGATTCGGCCTTGGCTTCGGCTCCGATACACGAAGAAGAGAGGGCGACGTCGGATTGGCTTCGGGCTCGGGACGGCGAGCTAACCGGCGGAGGAGGTTCACGGAATGGAGCAGGACGGGAGCAAGGTTTCGGCCTTCACTGGAGTTCGCGAACTAGAGAGGGTGTCCGGAGTCGAGCAATTTCCGTGAGCTATCCAGACGTGAGAGAATGGGGAGAGCTCCGTCCAGGTCTTCTATACATGGGAGGAGAAGAAGAAGAAGGGCTCGGCCTCGTCTGGAGCTCGCGAATCTGAGAGAGAAGGGAGGGATCGGGATTCGCCTCGGCTGTGCGATCGCCTGGGCTTCTTCCGAATCAGATTGAGAGAGAGAGAGAGGACCGACCCTTTAGCCGAGAGCCTTGGTTCCCTAGTAAAACGCCTGTTGATGCCGAGAAGAGAATCCCGCCTATTCGTATCCATCGTCGCAGCGACTCAAAACACGCAAATAGAGTCTGCAGCTGCTTCGTATCGCTGTCTCGTCTGTGGAAGATCGCGAGCTCAGGGAAAAAGGATCATGCCAGCTGCCTATTCAACCGGGATCGTTCGATCGAATTCCTGATACGAACATCAATTTGATTTTACCCGAAAGTGGATTGGATTTTAATTGAAATTGTTTGGGCTGAGTTAGGCCAGATTTGACTAAGGTCGGGTTAAGCTCGAATTCGAATTTGGTCTGATTCGAGTCGAATTTGGTTCGAGCCGGCGCGACGAAATTAATCGTGCGAAATTAAATTCAGAATAACGGTCAATTTAAATCAAATCAAGTACGACGCGATGAAAACCAACTATTCGAGTCTAATCGAACATAATCGGGCATAATCCGGCTCGAGTCGGGTCGATTCGAGCTCAAATCGGGTTCGACGATATTCGATTAAATCGATCGAGGGTGCTGAACACGATCGAGCCAAAATCGAGGTCAACATCCTTAAGTTTATCAATCATATGTATAAACCTTTAGAACTAATACACTATGATGTTTGGGGACCATTTCATGTTACTTATGTGCAATATTATCTTTATTACATTATATGTTTTACTTTTCATACCTTGTTTAAGCAAGAAGAATGCATAGTGGACACTATGTTGTATGACAATCAAATCTATACAATGATTAAAATAAAATTGTGCTACTTTTCAAAAAGATGCATATTAAATTAGAATTTAAGAAAAAAACGAGGATAGTTTATCAGTGCACGAAAGAACTGAATAAAGAAGTAGCAATGATTTTTATAGTAATTCCCAATTCAAATCAAAAGCACCCAAAAAGTTCATAAAGAATAGCATTTAAAGAGAAAATGTGGAGCGAAGAAGAAAATAATCATTATTGGTTAAGCAGGTTCATTAAATATTGGCTTATCTTATAGAGATGGAAATACTCCTAATGAAATCATTATTGATTAAACGTATTCATTAGGATTATCATTGCTTTAGGAAGGCCTAAGGCCAAGAGGCCCAGCGGGCTTTGTTCGATACCAAACCTTAAAGAGTTAAAGCTGTAAAGCCTATAAGGCTGTAAATGAGCCATATATTATAAATGGGCTCTATCGAGTTCAATTATTAGTTAATTTAATTTGGTTTACTACAAATGGCCAAATTATTTCCTAAACTATAATTAAGTAACATGGATATCATTTCTTATTTTTTCTAGTTAACTAAAGCTAAACAGAAATTAGTATTTACATGTCTTTGTAATTTCTCCATCTCGATGGCAGATAAATGATCTTCAGACCTCAAAAGCAATGGCAATGATTTGTTAATGCATATGATCATGAATCATAGTAATTCTAAGGGTGATATTTAAGAGCTTTGAAAATAATGGATTTAGAGTCTGTTTGGGATAACTAAGGCCACGTTAGGTTCCCCTCGACATTTTTTGGTTCTTAAACGGAGGTATTAGAACGGAAAAGCATAATTTTTTTTCTTCTTAGATCGGCGAAAATACGGAGGTGTAGCAAAAGGTATTTTGAAAAAAATAACGTAAATAAGCAGTAAAATAATATTTTTTCACCGATTGAAATCGAAAGCGGAGAACTTATATAAGGCCATCCAAACGAGGCCTAAAATATTTTAAAAGTAGATTGTGGAGAAAAATACTTTGGTTGCAAAGATCAGTTTTTCATTAGAAGTTTTTCTTTTTTAAAATAATGAGAAAACAAGAAAAAAGTAGTGAAATGATAATAGGATTGTTATATGAAAAATGGAATAATTTAAATAGTTGAAAATACATTATTAAATATAAATATAAAAAATATTTTTTTAATAAATTAAAAAAAAGACTTTTTTTTAATTAGTTGAATATTTAAACTTCTCTTTTTTAAGTTTACCAAAACATTTTATTTCCTATTTTTTAGTACATAATTTGTAATGGTAGCTACTTCTGCAGCATCTATTTTTTTAGGATAGTTAGATCAATTAAGTCAAATTCATAAATACATCACATACACAATACTTGAATCCATGACTTTTTCGTTGATATCTAAGTCTTCGTTTGGGACGGCTTTCTTACTACTTCTTAAAGCGATTTTACTATTAAATTTGAGTCTGCTGTTTGGGAGCTTTAGGTTTCGTTCTGGATGGCTTTCTTACTGCTTCTTAAAGTAACTTTCTAGTATAAAAATTAAAATTTTATATTAAAAAGTTGCTTTAATTAGAAACAGTAAGAAAACAATCTCAAACGATGCCTCCGACTCGAATCCAAGACCAATAGCTGCTTTTAGCTTCTTTGTATGCCACATTGATTTCCTTGTGATTTGGTGCACTTGCTAGCTACCAAATTGACAAGATATTTGGTATTTTTAGGTTTGCTTGGCCTTAAAGAGCCTGCCTTTTGGGTACGTGTTTAATTTATATCTCAAATGTTAGGCATTATTTTCAGGTGCTCCGCGCGCAGCTGAAGGATATTCAGTCTTGTAATTTACAAAAACACTAGTGAAACTTTTCAGCTGGGCGTGGCCCCGTGATTTTTTCTCTCTTCTGGGTTTTCTATGTAAAAATCATGGTGTTTATTTTCTTTTCTGTTTGTGTGTTGAATATTCGTGCAACGCTCGGACGTGAATTTCTGAACTCTACCGCCGCGTATATTCTAGCCCGCAACAAACTGAAAGAATAAAAAATTAACGATTTGATTGTTAAATCGGAGTTGAATTTGATGAAATAATAAATATAAATATTATTTAAACATAATATAAATTACGTAATAATTAAAATTTAAACTAAAAATACTAACTACTTTGATTAAATTTCAAGAACAAGCTCGATTAAGATTCAAAATAAAGGTTAATAAGAAGCTCCATTAACCTTTATTTTGGAATACCCCCTAGTATCCATTAAAAATTTTAAAATCCTTAGTACGTAGTTCTAAAATTTCACCGAAATTCTCTCGTAATAATGAATGAATTGAGCTATCGCCCGTCTCTCTTTCCCCCAATGAATTTCTGACTTGTTGGCACCCTCAAATTGTTAATCTTCTCAAATCTACCTCTAGAATTTGGGCAAAAAAGTTGTCTATAAGTCCTATTTTCTCATTATTTCTTCTTCGTTACGCCATGTAGCTTATATCATCATCAATACCCTGAAAATCAACAAAAAAAAGTCACTCGTTATAAAGAAGGGAGAAAAAAAATAGATAAAGATAATTTAAATACGTAATCTATCACCATCATCTCCTCCACGATTTTAAAAATCTGCTCTGCAACCCAACTGGGCAAACATGCATTGGCTGGATTTCTGACTCCTGTACACATTCTAATACGTGGATATGAGTTCTTTATTACAAGTTTCTTTCGTCCATTTTCTTATTCTCCACTGCTCTCTTATCTGCAGCATCCATCCAATATCTGTTGGTTGGCTAACTAAGATTTCGTTTCAAGACAATTTTCTTTCTGCTTCTTAAACTAATTTTTAGTGCAGAAATTAAAGTTTTTGTTCTAAAAAGCTGCTTAAAGAAGCAAAAAAAAAAAAAATCGTCCCAAACAAAGTCTAAGGGGAGGATTTATTGATTTAAAGCCAGCCTCTATACATATTTTACTTAGTTTTCTTTCGGCCCTTCGTCTCTCAATATTCCATTTAGAAGAAAACCAGGAGAAAAAAGGCTTTGCTTCTCGAAGATTGAAAGAAGACTTTGTTCGAAGTTTCCTTGCATTGATGTTTCAATTAGATATTAATAAAAGATAAATCGGTCAAAAGTGTTTGGCTAGATTTCAAGATGTAGTTGGAAAGGTTTTTAGAACAACAAAAAAAAAAGTCAACTTTTGCCTCTTTAAGTGTTAAATGGAAAGGAAGAAGTGTGGTAAGTGAACATTAGAAAGTTTAGGGTTGAGTTTAATATAATAATGAATAATGGATTTTTATGAGAGCTTGAATTGAATTCAACATTTTAATTAGCGGATATTCATCCTCTCAACAGCTTCAATAGCTTAAATTAAAAGGTAAGTTCACAGACAAAGGTCGGTTCTTATTTTATTTTCATATGAGATTATTTTTCACTTTGATAAGAATCTAAAAATTTCTCCATATATAATTTTTTTTACATTTTTCGGTCTTTGTTTGTCATTGAAAATATTAAAAGGGCATGGCCACTAATCAGTATGTAGCTTCGCTTAAGATCATCATGTTTGAGAAGTTATATTTAGGCGTGTCAAAACTTTGACCGAATCCAAAACCCGATTAGAAAAAATTCGGGTTTAGGTCAACCCGTTTGTCATACGAGTCAAATTTGGATTTGATTTTTTGACCCGTTTCTAAAAACAGGTCGGATTAGAGTTCACCCGGCAACCAAAATCAACCCGGGTTGACCCTCGAGCCACTGATATGCACTCAAGTACATTCTGGTCCAAAGTCCTGCACTCGTCGTGCGTCAAAAGTATGGTGCGGCTTCTAGAGTCACGCATGGCGTCGGCACATACGCATATGCCATCTAGGGTCTAGTGCCTCACCTCACGTGATGCGTTCGGTAATCGGTGTCCTGTGACTCCCTTCTGCCGCGTCTGCACTCTGTCGTGAATTCCATGACTTCCAATCTGGCTTCTGCTTCTCGCAGTAGCCCCGCAAGGCATGCAATCAAGGCCCTCTGCTCCATCTGTGACATTGACAACCACTCCGGATTGAGAAGTTGATAAGCAGATATGGACATACGGTATGCATCAATGAAGCCAGAAGGTGTACGCAAAGAGCCGGAGATGATAGACGAGTTTGAGAATTAAGCCTTTGCGAGTCGGGTTGGATCAATCCGACAACCTACGTGGGTCAGGTCCAGGTTGATAAACCTAACCCGTTTGCAAAACTAGGTCGGGCTTGGGTTGACCTATTTGGACCCGGGTCAAGCCGGATTTGACCCGAATCCAATTCGTTGACCTATTTTTACACCCATAGTTATATCATAGTTGGCTTATATAATACATCATTTTTAATGCTGGTCGCTGATACATCATCTCCGATCTGATGCATTGATTTCGTCTGATTTGGTACACTTGCTAGAAACCAATTGATATGATATTTGGTAATTTTATATTTGCTTGGTCGTAATGAGTCTCCCTTCTCGATATGTGTTTAATTTTCATGTCAAATCTTTGGCATTAATTTTTGCTGTGCAGCAGCTGAAGAAACCATAGCGTTAAGAAATGGAGGAAATGCTCTCTGAATATTCTGATGAAAATTGAATAAAAATTAATTTTTAACAATCTAAATTTATTGTAAACTGTGTATAATATATAAATGCATAATTAACTTGAATGTTATAATTATTGTAAAATAAATTATAAAGTTTTGAAGTTTATTGTGACAAAATTATGAATTGGATGTGTGATTTATGATTTGAATTTGCTATGGACAGCATTTTACGTATTTTTCTACTTTTGTTTATAGTTTTATGATTAAGGCTTCATTTGTGACAGTTTTTCTTATTATTTCTTAAAACAACTTTTTAGTATTATTTTAAGAAAGAGTAAGAAAGCCATTCTTAGCAAAGCCTAAGTTAGAGAAATTTCATAATATGAGTCATATTTAAATTTTTTTCTTTTCTACTACTCAATTGTTAAGGAAAATTTAAGTTTACATGGCTCATGTTTGGGATTGGCGAATTATTTCTACTTGTTGCATTATGGAATATTTGCGGCAATAGAGAAATATAAACTTTAATGTTCTAGTTTTATATAAAGTTTCCTGGAATGAATCCACCATTGTTTGTAGTAGATTACAAATGAGGTTCTTCCTTGGGGCAAAGGTCTTGGCTTGATATAACAAATACATATAGCATAGAGTACATTACATGGTGGGAGTTAAAAGAATCAGTATTGACATATTCGTTTGGTTAGTAGGATCATAATCGATGAGCAATGTAAATCGGAAGGATCATAATCGGATGACTATAGTTGGAAGGACCGTAGTCAGTGGGAGGCAGTGATAAAAAAGATCTTTTTCTAGCGATATAAGTTGGAAGGATCGTTGTCTGGCAACAGAGGTCGGAAGGACCGTAGTCAGTGGGTGATAGTGGTTAGAAAGATTGTTGTCTAGCGATGGAGGTTGGAAGAATCGTAGTCGAGAGACGGTGGTCGTAGAGACCGTAGTCTGCCATTAATGGTCAGATAGATCGTAAACAGTGGATGATGGAGGTTGGAAGAACCGTACTCGGGCGACGGTGGTCGTAGATACCATAGTTAGCGGGTGAAGATATTTGGGAGGAGATAAAAAATTAATAGCATCCAGGAATTTTTTTGGTAAAATCATAGAACAGGAGAAAATTTGTCTCAACGAGATGAGCAGCAAAACATATGAGTAGTAACGGTATGTCAAGTGAGCAGCAAAACATGATAAGAGAGCGAGCGGTGAAGGATCAAAGGGATTTGCAATTGGATCTCCAACTGCCAAATATCTTTGAACTTAGTTCAAATAAATAAGTTTGTACTAGATTGGAACCCTATTAGAATAATATTTGAACAAAGTTTGAAGCAGTACCAACCTGATTTTTATTTGAGCAATGTTCTAAATAGCGATGAAATCATGTTCTAATTCAAACATTTCAACCTATTTAAGATTTTTTGGCTCTCAAAATCAATATACAAATAGAAAATGTTATCTTTTATTTGAGGTGATTTGGTCCGAAATATACTTTGAAGTATATTTTTCTAAGAAAAAAAAAATAGTGAGTATATTTCTTTAATTTTGCTACGTCGACGCTGAAGTTTCGTTGGACCACTGCAGGAGTTCCGTCGAACCACCACTGGTCCACCATCGCCAGACTTCCGTCGGAACACCACCTGACGCTCTATGCTTCGCCGGACCACTATTGGAGGTCCTCACCTCCGCCAGACCATCCCTTAAGGCCCTCACCTCCGCCAGACCACCGCCTGATGTTGTTACTCCGCCGAACCACCACTGGAGGCCCTCACCTCCGCCGGACCACCGTCTGACGCGCCGTTGTTCCGCTGGACCACCACTTAAGGCCCTCACCTCTGTCGTACCACCACTTGAGGCCCTCACCTCTGCCGGACCACCGCCTAACTCCGTTGCTCCGCCGGACCACCATTGGAGGCCCTCACCTACGTCGGACCACCACTAGAGGCCCTCACCTCCGCCGGACCACCGCTTGAGGCCCTGTGCTTTACCAAGCCACCGCCTATGGCTCGAACTTCCACTGAACCGTCACATGGGGCCTTATACTCCACCAGGACACCACTTGAGGCCCGGACTTCGTCGGACCACCACTTGAGGCCCGAACTTTTACCGAACCATCACGTGAGACCTGAACTCCTATTAGGCCATCACCTGATGCCTAGAGTTTTACCATAGTACTGCCCTAATACAACGTTCTTTCTGACCCTTGTCTCCTGTCAACTACGGTCCTTTTGACATCCATCGCCTATTATGGTCCTTCCGATCTCCATCAATAGACAATGGTTTTTCTGACCCCGGTCTCCTGTCGACTACGATCCTTCTGACCTCCGTCGCCTATTATAGTTCTTCCGACCTCCATCAACATACAACGGTCTTTCTGACCCTGGTCTCCTGCCAACAACGGTCCTTTTGACCTCTATCATCTATTATGGTCCTTCTGACCTCCATCAACAGACAACTATCTTTCTAACCCTGGTCTCTTGTCGACAACGATCCTGCTGATCTCCATCGTCTATTATGGTCCTGCCGACTTCCATCAACAAACAACGGTTTTTCTGACCCCGGTCTCCTGTCGACTATGATCCTTCTGACCTCCGTCTCCATCCGACCTCCATCACTAGACAACGGTCTTTCTGACCCTGGTCTCCTATCGACTACGGTCCTTTTGACCTCCATCACCTACTATGGTCCATCCAACCTCTATCACTAGACAACGGTCTTTCTGACCATGGTCTCCTACCAACTACGGTCCTTCCGACCTCCATCACTGGACAACTGTCTTCCCGGTCTCCATCCTACCGATTATGGTCGTGTCGATCAAACAAACATGCCTATATTGTAACTCCCACCATGTAATGTGCTCTAGATGATGTATATTTGTATCATCAAGCCAAGGCCTTCTCCCAAGGAAGGACCTCATTTGTAATCGACAACTAATACTAGTAGATTCATTCAAATTGGGCCAAGCCCCATGTTTTTTCCCCCTTTTCAGAGATTTTCATGTAAAAACTCTGGTCTCTTATGAATGTTACACCCTCTCTCTTATCTGATTGTGTGCTGGATCTTCGTACAATGCTAAGAAGTTAAACTATTTATTTCTCTACCGCCGCGAATACTCCAGGACGCAACAATTAATCCTCAATGTTATGACATCATTTTGAATATTTAAAAAAAAAGCTTAATTTATTTTTAAAAATAATAAAATTGTTTAAAACAGTAATCTGTAATCAAACATATTTTTTAAAAAATAAAATATAAAACAAAAATAACATTGACCACAATCAGCCCCAAAGACATAGAAAAACTTGCGTAATTTTTCCCCATATGAAGCATAAATTCAAATGTTTATTGTATTATTCTTTAAATTAAATATTCAATGATTCGGTGTTTAGAATCCATATTACTGTTTTACTTCTCTTATTTTGTGTCCATTTATGTTTTGAACACATTTGCATTTCCAATTTGTCTTACTAGGCATTTGTGCAATTACGAAGAATTATTATCTGTTTGACAGTAGCCTCTACACGCTTTGGTTGATACCAAAGCGAATGAACAGTGAAGAATCCACTGAGTGATGACTTCTGGGTTCCCTTTGGATATTTGATACTTGTCAAAATATATATATTTTGACGCTTTCAAATTATAAGAGAGAGAGAGAGAGAGAGAGAGAGAGAGAGAGAAAATCCGACAAAATGATAAACCTACGTAGAAGAACTTGATGTCGCATGATACATAAGAATTTGCTTTGTCCTTTTCTCTGTCTCTTGATTCTGATATTTGTTTCCTATTTGCTTTAGGAGCCTTAACTGGTATTAGATATGTAGATGCTCGGCTTGCCGTGCAGAATTCTGCAAGTGATGTTGTTGTTGCTGTTTTTTTTTTTTTTTTTTTTTTTTTTTTTTTTTTTCTTTGTAATAGGGAGGATCTCAATCTTATTAGGTTTTATTTCAATTGCTATTTTTTTAGTGATTTTCTAATTCTCTAAGAACATATAATTTTTATTAAAAAAAAAAAAACGCACACACATAAGTAAAAACTCAATAAAATAATTGCCAACAGTACTAGTAGCAAAATGTGCAGCAAATCTTAAATCTTTGTTAGTTAAAAGAAATTTTAATTAAAAATACAAAAGTTAACATTATTCATTTCTTATGAGTATTGCATGAGTAATTAAAAGTATTTTGTGTAAAACTTCAGCACAATTTTGTCCATTTGATCTTTCTCGATTGGGGATGATTTGGTTTACTTGATTGACGAGTTTCATGATTTATATAGTTTGAATGTGAGTCGTATTGTTGACAAAGTGTTCTCCCATGATGGTGTCAAGCGTCACCGAAGAAAATTAAAAAAAAAAGTAATAATTTTGGTGGGTTTCTTTTGGCTCTGGTTTAGGGTGTGCCTTGGGTGTTGGCTGGCTTTGGGGTGTTGTTTTGTGGGTGGGGTCTTCTGGTGGTTGGTTCTTGTTTTAGTGGGGTGCTAATGGCGTGTTGTTTGGTTTTTGCTTATCCCGTTTCTCTGTTGATGGGCCTTGGGTGTGTTGGTTTGATGTTTTGGGTTTGGTGTTGTTTGGTTCCTGTTTGGGTGTGGTGTTGGTGGCCTTTGTGGGGCTTCTCCTGTCTCTTGCTATTGGGGTTTTTGGTATGCCAATGTGGGGGCTCCTCTGTGTTTTGGTTGTGGGTACTAGCCATTTGATTGCTTTTTCCTGTTTTGCAGGTGGTTCTGCTGACTGGTTCGAGTTTTGGATCTTCTTGTTGCTGCCCGGTTGGCTCCTTGTGTCTGCTTATCGCCCTTTGGTTGTTCTTTTTTGTCTCTTTTCTTCTTTGAATTGTAATAGATAGAACCATCGGTTCGTAGGTTTTACTACAAATGTTGTATTTTTAAAGAGCTTGTTGTTCTGTAAGGACTTATAATTTTCCCTTGTTATCTAACAAGTAGGCCCATCCGAGGGTTTTCCCCAAAAAAAGTGCTATTTTACAGTTCCTCTCAATTAGATGACATGATTTTAATATCAAAAGATTGTGATTCAAAGATTGCCTCGATATTCATATATTTTTACTGTTTTAATTTTCGAACTACTGATATAGTTATATTTGGCAAACATTTTTTGTGCTTAATCACTTCTTTACATAAATTTGTATCATAAGAAGCTATTTTTTACAACCAAAGTTATTGATATGTAGTAGCTATAAGAAAGCGGGTACAATTAAAAATATTTATAATATTATTATCAAAATTTTAAAAATTAACTTTTCTCACAACAGCTTTACAATCAACTTTGTAAAATCCTATAGCCGGCTCAAACAAATCCTAAACTCATAAAATTTTGCATTTAAATTAATGTTATATATTAAAATTTTATATTAAATTAATTCTGATTTTATTAATATTTTTAGTACATCACAAAAAATTCATCTTGATCAGTCACAAATCTCAATGCATATATAAGGTTGTTGTTTCAAAAATTAAAATCGGGGCCATTCAAATCCTGATTTCAATAAATTTATAATCAAATTTAACATCTCGGAGAGCTCAACAACACTAAAATAGGTCAAATCCGAGCCCAAATGGGCTCAAATCAAAGGAACAAGCATTTTTAGAGTATTCAAAGCATTAATTGAATGACTGAACGGTATCCAAATATGTCATGCTTATAATTGAATCGACCGGCTTGACAAAACGAATCCAACAAGCCCATAATCACTCAATTTTGACATTTCTAAGTATCTAAATGCTTGATAAATGTTTCATGATCAAGCAAAATGCTACGAGCCATCCGATTGAACACTCCCAAGATACCCCTGATCTTTTACATATTTATGATCCAAGCCACTCACAAAAAACTATAAATAGCCCCTCATTCTTCACATGAGGGGAGGGAAAAAAATGAGCTAGAAAACTTGGGGAGCCTCTAGCCATCAACCAGCGCAAGTTCTCTTCCCTACCATAGACCGTTGCCGAATATTCACCCAATCATAGTCTGATTTCCATCCAATTGTCGACCACCATTGAATCTCTTCCTAACCACCAACTATCACTGAACTCTCGCCTGATCGTTGTCGGACATCCGTCCGATCGTCTACCACCACCAGATCTCTTCCCGCGCGACCACCGACCATCGTCGACCTTTCGCTCCACCATCACCGAACTTCCGTCCAATCGTTGACTATCACTGGATCTCATCTCAACCACTAATTGTCATCAGACATCTATATGTTCGTCGACCACCGTCTGATTTCTTATCGATCACCGTCCGTCATCAAACTTTCGCCCGACTGTTACCATACTTCTGATCGATCATCGACCATCATTAGATCTCTTCTCGATCACTGATTGTCGCTGAACTTTTGCCTGATGTTTGTCGAAGTTATGTCCGATCGTTGACTACCGCTGGATCTCTTCCCAACCATCGACCATTGCCAACTTCCATCCATTCGTCGACCACAGCCTGGTTTCTTCCCGATAACCGATCATCGCCGAACTTCCATCTTTTCTTCAATTGCCACCAGATTTCCAACATTTGTCTTCCGTCTGAGCCTAAGGATATCTACATGAAATTTGGCAATATCTTTAACACATTATATATATGTTATCCAAGAGTTAAGGGACAATATAATTTGCTTAAACTTTAGCGAAATCATTTCATTTGGACAAGGTCCTATAATTTTTCCCTTTTTCAAAATTTTTATGTAAAAATCATGATGTTTTTTTATCATTGCCATAATATGTTTGTGTGTTGAATTTTCGTACATC
>NW_021319682.1:4155960-4222758 GCF_001605985.2 Dendrobium catenatum | reverse complement strand
ATGTTATATATTAAAATTTTATATTAAATTAATTCTGATTTTATTAATACATCACAAAAGATTCATCTTGATCGGTCATGAATCTCAATGCATATATGAGGTTGAAGTTTCAAAAATTAAAATTGGGACTATCCAAATTCTGATTTCAATAAGCTTATAATCAAATTTAACATCTCAGAGAGCTCAACAACACTAAAATCGGTCCAATTCGAGCCCAAATGGACTCAAATCTAAGGATCAAGCATTTTTAGAGTATTCAAAACATTAATTGAATGCCTGAATGATATCAAAATATGGCATGCTTATAATTGAATCGATCGGCTCGATAAGACGAATCCAACAAGCCCAAGGTGATTCAATTATGACATTTCTTTGTATCTAAATGCTTGATAAATGTTTCATGATCAAGCAAAATGCTACGAGCCATCCGATTGAACACTCCCAAGATACCCCTGATCTTTTACATATTTATGATCCAAGCCACTCACAAAAAACTATAAATAGCCCCTCATTCTTCACATGAGGGGAGGGAAAAAAATGAGCTAGAAAACTTGGGGAGCCTCTAGCCATCAACCAGCGCAAGTTCTCTTCCCTACCATAGACCGTTGCCGAATATTCACCCAATCATAGTCTGATTTCCATCCAATTGTCGACCACCATTGAATCTCTTCCTAACCACCAACTATCACTGAACTCTCGCCTGATCGTTGTCGGACATCCGTCCGATCGTCTACCACCACCAGATCTCTTCCCGCGCGACCACCGACCATCGTCGACCTTTCGCTCCACCATCACCGAACTTCCGTCCAATCGTTGACTATCACTGGATCTCATCTCAACCACTAATTGTCATCAGACATCTATATGTTCGTCGACCACCGTCTGATTTCTTATCGATCACCGTCCGTCATCAAACTTTCGCCCGACTGTTACCATACTTCTGATCGATCATCGACCATCATTAGATCTCTTCTCGATCACTGATTGTCGCTGAACTTTTGCCTGATGTTTGTCGAAGTTATGTCCGATCGTTGACTACCGCTGGATCTCTTCCCAACCATCGACCATTGCCAACTTCCATCCATTCGTCGACCACAGCCTGGTTTCTTCCCGATAACCGATCATCGCCGAACTTCCATCTTTTCTTCAATTGCCACCAGATTTCCAACATTTGTCTTCCGTCTGAGCCTAAGGATATCTACATGAAATTTGGCAATATCTTTAACACATTATATATATGTTATCCAAGAGTTAAGGGACAATATAATTTGCTTAAACTTTAGCGAAATCATTTCATTTGGACAAGGTCCTATAATTTTTCCCTTTTTCAAAATTTTTATGTAAAAATCATGATGTTTTTTTATCATTGCCATAATATGTTTGTGTGTTGAATTTTCGTACATCGCTAAGACATAAAATCCTTCAACTCTACCGTCGCAAAATTTTCATACCGCAACAATTTTAAAATTTTATCTTAATATAATTTGTTTCATAATACATTTATATTTATTTATTTATTTTAATCTTCACAAAAAAAAAATTAAATAGGATATCACGATTGACCAAACACATTGCCTTCAATAAGAGTTTCCTTCTGCTAATGAAACCAAATTTATTACAGCCTTCTCCAATACCAATTCAATATGTTTTTTTTCTGGAAAAATTAGTACTATAATTAAATTAATTTAAACTATAAAATGCTGGCATTGTTGAACTACTTCAATTTTTATAGGTTAGTAAGACTCAAACGCTCATTAGTCTGTTAAAGCTGTTAAATAAAATAATCATGAATTTTTAATAGTTTAAACTTTATTCTAATTCTAATTAAGTTTCCAAAGGTCAAGCTAAGAAAAATAATTTGCAACGTGTCAAACGTTATATAAAGGTCATAATGCTTTGTTAGGTAAAGAGTTGTTAAGCTTAGAGAATTCCTCAATAGTTTAAAAGGGATCTCCGTTCACAGAGAACTTAAAAAAAAAAATCGACGAGATTATCAAAAGTAGTGGAAGGTAACACGGTAGAAGGATTATTAAGATTTTTTTTTTATTTTATTGACAATATTAATTATATTTAATTATGTAAAAAGAGCCGATAAGCATATTCTTGAATTAGCTCTGTGACGGATTATGTTAGTTCTGTGTGGAATCTGATTGTGTCGATCATTTAGATTGTATTGTTGTCTCGAGATTCATGCCCGATTAAGATAATTTTTTTGATGATATCAATATTCTTGCAGTTCTTTGTATACTCGAGCAATAAGTGTGATAAACTACAACACTACAGCGTTGTAAATCGAGTTGGAGATAATGGGTGGAGTGCCACAGAAGTTTCCTTTCTCGTTTTTCCTGATTAACTTGCAGGGTTTTGTAACCTTAGGCATAAACTAAGTGTCTCTTTGTCTATTTTATGTTTAGAATGAAGTGTGAAGTGACGAGATCCAGTTAGAGAGATTGAGAGCGAAGGGATCTGTACAATTTCGCCCAATTTTTCATAAAAAAAGTTCTTGGTGTTGTGTGGCTATGTGGTTTATCCCGATTTCTAGTTTTCCACGTTAAATCTTGATGTTCATTTTTAATGTTTTCTTTTGTTGTTTGTTTCGTTGTGTGCTTTACTTCTCAATAATTTATTTGAGAAAACTTTCTCTTTACTTCCTTTTTAAGCCATTATTACAGCTATTTTTTTAGAAATTTTTGTGGAGAGAATATATTTTTAAGAGCTAAAATTATTAGTGTGGTAGGTGCAAAAAAATTATTGACAGAATTAAAAAAAAATATTTATAGCAATTTTTTTAAAAAAGATTTTTCTTAACAAATTTATAATCATCTTTCTCTTAACAATTGTATGGTATGAATTTTTATATGCATTAATTAGTTTAAAAAATAAAATTATTTTTTTTAAAACGTGATTTAGCTGAGATTTGTAAATGATGAAACTCTGTGGGTGTATAGATAGATATTAGATACTAATGATAAACTTGATGGGCTTAATTATTTAATTAAATCAGTAAGAGCAAACGATAATCTTAATTATCTGATATGGGATAGGATCAGCAAGTGTGAGTTAAGAAAATACTTGAACGTGAAAGAAGCCATGATTGAATGCTTATGGTGGTTGCAGAACAAACGTACAAAAAAGTAAAAAAAAATTATTATTGACAATTTTGAAATTGCATAATAGTTTTCAAATTTTGACTGAAGATGACTTTGTAACTTCAATTTTTCAAATGTCACCAGAGATATGCAAAGCATCAAATTATTTTGCAGACTGTTATTCATTGAATGATAAATGAAAGATGAATAAAAGAGAAAAATAATCTAGCTGATACGTGGCCAACAGTCATTTGATCGAGTGTGAATCTTGATACAAATCTGAATGAAAAACTTCCAAAATTAAATTTCAGACTATCTAAACTTTGATTTCAACAAATTTATAATAAAATTAAACATCTCATGGAGTCTAAACAAACAAGACCAAATTAAGTCCAATCCAAGCTCAAATATGCCCAAAACAAAGTAAAAAAACATATTTGAGAGCTTCAAAGTATTAATAAGATGACCAAATAATATATGAATATGACATGCTTATAGTCGAATCGAGCAGCTCGACCAAGAGAATCCGACGAGCTTAAGATCACTTAATTCTTATATTATTAAATACTTAAATGTTTAAAAAACACTCCAGAATATGACATGCTTATAGTCGAATCGAGCAGCTCGACCTTCGTCGGCCCACTACGGTCCTTCGGCCAATGTTGCCCGCGAATTCAGTCCCTTCGACAACCTTCGTCGAACTATAGTCCTTCGACCACCCTCGTTTGTGAATTGCAATCTCTTCGAACAACGTCGCCCGGCTACGATCCTTTTAACCTCTATCGCCCATCTTCTATGGTCCCACGGGCTAGAGATTTAAAAGAGCTCTAACGCTTGAAGAATCTCGAAGCTCAATCCTGTCACCATCACTGACGAACCATCACAGCCCGTGCAATATTGTTCAACCTCCACCCGACCATCATCATCGTACCTCTGTTTGGAAGTCACCGCGAGCTCTCTGCCCGACCTCCATCACCCGCCGACTACGATCCATTCGACAACCATTGGTCGACCATGATCTTTCTAGCCATCGACGTCCTCTAGCTATGGTCCCTCTGACCACCGTTGATCGACTACGAACTTTTGACTTATGTCATGCCTTTTCTATGGTCCCTCTTACCACAGTCGTCCAACTACAATTCTTCTGACCTCCGAAACTTGTCTATTATGATCCCTCTTATCACCTTTGCTAAAATACGATCCTTCGATTTCCATCACTCGCTGACTACAATCCGTTAGACCATTGTTTCCCAATTACTGTCATTCGACCAACGTTGTCTGAAGATTTCAATCCCTCTGACCATCACCGCCTGACTACAGCCCTTCTAACATCCATCGCCTATCATTTATAATCCCTCTGACCAGTGTCGCCCAATTACAGTCCTGTTTACCACTGTCACCCAACTACCATCCTTCAAACATCCATCGCATGTCGTCTATGGTCCCTTCGATCATCTTTGTCTAACTATGATCCTTTAGACCTCTGTAACCAGCCAACTATGATCCATCCGACCTCTATCTCACAAATACAATCTTACTAATCAAATGAACAGGCCAACACTCTCTTGAGAACAACCCTCATGTCATTGAATTTTTTAAGCCCCAACCACGTAAATTATTCTATATTGTGTGTATTTTATACATTGATCCAACATGTTATTTCGAGAAAGGGAATCAATTGTAATTAACAACAAACATTAGTGGATACATTCAAACCGAGCAAGGCCCGTTTTTTTTCTCATTTAAGGATTTTCACCGTTGATCGACTACGATCTTTTGACTTATTTCATGCCTTTTCTATGGTCACTCTTTCCACAGTCGCCAAACTACAGTTCTTCTGACCTCCGAAACTTGTCTATATGGTCACTCTTATCACCTTTGCCAAAATACGATCCTTCGATTTCCATCACTTGCCGACTACGATCCCTTAGACCATTGTTTTCCAATTACTTTCATTCGACCACCATTGTCTGCAGATTACAATCCCTCTGACCATCACCGCCTGACTACAGTCCTTCTGACATCCATTGCCTGTCGTTTATAATCCCTTTGACTAGTGTCGCACAATTACAGTAATGTTTACCACCGTCACCCAACTACCATCCTTCAAACCTCCATCGCATGTCGTCTACGGTCCCTTCGACCACCTTTGTCTAACTATGATCCTTTAGACATCTGTAACCAGCCAATTATGATCCCTCCGACCTCTGTCTCATAAATACGATCTTACTAACCAAATGAACAAACCAACACTCTCTTGAGAACAACTCTCATATCATTGAATTCTTCAATCCCCAACCATGTAAAGTATTCTATATTATGTGTATTTTATACATTGATCCAACATGTTTTGTCGAGAAAGGGAATCAATTGTAATTAACAACAAATAATAGTGGATACATTCAAACCGAGCATAGCCCGTGGTTTTTTCTCATTTAAGGATTTTCAACATAAAAATTTTTGATGTGCCTTATAATCCCCCCCCCCCAACTTGTATGTCTTTGTGTTGGATCTTTGTATGAAAAGTAAGACGTTAAGATCATTATCTCTCTTCCGCCTCAAATATTCCATGATGCAACACTAAGATGTTATTCTACGTTCTCACTCAAATTAAGATATTCAAATAAAAATAATTGACTATTTAAACAAAGAAAAAATTGGTTCAAAATACCTAGCTTAAACTTCATAAAGATATATTTATAAAACTTAAATTTATTTTAGGTAAAAATGATATACAACTTATCAATTAAAAGTAATTTTACACGTCTCATGCCAAATTTAATAACTATAAAATTTGCCATTGTCAAATTTGAGTGAAAATATCATCATTTAATTTGTTTTTCAAATTAAGCTGATGATAATCAAATATAGAGCTAAAATACACTTATAATACATATTAATTTAATAGAATTTAAATATTTCGTGGCTATTAGCAAAAGAGCTTGAATGACGACTCTGCCTTTTAATCCACTACAATAATCTTAAATAATAATTATTACTATTTTAGTTTTAATAATTGGGTGTCATGCGATTCTTTCCGAACAGAGTTCTCATCTGCATTTTGTTTCCTCTATTAAAACAATTTTATTTTTTATCAAAAAAATAAGAATTTATAATTTTCACTTACATATATAATTTATAAATTTATTAAATAACATATTTTATTGATTGATGATTTTCTTAGATTAACATCAATTAAATTGGATAATTTCTTAGTAAAATTTAATATATTAAAATTTTTGCGGGCTAGAATATACGAGGCGATTGAGTTTAGATTCTACGTCTTAGCGTTGCACGGATATCCAACTCACACACAGAGAACACAAGATTTTTTACGTGGAAAATTCTCGAAAAGGAAAAAATCACGGGGCCTTGCCTAGTTGAAAATATTTCACTAGAATTTGAATCGAGATAGTGAATTGACTCGTCCTTGAGGGCGATCAAATTACAAATATCGATCGTATCGTTGTAGTCTGGTGTCAAATATCTAGTGTCACTTGGAAGTCCAGTCCTTAGGTGGTGGTTAGGCAGAAGTCTGGGCCTCAAGTGGTTGTCTGGCGAAGCTCAGGGCCTTAAGTGGAGATCTGGCGGAGGTGAGGGCCTCAAGTGGTGGTCTGACGGAGGTGAAGGCCTCAAGTGGTGGTCTGGCGAAGGTGAGGGCCTCACGTGGTGGTTCGGCGAATGTGAGAGCCTCACGTGGTGATCCGGCGAAGGTGAGGACCTCATGTGATGGTCCGGCGAGGGTGAGGGCCGGAAGTGGTGATCCAGTGAAGGTGAAGGCCTCAGGTGGTGGTCCGGCGAGAGTGAGGGAATAAAGTGGTGATCCAGTGAAGGTGAGGGCCACAAGTAGTGGTCCGGCGAAGGTGAGGGTCTCAGGTGGTTGTCCGGTGAAGGTGAGGACATCAGGTGGTGGTCTGGCGAGGGTGAGGGCCTCAAGTGGTGGTCCGGCGGTGCAACAACATCAGACGGTAGTCGAGGAGGAGCTTCTTCTTTCTATTCATTCTCTTATCTTATTCTCTTCTTTCTATTCATTCTCTTATCTTATTCTCTTCTTTCTTGGGTCCTTTTTCAAGAGAAAGCATATTTATAGATTTCTGAAATGGCATGACCCATAAATAGGTGAGAGATCAAGGATAAATGGGAAGTGGTTGGATGGACGGCCGATGTTGAATCCCTTGATCAAGGGCCGTTTGATTGACATTTGAATGTCTTAGTGATGTCGGAATTTGGTGATCTTGGGCTCGTTAATTGGATTATTCTCGTCGAGCCGCTCGATTCGACTATAGGCATGTCATATTTGGAAACCGTTTGGTAATCCAAATTGTGGTTCGAACCTTCCAATAGTGCTTCTAACTCTTGATTTGGACCCATTTCGGGTTGGATCGGGTTAGATTTGGTGTCGTTGGGTTCATATTCTCGAGATGTTCAGTTTGATTGTAAATTTGTTGAAATCGGAGTTTGGATGATCCCAATTTTAATTTTGAAAGTTTCCAACTTAATTTTGCATCAAGATTCGTGCCCAATCAAGATACTTTTTTGACGATGCATCAAAAATAATATTCAATAATTTTAAAAACATTGAATAATATTTCCATAAATATATATTTTGATATACTAATAAAAATATTAATATTCAATAATTTTAAAAATATATTACGGTAAAACGTGAAACGCGCCGTCATTGACAGTTGGCTACATGTAGCCTCATCCTTTTTGAACTCTCAACGACTCCCACGGTGTTGCGTCCACCCACTGACCCACAATCACACCGCCCTCGAGGTTAAGCATGTGACCCGCCTCACAAGCAACCTGAACGGACACGTCAATGCTGACGTCACCACTCACCCTTTCTCCTTTATTAACGCCGTCTTCCCATACCGCATTCCAGAGGTCCATCGAGATTGGAAAACTGAAGTGAACAATGAGCGACGACGAGAGAAAAAATGAATCGCCGGCGACACCTCCGGAGGACGAAGATTTGGCCTCCGCCGACTCCCCCCAGCAGATCTCAGCTGCGCTGCATGCCGCCGCCTCAGCGTCACCCGAGAACGTTGACGACGACGACGACGATTTCGAGTTCGCCTTCATGGTAGGGAACTCAGAAACCCACCCGTCAATTACAGCCGACGAAATTTTCTCCGAAGGCCGAATCCGCCCCGTCTATCCCGTCTTCAACCGCGGTCTACTCCTCGCCGACGATGTGGAGAAATCATGTCGGCAGCCCCTTCTCCAGCTCCTAATCGAGGATCGCGACGCATCGATTTCTCATGATTCTTCGTCTTTAGGGCACGATCTGGAAGGAATCCCGGCTGCTAGTTACTGCGTTTGGAAGCCAGGGTCGGCGCATTCGCCGGGTACGGTACCGAAAAGTTCCTCGACGGGATCATCTCGGCGACGTCGGATAAGGGATTTTGTCGTCGGTCGGAGCCATAGCGATGGGAAGGAGAAGTTTATGTTTCTCGCGGCGGAGGGGAAGAGATCGATAGAGAAGGAAATGACAGCGAACGAAGGGAAGAGGAAGGGAAAGGAGAAGAAGGCGACGGAATTGGATTTGTTAACTGCTCATCGGATTTTCTACGGCCATAGCGGTAACGGATCGACGGCGAAAAGCGGCCACGCCACCGGCCGGAAGTCGTATTTGCCGTATAAACCTGAAATCGTGGGATTCTTCGCCAGAGTGAATGGGATCAGCCGGGCGCACCATCCATTTTAGGGCATTTTCTTTTCTTTATTATTTTTTTCTTTTTTATTTTTTGCCTTAAACCTTTTCTAAACCTAGGTTATCTGTAGCTCGTGGAGCATATAAGCTCTATTTATTTTGTAATTAGGCTAATTGAGTTTTTTTTTTAATTCTCTGTAAATATTTGTTGTTGGATTTTGAACTTTGTTGCTGTTCTTTTTTTATAACAGATAAAAATCATATATTTACAGTAAAGTAAATATGTCATTTTTAACGGGCAGTAGGTTTTTCTTCTAAGGTTAAGGTTATGTCTGGATTGGACAAAGCGAGGGAAATAAAAAAACTCCTAATTCATGTTTTGTTTAATAATGAATAACAATTAATTTGATATTTTCCACACCTTTTTTACTTTATTTTACTCTAATTCTTATAAGGTCCAACCAAATTGTATATTTATTTAAGTGCAGGGATGAAATGTGTCAATTTTTAGGAAAAAAAAAAATATTCTGTGCTGTCATCGGACGACGACGTCTCCAGGCAAATCAGAGCGAACCACGTTGCATTTTTGTTGTGTATCGTTGTTGTCTACCGGGTGATTTGGCGCGTTTTGACTTGTCTCCGTACGATATACTGGGTAACTTGACGCGCTCTAATTTGTCTCTGAATAATCAAGTGACAGCATAGAATAATTTCTAAAAAATAGTGGTTGAAAATCATAAAAGATTGTATTGAGTTTAAAGTGATAAATTTCTGACTCATTCCATTACTGATAAGCTTAGCATTCTTCCATCATTCTGAGAGAGGTAACTTGATTCCCTTCTCACTTTAAAGAGGATTTTTTTTTTCTTTTGGAACTTTGAAAATTTCTCTCTCTAACCCCCCAAAAAACATTAGAATAATCTGTGGGAACCACTTAAGAAAAAATTATCTCTCTCCTGTCTTTATTGAAATTAGAATATTATGACGAGATTTGATGCTTTGTTGCTATTGTCTATTTTAGTTAGAGATCAGTGAGCTCTGATGCAGGAGAAACTATTCTGTTCAGTAATTGAATATCTAGTTCATAGCAATACATAATACCGGTATATAGCAAAAAAAAATTACATAACGTTTATTGATTCACCCTTGAACGTTGTCTGATGACCACTCTTAATAATTTTTCTTGATGCAGGCTGTGTTCTATAATTTGTGAAGAAATATTTTACGGCTTTGAACATATGTGGTGTTTATAACGGATGCTATTTTTTTCAAACTCATTCTTGTAATTGAGCTCATACTCAATTTGTTATAAATAAAGTACATAAAATTGATTTGTGTTCTTATTAAAAATGTTTTTTGGGTGGACAAAAAATATTATGTATATAGAAATGTATCTTCGTGTGCGTCATCAAGATTTTTCTTCCCACCCAACTTAAAATAATAATAATAATAATAATAAAATGTCACTCTCTTGTTTAATAAGGTGTTGTTGGATTTATTGTATGTGTTGGATTTATTGTGCAAGAGAGAAGAAACGAGGAGTTGACATCGGTGGATTTATGTGTGTGTGAAGAAGGTGAATACATCTTATTCATCTCTAGCTTGTTCTTCTTCTCCGAGAAAAGCAATCGTATGCAATTATTTGTTGAAAGTCGGGTTTGTGCCATAAGAACTTGTTTTTTTGCAATATTAAGCTATATGTTGAAAATGCAAGTATATTTCTTTTATTTAGAAGAAAAAGATTTGTGACTTGCTTTGCTGCTCTCGATTAGGGTGTTTTGTTCCCTATTTTTTCCATTTTTTATTGGTTTTCCTTTATGTTATAGAAGTCTCTTGTTGTTGTTCTTACAAAGATCTTTTTAGATATTGTTGGTGAAATTGATTGAGATTATTAGCATCTGTTTCTTGCGGCTATTGTAAATATCTGTTTAGATTTTATGTGTGGTGGTGCTATTTATTATTTTAAGCAAGTTTTTTAGTTCAACTGAGTGAATGTTGTTCTTGGAAAGTTCAAGCAAATTCTATATATATGTCTTGTATCCATTTTGATCGAGGTTGCACCGTGGATATAGAGTTCATAAGAACTCGAACTACTTAAATTCTTTGCATCCTTATTTTTCATTTTTTTACAAATGTTATTTGAAATTTGTGCTTTCATGTTTATGAAAACATTAAATCTTAGCTTAATGTTTTGCCTTTGAAATTCGATTTTGTTAAAAGTTCAATTTGCAAATAATTTTTAGAACTACGATCATGCAAACGCTGAGAAAAGTTAGACGGTTGAATCTATTTCTTTCATCTACCCTTAGCACCAACCCTAAAAAAATTCATGTCACAAACTCTAACAATCTTAATTTTGAAAAGAATTCTTAAAATAAGAAATGAAAACGAGACTCTAATCTTTGACATAACATTCTCCATTATTTCTGCAAACGAAAAAAAAAAACTCAAAGAGCACAAATTAACAACACCAACCAAATCAGACAACGCTGAAACATGGAAAAAGAGAGTGACTTGGCCATCATATGACGAATCGAGCGGCTCGACGAGACAAATCCAATGAGCCAAAGATTACATAATTCCGATATCATTAAGACCTTCAAATGTCTAGCAAATAGTCCACAATCAAGGGATTCAACATCGGTCGTCCATCCAAACCACTCCCTATTTACGGGCTATGCCACTTTAGGAAATCTATAAATAGACCCCTCATTCCTATTGAAAAGGGGTCCCCTAAGCAAGAAAGCAAGAGAGAGATCGAAGATCGTTCTTGCCTCCTCGCTCCTCCTTGACCACCGCCCATAGTTTCGTCAGACCACCACCAGAAGCCCAGAGTTCCGCCGGACCACCGCTAACGCCGAAGTTCCGTCGGGCCACCATTTGATGCATAGAGTTCCGTCAGGCCACCACCTGACGCCCGGAGTTCCACCGGACCACCACCTGATGCACATAGTTTCGCCAGACCACCACGTGTCACCCGGAGTTCCACCAGACCACCACGTGACGCCGAAGTTCCATCAGACCACCACCTTACGACAACGGTCTTTCTAAGCATTGTCCTTGCCAACTACGGCCTTTCCGACCTCCGTCGCCTACTACGGTCCTTCTAACCTCTATCGCCTGACAACAATCTTTTTGACCCTTATCTCATGCCGACTACGGCCCTTCCGACTCTGTCGCCTACTACGGTCCTTCCAACCTCCACTGTCAGACAACGATCTTTTTAACCCTTGTCTCATGCCGACTACGATCCTTCCGACCCTGTCGTCTACTACGGTCATTTCGACCTCCACTGCTAGACAATAATCTTTCTGACCCCTGTCTCATACTAACTATGGTCCTTCCAACCTCCATTGCACGACGACTATGATCCTGCCGACTAAACAAACATATAAATATGGATTCTTCTAATTTTTATCATGTAATGCATTCTATGTGATATATATCAAGCCAAGGCCTTCCCTCCAATGAAGGGCATCATTTCTAATCAACTGCAAATAATAGTTGACTCATTCTAACTGGGCCAGACCCCTAACTTTTTCCCCATTTTAGGGGCTTCCGCATAAAAAATATGATGTCTCTTATGAATGATATACCCTCTCTTTTATCTGCTTGTGTGTTGAGTCTTTGTACAAAGATAAGACATTAAACTTTATGTTTCTCTATCGCCACAAATATTCCAGGACACAACAAATATGATTTATCCTCTCGTAAAACATCTGGACTTTATTGTCGGGAGATAGCCCTTCAACTACCACACAACTGTGGTAATTTGTAAGTCTTCACCAAGTTCGTCAAATGACCCCTTCAACCAAACAACTTTCTTACTAGTCTTAGTAGAAGCCATACTTGACATCAGTAGTAGACAATAAAATTTTAGAAGGCAAAGTAGCTCACCAAGTGATAGTACAACAACCAATGGAAATAACATACCCTATCAGATATCTTCTTTTATCAAGTTCTCTAGCAAAATGAGAATCAACATAAGCACACATCTTTATCCTTCCAAACAATAAAAAAGTATCACCAAGGCCACACAAGTATATGTAAATCCACAATACTACTACCCAATATTTCCTACTGTAATTTCTCATAGGTCCATTGAGTGTATAGACTACATGAAAATCTAGACAATGATTGAAAAATCATAGTTGAGCGATGATGGTGGTTGGAGGATTGTCTCCAAGTGATAGTGATTAAATGATTAAAGTACAACAACAGTAGTTGGAGGGTGACAATGGTTGGATGACCGTAATCGAGCGATGGTTGTTGGGATATCGTAGTTAGGCAACATGCAGTGGCTAGGAGATCACAGTTCGGTGTTGACGGTTGGAAGATCATAATTGGGTTGTTGTTCGACAATAGCGGTTGAGTGGTGTTCCGATGGTAGCGGTTGAGAAATGGTTCAATGGTTGTAGTCGGCGGTTGGTCTATGGAGACAATTGAGAAATGGTCTAGTAGTATTGGTTTGATGGGGATGGTTGGGCAATGGCCGAATAAGGGTGCTCGGCTTGTGGGAACTCTGAGATTTTTAGAGCTTGTGTTTTCTTGAATCCTAAGCCACAACCTTTCATGCAACCTCCCTTGCTCCCTTTCATGTAGAGAGTAAAGGCCTATTTACAAATTTTTTTAGAGTGACATACCCAAAAAAATATAGCTAAGATCAGGAATACTCAAACTGTTCATATTGATTCCCTAAATTATATACCACTATTTTCACATTAAAATGCCTTAATGATGTTGATATTAAGTGATATTGGGCTTGGTGGATTCTTCTAATCAAGATGCTCGATTTGATTGTAGATATACAATATTTGGAGGTCATTTCATTGCATAATTAATGCCCCAAAATGTTTAATTACATAAAATTTTTAATTATGCTTTAAATAGTTAATTTGGGCACATTTGAAATTGGATTAGATTACTTTTGATGTCGAAGAGTCTATCTTGTCAAAACTAAAGTTTACTAAAACCAAAGTTTGAATGGTTCTGACCTTGAATTGAGAGTTTTAAACTCAACTATGCATCAAGATTCACACTTGATCAATTTAATTTTTGGAGTATCGAGTCATCACACTAGCTAATTAATAATTTTGATTCTGGCTCGAACTTATACTCGCAAGCTTATTAGTCTCAATTCATGAGCCAAGTCTCAAGCCAAATTGTTTCAACTCAATTACACCCCTAGCCCTCGGCCATGCTTTAAATGCAACGCTTTTTAAATAAGGTATCAATCAAGCTAAAATATGGCTCATAAGATATCTTAAAATATAAATAAAATAAAAGATTAAAGTGGAAACCATATTATTACAGTTAAATAAATACTCCATCTATTTATTCATACCAAATCCTGCAAGAGTCTCATGGTTCACAGTAATTATTACGTTCGGACTCCAATGAAATTATATCATGTCACTTGTACACAAGTTGTATCATGTATAACTTGTACATTGTATACAAGTTGTGCACCCTATTGTATATAAGCAACGTGATTCAATCTCATTGAAGTCGACTCCGCACGTAAAATTTCTCCATGATTACATGTTGCTTTCGATCCTAACATTTTACTTGCTTGGGTGCTCTTTCCACTTCCGCTTGTGTGATCATGGTCGGTCGGCCACCTAATTTCTTGCCCACATTTCCACGCCAATACGAGAAATAAGAAAGAGAACACTTGCAGCTCAATGTGTGGTTTCTCATAGATATGTCCATTTCCTTCAAGGCCGGCAAAGATTATAGAATATTAGTTTTTAAGCCACACGCTCATGACCTCCTCTATTCATTCATCGTATCTAATATCTATTCAATCGGTTAAATTTTGCCTAACTCTACGTACAACTGTGCCGCACTAATTGAGTAGTCGAAGCGTGTACAATTTCTAGATGGTGGACATAGTCTTTCCTTTCTCAAAGAAGCCATCAACGATGCCATTTCAGCCTCTCTCTCTCTCTCTCTCTCTCTCTCTCCTTGGCGGGCAGGCAGCAGCGGCGCGGGGAGCAGGTGGGCAGTTCCACGACGCGAGACACGCGAAGCAACGCGTGGCTCGTGAAGCGACGCAGGTAGCTTCGGTCAGACCCGGTCAGGCTGGGCAGCGGGTAATTTTTGGGTTTTCGCGTCAACCCAAACCCGACCCGAGTTTGCAAACTGGTCAAAATCTTAACCCGAACCCAACCCGGTTCAGGTTTTAGTCAACACAAACCCAAAATTTTCGGGTCGGATGTTCGAGTCGTGTCAAATATTGACACCTCTACCGTCAGGCCACAGGCCCGATCTTGGTACGTTAAAGTTGATTGTAAAATTATTATGAAATAAAAAACTTTGAAAATTAATGAGAAAGTAGTAATCCATGAAAATTATAACTAATTTCTAAAAAGCAAAACAATAACAAAATTATTTCAAACATACACTAAATCTCAATGTAAATTTCATTAATTTTATGATAGTTAAATTACATATTGAGCAAGCAAAAAAATAAAAATAAAAATATTTAATGGGATGACTTATAAAAGCTCTTTTAAGAATTAGTTTTATTTATTTAATGTATTTCAGCGGTTGAAATATTATAATATATATGTAATATGTTATCAATCTATGTATTTGTGTGAAAGTTATGAAGTTTTAATTATGTTTCATACAATTAGAGCTATTTATTGTTAACATTTTAATGTATTTGATTTATATAACAATAATGTTTAAAATTATGAGAATCATGCATAACACCACTTTTAATGTTGGTAAAAGAGAATTTATGATTTGAAGTTTACAAAATCTATTTGGTGATGAATGAGGATTTTTCTCCTCAAATATAATTAATGAAGCACAACTAAGACAACCACCTTCTAATGCTCAATGTTAACAATATTTGATATTTGCTAATACTATATGTCAATCTAGTACTCGACACTTGATGTCGATCTTTGTTGACATAGTTTAATTGGCGCCACCAATTGATCGAAGTATTTTTATGTATGAATCCCAACATTAGTTATCACCACGTACATCACCAATATATTAGGGGTGTCCCCATCACCCAAATGGATCTAAAATGCAATTTAGTGGATCGCATATCCATTATGGTAGTTTTAAAGGGTTTGCTTTTACTTTCTAGTTTGTATTAGGTTTTTGTTTTAATGCAATTTGCATTTCTTCAAAAAAAAAAAATAGCTATGGGTGTCAATTCGGGTCGACGGGTCGGGTTCGGGTCCAACCTGAGTTGACCCGAGCACAAACGGGTTGACCCGAACCCGACCTGTTTAGCTAAACGGGTCAGGATTTTTAACCCGGACCGGACCCGCGTGGGTTAACGGGTTGACCCGACCCGACCCGAGAACACGCGGACACAGTCGCTGAGTTGCGACTCACGGACATGGACTCTAGTGCTGGGCGACTTGGCTAGGTCGTCTGGTTGAGGCGGAGCGGCCCGCGTGGCTGCGTTGGGTCGAACCAACGAACTGCGATCTAGGCGGAGCAGCGGACAGGCAGAGCTGCGGTAGTGGAGCGAGGCGGAGCGGCGGAGTCGTCATAACGTGACGGTAACTGTGCGAGCCAGCGCGACGTTGCTTCTGCCTTCTGCTAGACGCGACGCGACGGCTTGTGACACTGTGTCCCGATGCCCGACAGACTCGACAGTAGCATAGCGCTATCATGACGCGACGGATCAAATTTTCGGGTCAACCGGGTCGACCCGCGGGTTGTCGGGTCAACCCGAACTGACCCGTTTTTCAAATAGGTCAAAAATCCGAACTCGACCCATTTCGCAAACGGGTTGACCCGAACCCGAATTTTTTAGGGTCGTGTCAGAAATTGACACCCCTACAATATATAATGTATGTCAACTAATATTGACAACTTAATATTTAAACAATATCTATTAGTGTCCAACAGTAGAGGTAAGTCGTAGACCTTTCTTAACATCATCAGCTAACATATGTCTTCTATCTACTACTTCATCTCCCCCTACTATATCAACTGACTGTCTCCAGCTAATCTCTTATAGTTTATTCTCACCTTCTCCAATTGTAGATAAAATCAAACCTTGGTGACCTCAAATTAATATTAATTAATTAATTCAAGCTAGATAAAGCCCTGCGATCAATTATCAACGTAAAAAGTATTTATATTTTGATTAAATTCATTCAAATTCTTCTCTCTTTATCTATTTACATGTTTGATCTTCCTACAAGTTAAGATGTTACTTTCAAGCTTTATTATCTTAAGTTCTTAGTACAATGTTTCTACTACAATAAATCATTATATATATATGAAGATTGCAACTTATGCTTGACAAAGCATTCACCTCTTGCTTGAGCTTAAGTTTCTTCCCAAAGCCGTGACCATTTTCCTCTCCAACAACCTTCAATCTCTGTCACTACTAGTGTCATAACCTAGGTTTAGATTCATTTGTTTTTATTATTATTTTAATTATAGATTCGTTGTATTTTTAATAAAAAATAAGAAGCGGTTTGCAGGAGAAAAGCCTATCTTTCTCTCTTTCTTCTCTTCCTTTTTTTAGTGTGATCAACATCATTAGTCTCCTCCCATTAAAATTTTGATGTCATTGCCTTCAATATTAAAATTTTCCATTCATTTGAAGAAATAAGTATATTCATTATTTGAAGAATTTTAAAAAATTTTAATCTTTTTACATGTGAATTTAGGATTTTTTTTCTAATGTATGACTATGATAATGTGAGAAGATAATTATAATTTTAAATAGAAAAAGAAAAGATAATTGAGATATAAACTAAATATGTTAGATTATAAAAATAATTTTGTAATTGAGAGTCGATGTTCGCATAATAATAACTAAAATTGATATCTTGTAAGGTTTTTTTATGCATGATAAGAAATTAAATTATTAAAATTAATATAAAATCATTTATAAACAAATTTTATGTCAAAAATCATATTTGAATGATAGAGATAAATGAAATTTGTGGAGGGGAGAATGGCATTTTCAAGTAATAGACTTGTCTAAGTACTTTGAAAAAGAGCAATGTCATTTTCAATAACTTTAAAGTTAGGTTTTTGCAAGTAGGATATTTATGGCACTATTGAATTAAAGTATTATCACAAATAGTTTGCTCTAATTAAGAAGTAACTACCATTGATAGATCACTCCTACCTTCGCCTAATTCAAGCGGTTTTTCCATCAATGCGGCTAATTGAGATTTGTGGTAATATTCTAATATCAAAGGTCATTTATTCATATTATTTTCTTATAAATTACTTACAACATGAATTTATATTTTAATTGCTTTGAGATTAATAGTTCATGTGTTAGTTAGTAAAATATTTTGAACTAATACATGTACATGTACAAAATATGATATCTTCAAAAAATTCAATTGATCAATATGAATCTCGAGATAATATTTAATGTAAAAAATTTTGGGATTAAACTCAGTATCATTCAAACTTTGATTTTAGAAAATTTTTTTGTTGAATTGAATTAGTCGACGAAACAAACCAATTGATACTAAAAATGATATGATCTGAATTCAAATGAATCAAAGTCAAGCGCTTGAAGCATAATTAGAAACTTCTCAGTATTAATTAAAAAAAAAACGAAACAAACTCAATGTTTTGATTGCTTATGGTCATATCTAACGACTAACATTGCTAGGGGTGGAACCCCCTAGTGCCCCCATCCTGAGAACTAAGGTTGGTTACACCCCTGAACAAGGCAAATCCATTGAGCCCAAGATTATTTGATTGATAAATTACGAAGATGCTCAAATACTTGATAAATGATTTATGATCAAGTGGGTTCATATAAATAAACTGATTGTGTGTTTTGAATTTTAGTTAAATTTACTAAAATACGCCTCTCAAAAAAATTATAAATAGATTGTCATTTTCTAGTTGAGTGGGGTTTAAAGAGCTTAGAGAGCTAAAAAAACTCTAAATCATTTTCAGGTGACTAGCGTCAGCGACCACCATCAACTATGCCGATTACCACCATGACCAAACTTTTATCATTCGACTATTGCCACTTGATTATTAGCAACTAACCCATCTATCAGACTTTAACTATTTATTTTTGGATACTCAAATTTTATAATTCCTATTATATAAGCAAGACAAAAATTATTAATTGTGTATAACCTAACTTCTTCAATCGCAAGAAAGGGATGATTCTTATATCATTTATTATGTAAAGATTTATTCAACTAAGTCAGGCTCCGTAATTTTTATCATTCTTAAGCTTTTTACGTAAAATTAGTGCATCTTATAATAATTTTTTAGTATAAAAATTAAAATTTTTGAACCAAAAACTATTTTAAGAAGCATCAAGAAAGCCGTCCTAAATGAAGCCTAAGTTATAAAAAATATGCCCTACCATCCGCGAAATATTTTACAAGTTAAAAATATCAATAGTATTATTATTATTATTTAATTTATGAAGCTAACCAAATCATTTTACAAGAAATCTAACACTCTCAAGATTAGTAAATACGGCACACATCCACTTTCATTTGTAAGAAAGATAAGGACATTTTTCTTATTTACTTATCTCGACGCAACACAACAACTATATTTATTTCGATTGAAAATATCTTACTTAGGGCTTAAGTATTTCATTAATCTTTTAGTTATTACTTAATTATTGCTATGAACTAAGAATGAATCGCATGTGAAAGACGATAATATTAGTAAGATGGTGCGTTGATACGGAAAATAAGTAGTTGGATAGGGACTGTTGACCCAAATTTAAATAACTAATTTTCTGTAGAACTCACATTTTTTCTTAATGTTCGGTTAGATTGTCAACTTAATTAATGGCGACAATCATATCTGAATTGTTGGCAATGAAAAGAAAGTTTGAAAAGCTGAACTCTTTGGGTCTGTTTTGGGTGAAATTACTCTGCAGATACGGACGCCGTCCGAAGGTGAATCAGAACGCGCCACATCACCCATTTGCTGTGTGCTGTGGATGTGTACCGGTTGACGTGGTGTATTTTGATTCGCCTCCGAACAATCTAGTGTTTGCACAGAATAATTTATCCTGTTTTGAAATGCTACAGTGTTTTTGTAAAGGTACATGATTGTGAAGTTACTGCGGGAAAATTAATTTTTTAAATCGTTGTGGATATTATAAATATGTTCTTTTTTTATAATTGAATAGCTATTTTCTTAAAGCTACTACACATTAGAGATTCTGATTGCAAAAAACAACTTCCCACTTTGATAGAAGCGAGAAACCGACAAGAAAATAGTAGTTAAAAGAAATTATAATTGTAGTCTAAAAAGCAAAGCAATGAGGAAGTTATCCTAACTAGGGGCGAATTCAACCTCTTTTTTTTTCTTTTTTCTTTTTTCTTAAAAGAGAGAGAGAGAGAGAGAGAGAGAGAGAGAGAGAGAGAGAGAGAAGAGGAAGAGGAGAGGGAGAGAACATAAATTAATTCTTTATTTCTTAACCATTTATTACAAACTATTGTGTATATTTAAAGGCACTAATGGTAGCATGAAAAGCTACACAAGAAACTAATCAAAGCATCATAAAAGGTTACAAAGAAACCTAACTAAAGAAAGTACATATTAAGAAACTACCTAAATATTGGACCAATATCCAACAATATGATTGTTAAATGCATAATCTTATGTATGAAATAGAAAATGAATTTTTTTTCTTAAAATATGAGCAATTGCATTTATTGAAGGTGTGTAAAATAGTTAAAATGTTTATTTTTCTAAGAAAAAAAAATTAGGTGGCAATTGTCTATTTTTCTAAGAAAAAAAATAATTCTATGAGGGCAATTGCTCACCATGAATTTTTCCTAATTTCACCCCTGATCCAAACATACCCTAAGTGATAAAACATATTAAAAAAGGTGGTTTATATGGGACGGGAGTAGTTTTTGTAAAGTTGATTGTAAAAATATTGTATATATATATAAAAGAATTTTAAAGTTGTTGTAAAAAATAACTTTCTAGCATAAAAATTTCTTGAAAGCATTAAAAATGTATCAGTCAATTAGAAATCTTGTTTGCAGTCTAAAAAGTAAAGTCTTAAGAAAGTTATTGCAAATAGACTTTAAGTATTACATAGCTAGTGCCAGCCCTTTGTAAAATAAAAATAACAAAAATCTAAATTTTATATGTGCGGATATGATCAAGTTGGAAGAAAAAATTATAAAAATTTCAAGAATAAATGTGTTGTTGATCTCACTAAAAACTATTCTTACAAAGTGTAATTTGGTTCGGATAGTTGTGGCTATATACAACAAGTTGTGATGGAAAAATTCCCTTCTTTTTGTGATAAATGTAAATGTTTATGGCATTCGATCGGTTCTTGTTGCCCCCATTCATGCTTCTATCCCGATTTCTGGCAATCCAGCTATTTCAAATCCTATTAATACTAATGTTCAATCTAAATTGAATGTTGCTGGTGTTGTGGAAAATATGAATAATGTTATTTCTACTTTGCTTATTTCGCCAATTAAAGATTTGGTGGTTAATGATAATAAAGGCACTTATTTGGTTAATGAGGTGAATATGGATACAGATAATGTTGGTTTAATTGATGGGGGTGATATCCTGTCAACTACTACTTTGCCTATGATTTTATCCAATAGCTATAGGGAGGATATTGTGGGTCCTAACCTTGAGCATATCATTGTGGGCACCAACCCTTGCTTAGTTAACCTAACAGCTTCTCAGTCCCCTAGCTCTATTGCTGGAGTTGGTAAGGATAATGACTCTTAATTTTCTCCTATAGTGAATGATGGGTTGGATAACGAGGATTTGCCTATTAATGATAATGTTGTTGAAGATGATGGAATTAATGTTAATTTGATGGCCTCTGCCCCTCTCATTGATATTCCTATTTATCGTATTAATAATGAAGATTTGCAAGCTCATTTATTTGCAAACTCGAAGAAGAGTGTGGTGCTTAATGTTGACTGGTTGTCTAGTTCCATGAGTGTAATTCGACTTCTAATTGGGATGTTGTGGATGAGACGGATGTGCCATTAATGTATTTTAGGGAAATCGATGATTTAAAGGTGATTCAGATAACTTAGGATGGGTTTTTAAAAAAAGTTGGTAAATGCAAGCGGGGGAAACCCTTTTTTTTTTCTTCCTTGCTTGTATCCTTTTGGCTTGGCCTGTTGGTTGTGCTTTCAGGTGCGTTGAGGTTTGTTTGGTTGTTGATCCTTGTGGGGTCTTGTTTTTCTTCATTAGGGTTTCTTGGATGTCTTTGCTCAGATGTGATGAACTTTGGTTATTCTATGGTGACCTTTGGCGACTTGTTTCAGGAAGGTTTTGTTTCTTTGCATTCTTGCCTGTCCTTCATTATCTTTTACTGCAAGTTTGGTTATGATGTTCGTCGATATTGCTAGCAGCTAGTGCTACCCGTTTTTTTCTTAGGTTGTTTTTCTTTTGATTTCTTTTTCATTGTAATAGTTATGATCCTTTAGCTCTTAAATTTTGCTTCAATTATTGTATTTTTAGTGAGTTCGTAGATCTTTTAAAGACTTGCAACTCCTTTTTTAATGAATGTGTAAGCCCTACGTAGGTTCCCCCCAGGCGGCAGGAAGAGCTCCGGCGGCAGTGGTCGAGGAGGTGAGGAATCTCCTATTCCCCTTTCTCCTTCTCCTTCTCTTCTTCTTCTCTCTCTTCACTTGAGTCCCTTTGGTGTAGAATTAGGGCTCTATTTATAGTTTTTCTGGAGTAGCATAGCCCGTAAATAGGCATGAGATCAAGGGCGAACAGGGAGTGGTTTGAATGGACGGCCGATATCGAATCCTTTGATCATGCACAGTTCGTTGGACATTTGAAGACCTTAATGATATTGGAATTCAATGATCTTAGGCTCGTTGGATTCGTCTCGTCGAGTCGTTCGATTCGAGTATAAGCTCGTTAAAATCGGAGACTGTTTGGTAACTCAAATTGCGTTTTGAACCTTCCAACAGCGCTTTGAACCTTTGATTCGGATTCATTTGGGCTCGGATTGGGTTGATCTTGGTGTCGTTGGGTTCGTATTTCCGAGACGCTCAGTTTGACTGTAAGCTCGCTGAAATCGGAGTTCATATGCTCCCAAAATTAATTTTTGAAGTTTCCGAACTGATTTTGCCTCGAGATTCGTGCCCAATCAAGATAATTTTTTGATAACGTATCAATGGTTTAACGTCTTAGCATTGTACGAAGATCCAGCACACAAGCAGATAAGAGAGGGGTGAAACATTCATAAGAGACACCAGAGTTTTTAAATGAAAAACCCCTGAAAAGGGGGAAAAACCACGGGGCCTGGCCCAGTTTGAATGAATCCACTAGTATTTGCAGTCGATTACAAATGAGGCCTTTCCTTTGGAGAAGGCCTTGTATTGATGTACCAAATATACATCATATATATTGCATTGCATGGTAGGAGTTACATATATATGTTTGTTTGGTCGGAAGGACCGTAGTCGGCAGGAGACCGGGGTTAGAAAGACCGTTGTCTGGTGATGGAGGTCGGACGGACCGCAGAAGGCGACGGAGGTCGGAAGGACTGTAGTCGGCAGGAGACCGGGGTCAGAAAGATCGTTGTCTGGTGATAGAGGTCGGACTGACCGCATTAGGCGACGAAGGTCGAAAGGACCGTAGTCGGCAGGAGACCGGGGTCAGAAAGACCGTTGTCTGGTCATGGAGGTCGGACGGACCACAGTAGGCGACGGAGGTCGGAAGGACCGTAGTCGGCAGGAGACCGCGGTCAGAAAGACCATTGTATGGTGATAGATGTCGGACGGACCGCAGTAGGCGACGGAGGTCGAAAAGACCGTAGTCGGCAAGAGACCGGGGTCAGAAAGATCGTTGTCTGTTGATAGAGGTCGGATGGACCGCAGTAGGCGACGGAGGTCGAAAGGACCGCAGTTGGCAGGAGACCGGGGTCAGAAAGACCGTTGTTTGTTGATGGAGGACGGAGTGACCATAGTAGGCGACGGAGGTCGGGAGGACCGTAGTCGGTAGGAGACCGGGATCTGAAAGACCATTGTCTGGCGATGGAGGTCGGAGTGACCATAGTAGACAATAGAGGTCAGGAGGACCATAGTCAGTAGGAGACGAGGGTCTAAAAGACTGTTGTCTGGTGATGAAGGTCGGAGTGACCATAGTAGGCGATGGAGGTCGGGAGGATCGTAGTCGGTAGGAGACGAGGGTCTAAAAGACCGTTGTCTGGTGATGAAGGTCGGAGTGACCATAGTAGGCGATGGAGGTCGGAGGACCGTAGTCAGTAGGAGACCAAGATCTGAAAGACCATTGTCTGGTGATGGAGGTCGGAGTGACCATAGTAGGCGACAGAGGTCGAGAGGACCGTAGTCTGTAGGAGACGAGGGTCTAATAGACCGTTGTCTGGTGATGAAGGTCAGAATGACCATAGTAGGCGACAGAGTTCGGGAGAACCGTAGTCGGTAGGAGACGAGGGTCTAAAAGACCGTTGTCTGGTGATGAAGGTCGGAGTGACCATAGTAGGCGACAACGGTCGGCAGGACCGTAGTCGGTAGGAGACGAGGGTCTAAATGACCATTGTCTGTTGATGGAGGTCAGAAGGACCATAGTCGGCAGGATACCGGGGTCAGAAAGACCGTTGCAGTATGGCTGTACTCTGGTAGAACTCTAGGTGTCAGGTAGTGGCCTAGCAGAAGTCCGGGCCTCAGGTGAAGGTGAGGGCCTCTAGTGAATGTGAGGGCCTCTGACGAATGTGAGGGCCTCAGACGAAGGTGAGGGCCTCAGGTGGTGGTCCGGCGAAGCTCCGGTGGTGGTCCGGCGAGGCTCCAGCGGTGGTCCGGCGAGATTCCGTCGGTGGTCTGGCGAGCTCCTGCGGTGGTCCGGCGAGATTCCGGCGGTGGTCGAGGAGGAGCTTCTTCCTTCTCTTCTCCTCTTCTCTTCTTGCTTGGACCCTCCCTCATGAGAAATGAGGGCTCTATTTATAGATTTTCTAGAGTGGCATGGCCTGTAAATAGGCGTGAGATCAGGGGCAAATAGGGAGTGGTCGAATGGACGGCCGATATTGAATCCTACGATCATGCACCATTTGTTGGTCATTTTAGGGCCTTAGTGATGTCGGAATTCAGCGATCTTGGGCTCGTTGGATTCGTCTCGTTGAGCCGTTCAATTCGAGTATAAGCTCGTTAAAATCGGAGACCGTTTGGTAACTCAAATTGCGGTTTGAACCTTCCAACAGCGCTTTGGGTCCTTAATTTGGACCCATTTGGGCTTGGATTGGGTCGAATATGGTGTCGTTGGGTTCGTATTTCCGAGACGCTCAATTTTACTATAAGATCGCTGAAATCGGAGTCCACGTGCTTCTGAATTTAATTTTTGAAGTTTCCGGTTTTAGTTTTGCCTCGAGATTCGTGCCCGATCAAGATAATTTCATGATGACGTATTAATATATATGTGCAGTTATTTACAATTATTTATTATGTTTCACGTGTTTGATGTGCGGGTTTAAATTAAAAGGAATTTAAAAGAAATTCGATTATCAATCCATCTTCTTTCAGTGCCCACAAATATATATAGCAGTTGTGTACATTATATAAACTTGTTATTTACGCAATTCGATTTATATAATAAGAAAATTATTCTCTTGATCTTGAATGAATTAGAAATGTTAGAATCCATGTGGTGGCAACAATCAGGAGAATATTCAACAAAGATATGATGATGGTTGGAGATCAGACGATGTAGAACAAAAGTGCAGAAGTGCAACGATGGTTGGTGGTTGGGAAGAGATTAGATGGTGGTCAAGAAGAGATCTGGTGGTGTCTAACGAATGGGCGGAAGTCCGACGACAGTTGGTCGTCGGGTAGAGATCTGGTTGCGGTCGGTGACAAAAAGCTCCCCAAATTTTCTCCTATCTCTCTCATGTGAAAAATGAGGAGTTTAGTTATAGTATTTTTTATAGTGGCATGTCTAGTAAATATGAAGAAGATCAAGGGCATGATAGGAGTGTTTCATCGAATGGCTCATAGTGAACACCTTATCATGGAGTATTTATAAAGCATTTAAATGCCCTAAAGATGTCTGAATTGAGTGATTTTGGGCTCGTTGGATTCGTCTTGTCGAGCCACTCGATTCGACTATAAACATATCATATTTGGATATCACTTGGTCATTCAATTAATGCTCTAAATCATTCAAGTAGGCTTTGATCCTTTGAATTGGACTCATTTGGGTTCAGATTGCATCGAATTTGATGTCGTTGGGTTCGTCTTCTTGAGACGTTTAATTTGACTATAAGTTTGCTAAAATCAAAGTTCGAATAATCCTGAATTTAATTTTTGAAACTTCCAACTCTGATTTTCATCAGGATTTGTATCCAATCAAGATGATTTTTTGATGACATATCTATTCTCATCGTCATTGTTTCATTTAACGCAAACATATTTATTGAATATTCATTTAATTAATTATTTAATGTTTAATCAAACTTATTGATAATGTCTACTACACATTTCAAGCACATGTTCGATATGAGTTGTGTCATATTCGTATTGGTACTAAATATTCTGTTCTTATAATATATATAGATATATCGTAAATTATTAACTTCAGAAATATTTTGTTCTTATATACCGATCTTGCTGTCGGTTGGGCGATTCACCCTCCATCTTTGTTGGCAATTAGTGCTTGAATAACATAAATTTACATAAACATGGCAAGGAATTGAACTTTTATTTAGTCCGGTGAACGGACGTAGAGCTACGTTCGGCCGGCATTGAGATCGCGCCACGTAGCAGGCACAAAACCGCGGATCCGACCCGGCGAATAGTAGGTATGTCGCACGTGCGTTTTTCAAATCCATGACAACCCGGTATTGCTAGGTATTGCTTAGTATTGCTAGGTATTTGTCGATTTTGCTCGACAATAACGAGAAATACCTTTATGTGAAGACAAATACCGAGCAATACCGAGTTTTTCTAGAAAAACTCGGTATAACTCGGTATTGCTCGGTATTGGTCTTTACATAGCTGTATTTCTCGTTATTGCCAAGCAATACCTAACAATACCGAGCAAATACCGAGTAATACCTAGCAATACTCGAACATAGCATTCCCGGTTTCCGGTCCGGGTCAAGTCGTCAGGCCGCACGGTAAAGAGTAAGAGCACGTGGTGCGATTTCAACGATGACCGAACGTAGAGCTACGTCCGATCACCGGACCTAATAATTGTTCCAAGGAATTATACGTATATTTGCATGAGCTTGACTGGCGGCCCCTCCATTTGGAATTATAGGGTTGACTATGAAATATTCATAAAAATAATGAACTAATATGGAATTATCCTAATTGCACGGATTTATTAAGACCTAAAATACTATTCGTGATCCTTAAGCTTTGTCCTTATTACTCTCCATTGCTTTCGGCTTTCCTATAACTTTGCTTTTGATTGGGTCCCGCGAAATTTTCTTAATTACACAATTGCATGATTTGAAATTAGAACCGTAAGAAAATTAATTGTTGAAAATCTTAGCACCAAAAAAATAAAATAAAATAAAATTTGAAGAAGCTTCGAGCCAAGATAAGAAGCCGAACATGAAGAAGTGGTCTTTGATACTAATTAGACTTGTATGTGAGTCAAGCTAGTTCAAACTAGGCTCGATAAATGGCTGGTGAGCTCAGTTCTATGGGCTAAAGAGCAAAGTTAGCTTAAGTCAGCCTCACTTTGACTCTATTCGTTTGTTTGTGAGACTCGATAAATGGCTGGTGAGCTCCATTCTATGAGCTAAACATCAAAATTAGCTTGAGCCAGCCTCACTTTGGCTCTATTCGTTAGTTTGTGAGCCAGCTCGTTTAAAAAAATGTTACAGTAAAATATAGTTAACATATATTACAATTCACAAGTTTAAATATACGACTCTTAAAAAAATTTAAAATTATGTTTCATTTTATTATATCATATAATTCTTTAATCTTTATCTTCTAATTTCTTATTTTTTTTATAATAATTATTCAAATCTTAAATAATTTTTTATCTTTCGCTATTTACGATACGGATCATGAATGGCTAGAACTCGTAAAATTCAGTTCGAATTTGAGGTTGAAGTCATTAATTAATTAAGCACAAGCTCGAATTTGGGATGATTTGAGCTTGGCTTAACTCATTTACACCCATATTAGCTAACTGTACGGTTGAGAAATCAGAGCTGGCATTTTAGGGGCCTGTTGATTCTTTAAGGTTATGTAATTCCTTTTTTAATGAACGTGTAAGCCCCTACATTAGGTTTTATCCAAAAAAAAAATCAGAGCTGGCATTTTTGCTTCTTAGTAGATAAATTCAAGCTATGCGAACGAGCTCAATATGAACCAGCCTGAGGTTTTGTTTAACTTACTAAAGCTTAGGGAGTTGTTTGATTCAATATTGTTTTTAATGTAATATTATTTTATTTATGTTAATGATAATTTATTTTATATTATCTTTTGCATTAAGGCATATTTATATCTTCAGTAATTATATATTTTAAAATAATATTATTTTTCTTATATAATCACATTAAATCAAACATTACAGTTTAAAGATAATGTTATCTAAATAATTTTAATATTTAGATAACAATATATATGAATTACGTTGAATCAAAGAAGTCCTGAGTTTTACACAATTTAAGCACAAAATTTTGAACGGGCTAATAAAAATTTATTCAAATGGATTGTTAATCATGTAGCCCAGCCCAAAACAAAGGCCCAGTTAATAACTCAAAAATTCAATATGAGATGCAATTTTTTAAGATTGTTCTAATTGCCTAAATAATATATGATTTCCAATTTCTTTTGATTTTTTTTTTCTTACGATTGAAATTAATTCGTTAAGCAGGAGGAAATTTAAAGCTTCATTTGGGATAATTTTTTTATTGTTTTTTAAAAAAACTTTTTAGTATAAAAACTTTTAGTTCAAAAAATTTATGTACTAAAAATTTATTTTTCGAAAGTAGTAAGAAAATTGTCTCAAACAAAACCTTAATATCAAAAACAGCCATAAATTAAGGGATGCATAAAGATTCGAGTTATTTAACATGTACAACTCATCAAGCATATTCATGTACAAGTCATCATCTCTCAAAATGAAAAATAGAAATATTGAAGACTAAAATTTTGATATTAAATTCATAAGTTGGAAGGGATTTTTTTCACCGGGAGCATCAGGGGAACTCTAAGGTGAAAATTAGGGTTTCATGGTTTTCTACGCTGCTTCTATTTTTCCACCGTCTGGGGAGGTTTTCCTCCCCTTCCTCCACCTTCCTCCACCTCATGTCCTTGAACGACTCCCCCCCTCTCTACAAGAAATCTCTAATAGGTCATCCTCCAACTACTCTAGCAATTTCATGGGTAAACAATCTGTCTCTCGGAGCCAGACTCCGGATGAATTAACTAAGTCTTTTGTTCATCCAAGCCAAAAACTATCCTTCACCGTAGAGGTTCTTTTCGAAGGTATGTCTCTATGGAACCTCTCTTTACTGGGATACTCCATTGGACAAAGGCCTTATTACAGAAGGCTACCAGCTTCTATGAATAAGTTATGGACGCTCAAGGGTTCTCTATTCCTACTTTCTCTTTCTGAAGGATTTTTTCTTTTAAAATTTACAAACCTAGAAGACTACAACATGGTCTACTCAGGCGGGCCATGGTTCTTTCTAGAGAAGTCGTTCATTTTATAGAAGTGATTCTCTAAATTTAAACTGAAGAGAGTCTGGTTTGCCTCTATCCCTCTTTAGGTAAAAATCCTAGATGTTCCGCTTGCCCTCTTGATTCTGTCTGGTATCTCTAAAATAACAAGTTACATTGGTATTCTATTATTTGTGGACTCCTTGACTACCAAATGTACAAAATTAACCCTTGTAAGTGTGTGTATTCAGATTTCCAAAACCTCAACCGTCCATGAGGAAATTTCTTTACTGATTGGTGGTGAGGAGTTGATTTTAAAGGTTGCTTATGACTGAAAATCTTCTCCTCATGAGTGTTGTGGATCCATCGTGCACCCCTCTAACCTCTGCTTTTCAAATCCTAATCCAATTCCCACTGTGCAAGCCACGGTTAATATGAGAGGCAAGAGCAAAAGTAGAAATCCTCAAAATTATTAAAACTAGTTGACATCATAATCCTCACAACTAAAAACACAACCACGCCTCAACATACCAATCTTCTTGCGATTGAACCCATTAAACCTCCTGCAATTTTATTTCTTATCACTTTATTGTATGATGTACCACTTATGGAAAGAGAAATAATCGTCGGTTTTTGAGAACTTGGGTTTAATTTGTCTGACTTCTATGATTACTTATATTAAGAATGTTATTAGGCTAAATATTTCAAAATGGAAAAAACTGTGATTCGATCAAAGATGCATACCCAACTGCTCTGCAATGAATATTGGTTCTGCTATTCAAGTTTTGCAATTCACGTCTTCTTGACAATGATGAGTGAAGCCAATCGCTTACCTTCAATCCCTTAGAGGGCCAATATGGCAACCAAGGATTTTGTCCTTACTCAGATAAAGTTTTGCCACAAATTCGATCTCCGAGCCAATCGATCTTAATCTAGATGGCTCTGTGACAACCTGGGCTATCGATTGCAAGCTGCTATGCCTTGGTGTTAAAAAAATTATGATGGTAAGCTTTTTTATCACCTGAGTCCAACAATTCTCCCTTCTTCATCTTTCTTAAGTCTGCTCTGGTTTTGTTTTTTTGTTTTTTTTCTTGTTATTTACATGTACTGTTACAGTTCTCTTTTATATTTTTGTAATCTTTTTGTCTTATATAAAACGGGCTAAGCCCAAAATTTTCCGAAAAAAATAAAAAATAAAAAGCTTCGAGGTTGACCGCATCAAACAAGCAAGGAAGGAGAGATATTTGAATATGCATTTGGCCATTTTACTTTTTTGGATTGGACGGAGCTCCCCTCTTTTGGAAGCATATTATTTGTCATTTCTTTGATTATTTTCTTTTCCTTTACAATAAGATATATCATCAATTATTGTAACAGTATTTTATTAAAATTTATAAATAAATCATTGTCGTCCATAAGCTATAAATAATACATCGTATGTACTCTTGAGAATCATTTAAGGTAATTATTTTTGTTACTATAAATGTTGTGTGAAAAAGCTTGGTAGTTCCTCTACTATTTTATGAACCTTGGTTGTTGATATGTTAGCCTTTTGATGAGTGTTTAATTTTCCTCTCTATCTCTTTTTACTCTCCTCCCTAGGTCATAAACATAAATCGAGCGTTGAAAAAAAATTTCCCGTGAAAATTTTTTTAACGATAAATCGAGCGTTGAAAAAAATTTCCATTGTTCCGTTGGAAAATATTTCGGCGACTGTCGAACGGAGAAAACATGCTGGAATAACAAAAAACATTATAAGAAAAAAAGAACCTGCCGTTGCCAGCCCACTCGACATTACTGACCGACCATATGCCCGCGACAGCAACACATCCGCCTTATAATTAATTAGAATAAACTATAAAACTATTAATTAATTAATTAAGGATGTTATATCTCTCCACTAGCATTACAACCCCCACTGCCTTAACTTCTTATTAATATGAAGACATTCTTTTTATTCTCCGTCAGTTCCCCGATCATCACCGGACTTTAGCCTGTCTTCAAGCTACCACTGGGGTTCTTCCCGACAATCGCGTGACTTCTGCCCAACCAGCAACTATTGCAGGAATTTGCCAGACTCCCGCCCGACCATCGATTGTCACCAGTTAGATCTCTCCGTTGCCGACTACCATCCTTAATAAAGAAATGAGAAAAAAATTTCAAATTGGAATCTTTATAGTAAACTTGGATTCAAGACATTTGTAGATTGTTAGATTTTTTTATAAAATAGTCAAGGTGATCCTATTATCGCCCATTTGCCCCAAGGCCCAAAATTCAGGCCCATTGGATCTTATGGCCTGTGGAAGACCTCTGTCAGAATACGTAAAGAGAAGGGATGATGTTCCGTGCAAAAGAAAATAGAAAAACATTCGAAATGTAAAAATATTTTCAAAATCAATGATTCATTTGATTTGAATATGATTAAATCATATTTTTCAAATAGACTGGTGATTGTATTTCGAAATTTTCTACTAATTTAAAGTGGTAATTTTTATTTTTATTTTGATTTTTTCTCTATATTTGATTGCATTTATGTTTTTTTTTTATAGTTCTATTTTATGAGTTGCTATTACCTAGTTATTTTGTAATTATATATTTTTAAATAATCGCAAAATCGCTACTCTAAAAGAATTATAGAAAAAAATGTGCCCCATTTTAAAAAAGTCTAGACTCCTTATTAGATTTCGCTTCTTAAGAAAAAAAAAAAGAAATAAAATAGCTTTCAAAAGCTCAAATTCATCCAAAATAGCTTAACAACTAATATGTGGCCGTATAATAATTTGTTCTTCTTTGAGAAAATTTTGAATAATAATTTAGGTTTTGTTTGGGACTACTTTCTTACTGCTTCTTGAAGCAGCTTTATAGTGCAAAGATTTAAATTTTGTACTAAAAAGTTGTTTTAAGAAGCAATAAAAAAGTCGTCCCAAACGAAGCCTTAGTTGTAGGTACGACTCTCTAAAGTGTTTATTTTAAAATGGTAGTCTCTTCGATCGATCAAGCAGCTTTCTAATTATATAAAAGATGTAAAAAATGAACAATTCTCTACTCTCCAGCTTTCAAATATAATAAAATTGAATATTATCTATATTCATCGCACTTAATAACGAAATGCGAAAATGTTCAAAACGGGATCTTTATAGTACTTGGATTCAATACAATTGCCGATTGTCATATTTTCTGGGCCCATTGCCCATTGGCCCAAAAATTAGGCCCATTTGTCGCTACGGCTTGTCGAAGACATCAATCAGTTAATAGAAAAGAAAAGGGATTATGTTCCCTGCAAAAGAAAATTGGAAAATATTATGAAATGTAAAAATATTTTTATAAACAAAGATATATTTGATTTGAATTTGATTACACCATATTTTTCAAATAGATTGATGATTGTATCTTAAAAATTAATGTATGAGGAAAATTTCCACTGATTCAAAATGTTTTTTTTTTTTTTTGGTTTTTTTTCTTTATATTCGATTTCATTTGAGATTTTTTTATAGTTCTATTTTATGAATTGACATCATATAATTATTTTGCAATTTTTTTAAAAGTCTCCCTTTTTAATATTAATTAAAGCCAAAGATCTTGGTAATAGTCTTGCTTGTTCAAACTCTTCTTAGACCTCTTGGATCATCCAAAACGCTAAATCTAAGTTGTCATCCAAAACGCTAAATCTAAGTTGTGAAATAATGAACACTATAGGAAAATCATACATTACCGACAGAATTTTCGGCGGATTTTTTGGCGGCTTTCCGACAGATAAAGATGAAATATTTCCGACATATTTTTAGAAGATTTTCCGGCGGATTTTCCGACGAATTTTAATAATTTCTGAAAAAGATTATATATTCATAATTTTATTAATTAATAATTTTATATCCTATTTTAATTCATTATTAATTTAATAACTTTAATATATAGTTGTTAAAATAATAATTATTTTAATTATTTATAAATATTTTTAACTTATTATTCTATTAATAACTTTAAATTATTATTCTGCTGATAACTTTAATATTAATAATGTTATTATTAACCTTAACTAGTTTATTAATAATTTTAACTTATTATTTTATTAACAAATTTAATATTAATATTAATAACTTATTTGAGCAAACTTATTTTTTTTTTGTTCACAAATTGTCTGATCTTACTTTAATATATAATAGTTAGTCATTTAATATATTTTGCTTCAGAAGAGGGCGCTTGAGTGCGGGATGGCAAAGCAAGAGGTCCTGGGTTCGATTCCCTCCGTGGACAGGTGCTACGTACGGTCACGGGTTGGCCCGCTGGGATAGCTAAGCGGGGCAGGCTTATGTAGGCCCTGGTAGGGGTGCAACCAAGTCAAGCTGGCTCGGGCTCGACTCGTTAACAGGCTCGACAAGTCAAGCTTATCAAGCTCGCAAGTCGAGCTCGAACACGATTTCGATCTCGACCACTAAACGAGCTCGAGTTCGAACACCCGGCTACTCGACTCATAAGCTCGTCGAGCAGCTCTGCGAGACTCTGGCGAGAAAATTTGAATACGCGAGTCTTCTGTCGGGCGGGTAAATGAAAACACGGGGTAACGCTGGCGGAAAGATGCGGTGATGTTCGCGGATGTCTGATCGTCGAACGCTTGTGTCATCTTTGTTTGGCAGGTGCGGAAGTCGCGACACTCAGGCGGTGTGAGGCGTCTGCGAGTGACTCTGGACGTTGTCGCAGACTCGGACGACGCAAGAGGCGGTCGCTGACCCGCTCGCTGACGAACGCACGACGACGCAGACGCGAGGCTCGTTACATGCTCGAATTGCGGCTCGACGTGCTTATTTTCCATTGCCAAGTCGAGCTCGAGCTCGGTTTTTGGCAGTCGAGCTCGACTCGAACACCCCCTGACTTGAGCTCTACTCGACTCGTTTGCACCCCTAGGCACTAGCGAGGTTCGCGGGACCGGTTCGGGCTGGAGGGAGGAGCGGGTTCTGTTCCGATTGGCAGGAGGCGCGGGTTGGCAGAAGCAGCGAGTTCGGGCTGGCTGGCGGGAGGCGCGGGTACGGGCTAGCGGGAGTGAGAGGCGGGTTCAGGCTGGTTGGAGGGATTTCTTCATGGGTTTGGGGTTCAATTTTTTTAATTTTTTTATTCCGGCGCAATTCATTCGCCGGACAATTTTCCGGTGGCCAATTTCCGCCGGAAAAATTTTCCGACGATTTTTTTTCGCCGGAATTATTTTTCCGACGCGCATGTAACCGGCGGAAACATTTTTCGCCAGAAATCTGTTGAAAACCATTAAATCCGCCGAAAATGATGATTTGGCCGTCGGAAAAATCTGCCTGTATTACATGATTTTCTTGTAGTGGAAGAAGATGACCATAACTTTCTACATGGGATGATTAATAATAGGAAGAAGCACAAAATTTTACTTCCTTGAGAAAATTATGGATAATAATTGTTTTATAACTATCACCCTTTTAATGTATTTATTTTGAAATGAATGTGTTTGGCCAACTACCTTTTTAACTATATAAAAGATCTAAAAAATGAATAATTCTCTACTCTCCTGCTTCTCAACTATGAGCCGCAAAGTCCCTCTTCTTAATATTAAAGACAAAGGCCTTAGTGACAATCTTGCTTGTTCAAACTCCTCTTAGGCCTCTTGGATCATCCAAAATGCTAAATCTAAGTTATTGAATAATGGGAAGGATGACCATGGCTTTCTACATGAGAAGCTTAATAGGAGGAAGAACTAGGGGCGGAACCCTTTTTGGCTAGGGGGGGACAATTGGCCCCCTTCAAAAAAATTTTTTTTTTCATTATACTCTTATTTAAATAATTTTTAGTCTTTATTATAAGGGTTTTTAAGATAATTGTCCCCCCTAAAAAAGTTAAAATACTATGGTTTTTAGGCAATTGCCCCCAATATAATTAAATGCATCATGTAGATGTATTATTATTAGGGAATGATGAACCAAATACAAAGATAAATAGTAAATCAAAATTTGTTCTGGGCGCTGCCCCAGGAAACCCTCACAAGGGCGCTGCCCCTTGATCCCGCCACCTGACCGGACATGTTGAACCCCACCAGGGGGCGCTGTCTCCTTGGACCCCCAACATATATGCGAACAGTTACTTATACTTTTGCCCTCCGATCCTCTGAAAATTATGGCTGGTTCCGCCCCTGGGAAGAACCACAAACTCTGGTAATGAATCAAATCAGTGATTTTGTTTTCTCCAAAATGTAATTCTAAAGCATCTAACAGTACACCTTTGAGTTTTATATTAAATCTTAGGATGTTATTGGGAAATAAGTTAGTTATGCCATTCACCATTTTCTAGCAGCAAAAAACTCTGAAAAAATATCAAGGTCAAAGGTATTTCTCCTATACCTAAGGCTTCTCTCCTCAACAACTTTTCTAATTATAGGCTACCAGGCTTAAGATAATTATGCCTTTCATCATCCATCCTAATCAGACTGATTTTCTTTAAAAATGAATTTTGACTGACAGCATTATATATCCTTTCCAATGAAATTTTAGGTGAATTCAACCAAAATACTAAGGAGGGTTATTTCTGTGCAAAACTTGATATCAATGAAGCATTTGACATCATAAATCTCACAACATTGATTCTTTTAGGTTTTGCAATACTCAACCAGAAATGGCCTTTCAACAATCGTAGCTGTGATTTTTTAGCTGATTAAGTATCTCATTAAGTGAAGAATTTTGTATTTTTGAATTTGGGTTTTATATTTGTAGCCCTTAAATTATGTGGCTCCATACATACAGGTTTTTTCAAGCAATAATAGAACCGACAACTTTGATTTTATAAGAATCAATATCTTATCTATTCCATATATTATACATTATTTAAATTCATCTGGACGATTGTGTCCAGAGATGCCACCACCCACAACAGGAATGAAATAAACTATAAGAAAATATTGAGTCCTCACTTTGTGGATGGACGCAGGAGAATAGAAAAGCTGAAGCTAATCGACGCAGGATAATGGGATCGAATGTGTGGCTAAAGACAAAATATCATCTAATTCTATCCTCTCCTATCTTTGTAGAGCAGCAGCCATCACCAAATTTGAGTGGAACAAGCCTGTCTTGCTTTTCTCCACATCTTAACCAGCCATTTTCCATCCAGAAAATAAAATATGGCTCAAGTCCTTAATTTTATTGCAATTTTCAATTTGGGATAGCTCAGATTATTCAATGTTTAAAGCTGAAGAAACCATAATAATCACTCGTTATATTTATTAATTACATAAATAACATTTATTAATACTCTTCACATATGGATAAAAATTAATTGTAAGTCATGCTAAACGATTATAAGTGACTTTTAGAATCATCAAGTTAACTAAAATATGAATTTTTTTTTTTTAATGGTCAGCAATTTATTCCTTTTTTGTGTATTAAAAGTAAGGTAGTAGGGGTGTCAATTTCGGGTTTCGGGTTTGGTTTGGGTTGAACTTGGAACTGACTTGGGTTCAAACGGGTTCACCAGAACCCGAATCATTTTTTTCAAATGGGTCTCTTTTTCGAATCCAAACCCGACCCACTTCTGACCCGGGTCAACCCGACACGACCCGCCAACTCGGATAAGTGACGGCGGACGGCGACACGCGGTCGATTTGACAGCAGGTGGAGGGACGTGACGAGATGCGGAGGAAGGCGAACGACGGACCGAGGAGTACAAACGATGGACAGAGGAGGGCAGATGATGGATGGAAAGGGCGGACGATGGACAGTGGAGGGACACCACGAGATGCCAGCGACAAGGCCAGTTGACACGACCCATTTTTTGTGGTCAGCCTGGGTCAATTCTGGGTTGACGGTCAACCAGAGCCTGACCCATCTTTTCCAAATGGGTCGAATTCGGAACCCAAATCCGACCCGTTTTGAAATTGGGTCGTCTCTAACCCAAAATTTTCGGGTCGGATTCGAGTCATTATTTCATGTCGTGTCAAATATTGACACCCCTATAAAATAGTCTACTAAAAAAAAATTAGGTACTTATATTACTAGAGCAAGATTATTTGTAAAAGGGTGAAATAGCTTAGTACATATAGGAACGCATATCACCTTGATCTATTGGTTTACAGTTTTAACTATCAATCAAGAGGTTTTGGATTCTAGTCTTGTGTATCATAATTTTCTATTTTCACATAGAAATCAAAATATAAGACTTTTAGATAAAATATTCTAAATAGAATCTAATAGAATTAGAATAATAAGATTATAATATAATCTAATTAGAATTCAATAGAATAGAATATTTTTCAATTTATCCTCCATATATTTGTGCTAATTAAGATTAATAATCTTTATGTCACGTGATGTTGAATCAAAAGAGATTTATATCCAATCCAACAAATTTAATCGTTTATTTGAGTATCAAATACTTAATATTGCTACATTCCAATTTATTTTTCAACTATGAGACTAAACCCAAATCTAAACCACCTTTAACAATTTTGTTAGGATAAATTTCGAGTTTGAAAATTGATCAAATTTTAGTGAAGATGAGTATCAAATGGTTAGATTCATTTTGAAAATCCTACTAATCAATTTAAAGTTATATTACACTCATTTCAAAATAAATTTAACAATTTTTTAGACTAATACCACCAAAATATTTGATCAATTTTTTATATTGATATAAATATGTTATTACTATATTGTGCTTTGCATCATCATCATCATATAATTGCTAAGGTATTCATGAACAAAATATTATAGTCAAGAGTCAAGACTCATCATCTTGAAATATATCAATTCATAAGAAAATATTTTTTTGTTGGGATGTTCTTCTATAAATTATAACAAGCGGAACCTAACAAATATTGACTATATTTTTTATTTGTGTTATATATAAACATAAAGAGATATTATTACATAATCTTAAGGAACATCCAATGACTATTAAACTCATATTTTTTTTTTTTGGACTTTTGAATTAAATAACACAAATTTTTATAGACGTCACATACGTAAATTTCTAACTCAAAAACTTTTTGGTTGATAGTAAGAGCTCCTAACGCATCAAGATGAGTCATGTAATTGATGCTTATCTAGGGGTGTCAATTATTGACATGACCCGAACCCGGGTTAGGATTCACCCATTTAACAAACGTGTCAACTTCGGGTTTCAATTTTTGACCCGTTTAAAAAATGGGTCGGGTCCGAGTCAACCCGGTAACACGAAATTGACCGAGCTGCCAAGTTCCAACTCGAGTAGTCGTAGCCTTGCCCTATCCCTCACGTCGAACGGTCAAACGACGGAGTCGTACAAGTCGACTTGCCTCGTGTAGTCGAAGTCGCACCGGTCGCCTTGCCCTCGCGTGGTCGCATCTGTGTCGTCGCCCACTCCCATTCAGGCTAGGCCCAGTCGTTGGTTTCTCTATCTCGCGTCGAACCTTGGAGCCGCTTTGCTCTTGAAGTCTCGTAGGCACGCCTCGGCAAGTCGCAAGCTCTCCCAGCTCTTGTGGCCTCGCCCTCGCTTGAACCACGCTTGAATCCTGATCTCTGGATATGTCATTCGAAGGTCGGATCCGGGTTGGGAAATCTGACCTGTATGTAAGAACAGGTCGGGTTCGAGTATGCCAGTTTTTGACCGAGTCAAGTTGAATTCGACCCGAACCGGCCCAGTGATCCGAATTGATACCCCTATACTTATCCAATTTATATCCCGATACCCTCACACAATAACTTTTTTCCCAATCCATATATTCATTCTAGCAAAAATAAAAAAAGTTTGAAAAAAACGATGGTCACTCATTATCCAACGGTCATACTGGCCTGTTGTTTCTTCTCCAACCATTCCTTAGCTTCTGTTATCTCCACTTCATCATAGCCATGCAAGCGGGTGAATGTGTCAGAATTCCAGTAACTCGCGGAGGGGCCAGTAGTATATACATGGAAATAGTATAATATATGAGCGAAGTATTCGGCCCCTCGCACAATGTCTACGGCCGTTCTCAATGGTTGCTACTACCTCTCATCCCTCACGACCAGCTCCAACCCTCGCAGTACTTCTATATTAGCCTCCTCCTCCTCCTCCTCCTCTCGCTCTTATCGTAATACCATCTCTTCGAACTCCTCTCCTCTCCCATCTGTTTCTTCGAGCCCTCGACTCATCCGCAACGCTCCAGTTCTTGCTACCCCTTCCACCCTCACTACAGCCGTGGTAATCTACGTACCATTCTGCCTCTCTATCTTAATTTGACTCTCTCCTATCTCTTTAATTTGAGTGGTACTTCTTCATAATTGATATATGCCAAAAAGAATATTAGGGAGTTAAATACATGTTTGCATATGTTGTTGTTGTTAAATTTTTTAGGACATTTAAGTCAATTAAAGTAGATTCATACACACATTGCATATATAAGATTCGAACTCAAGATCTCTTAATTGATAGCCTAAGCTTCCAATCAAAAGGCTAAGGTGAGCTGCGTTTGTTTTTTTTTTTTTTATTATTATTACTTTGTTTTATTGAGATGATATCACTCACATGTGTTATACTGCAAGTGGTACCTTTTCAACCCTTTTTTAAATGGAAATTTATTGCATGATAATTTACAAGTTATATAAAAGAGGTGGATCTTTTTCTAGGATATGGTGTGCAAATTTAATATCTTTTCTATCAGGTGTTGATTTGATGTATTTACATATCATTTCTTTTGCAATACATACAATGTTATAATATAAGCAGCTCATTTTGATTTGTTGGTTGGAAATTTGACTATCAAACTAAAGGTTTTAGATTGTGATCTTATGTATGTGAGCTGTGAATTTATTTCAATTGACCTAAATATTCTAAAAAAATGTTATGATATGTATATATGAGCAGCATTTCTCTATGAAAAACAGTCTGCTAAGTATCCTAAAATGCAATGTACGTAACAGATAGGCCAGATATGGAAAACTCTCATTTTTTTTGCTTCTTTAGGGTTTGTTTGGGATCACTTTCATTTTTTTATTTTATAAATATATGTTTGTTTTTGTGTTTTATAATTATGTTTATCAATCTCTTTAAAAAATTAATTCTAACTATTTTAAAAGCACTCAAAATAATTTTGAGGTGGTTTAAGCATTTTTAAAAATACTATCACAATCATCAGTGTAGCCTCCTCCAGCCGCCTCGCCCATAATTGACATCACCATCAAATAAATCAATTTATTTAATATTTATTTAAAATAAAAGTATCATTTTTTTATACACCAACTAATTTTTATTTCATATCAAAATCTATATAAAATAAAATAAAAATAAAAAATAAGAATGGTCCGAAATCTACTTAATCTTTTTTGCATGCTTTAATGCCGGAGAACCACAAGTATCTTAATTACAACTTATTGCCTTCAACCATTTCTCCTCATTCAATTGGCCTCTTTCATTTTTTTTCGAAAGTCATTGTCCGCCACCCACATAAATTATTAACTCCGTTGGGCTGTCCTCTTTATGTAAATATATATTTTTTTTATTTTATTTACAAAAAAGTGGTATTTATATGATCAGTACACCTGTAAACTATTACTTTTGAGCAAAAAGAAAAATTAAAAAAAAAATTATAAAGTTAAGTTGGCTTGGTTCCAGTGAACTTGCAAGTTGCCTCTAAAAGAGAACGAATATTCTGTTTGCACCTTTAATTATTTAGAAAGCAAAATAAATAATAGGTAGAACTTTCTAAATTTCAAGACAACCACTTGATGAGGTATTGTTTGCTTTTGGCTAACTCAAATTTATACTAAATTAATATTTCATTTGGTCCGTTTTTTTATCACTTTCTAAAATAATTTTTTAGTAAAAAAATAATTTAAATTTCAATTTTTTATTAAAAAATTTTGTTTGAGAAAATAATAAGAAAGTTTGCCCAAAACTTCATTTGGGATATAACAATTTTTTAGCATAAAAAATTTTGTAATTTGAAAATTATATAGAAATGAATGTTTTAAAAAAATAGTAAAAAAAATGTCCCAAATAAACCTTAAAGCTTTATTTATGATGATTTTTTAATGATTTTTAAAACAGTTTTTTTTTTAAAAGTTTTTTGGACTAAAAATTTTTGCATTAAAAGCTTGTTTAAAAAACATTAAAAAAATAGTCTCAAATTAAACTTAAGGCATTATTTGGGACACCTTTCTTATTGCTTCATAAAATAACTTTTTAATAAAAAATTAAAATTTTTATACTAGAAAATTATTTAAAAAAAATAATAAAAAAATTATCTCAAATCAAGCCTAAATCTCATCCCTTAATCCTTGCAACTTCTGAGAGAGTAATCATGCCAAGTCTTCTGAATATTTAATTTTTAAAATTTGTATAAAGCCTATAATAATATGCTTTCTTTCATAGGATCCGAAATAATTTCTATCCATTTAAAAACTTATGCTCTCCCTATCTTGGATTCTAATCTTGTGTATCATAATTTTCTATTTTCACATAGAAATCAAAATATAAGACTTTTAGATAAAATATTCTAAATAGAATCTAATAGAATTAGAATAATAAGATTATAATATAATCTAATTAGAATTCAATAGAATAGAATATTTTTCAATTTATCCTCCATATATTTGTGCTAATTAAGATTAATAATCTTTATGTCACGTGATGTTGAATCAAAAGAGATTTATATCCAATCCAACAAATTTAATCGTTTCTCTTTGATATCAAATACTTAATATTGCTACATTCCAATTTATTTTTCAACTATGAGACTAAACCCAAATCTAAACCACCTTTAACAATTTTGTTAGGATAAATTTTGAGTTTGAAAATTGATCAAATTTTAGTGAAGATGAGTATCAAATGGTTAGATTAATTCATTTTGAAAATCCTACTAATCAATTAAAAGTTATATTACACTCATTTCAATATAAATTTAACAATTTTTTAGACTAATAACACCAAAATATTTGATCAATTTTTTATATTGATATAAATATGTTAATACTATATTGAGCTTTGCATCATCATCATCATATAATTGCTAAGGCATTCATGAACAAAATATTATAGTCAAGAGTCAAGACTCATCATCTTGAAATATATCAATTCATAAGAAAATATTTTTTTGTTGGGATGTTATTCTATAAATTATAACAAGCGGAACTTAACAAATATTGACTATATTTTTAATTTGTGTTATATATAAACATAAAGAGATTATATTACATAATCTTAAGGAACATCCAATGACTATTAAACTCATCTTTTTTTTTTTTTTTTTTGGACTTTTGAATTAAATAACACAAATTTTTATAGACATCATGCACATACGTAAATTTCGAACTCAAAAACTTTTTGGTTGATAGTAAGAGCTCCTAACGCATCAAGCTAGATGAGTCATGTAATTGATGCTTATCTAGGGGTGTCAATTATTGACATGACCCGAACCCGGGTTAGGATTCACCCATTTAACAAACGTGTCAACTTCGGGTTTCAATTTTCGACCCGTTTAAAAAACGGGTCGGGTCCGGGTCAACCCGGTAACACGAAATTGACCGAGCCGCCAAGTTCCAACTCGAGTAGTCGTAGCCTTGCCCTAGCCCTCACGTCGAACGGTCAAACGACGGAGTCGTACAAGTCGCCTTGCCTCGTGTAGTCGAAGTCGTACCGGTCGCCTTGCCCTCGCGTGGTCGCATCTGTGTCGTCGCCCACTCCCATTCAGGATAGGCCCAGTCGTTGGTTTCGCTATCTCGCGTCGAACCTTGGAGCCGCTTTGCTCTTGAAGTCTCGCAGGCACGCCTCGGCAAGTCGCAAGCTCTCCCAGCTCTTGCGGCCTCGCCCTCGCTTGAACCACGCTTGAATCCTGATCTCTGGATATGTCGTTCGAAGGTCGGATCCGGGTTGGGAAATTTGACCTGTATGTAAGAACAGGTCGGGTTCGAGTATGCCGGTTTTTGACCGGGTCAAGTTGGATTCGACCCGAACCGGCCCAGTGATCTGAATTGATACCCCTATACTTATCCAATTTATATCCCGATACCCTCACACAATAACTTTTTTCCCAATCCATATATTCATTCTAGCAAAAATAAAAAAGGTTTGAAAAAAACGATGGTCATTCATTATCCAACGGTCATACTGGCCTGTTGTTTCTTCTCCAACCATTCCTTAGCTTCTGTTATCTCCACTTCATCATAGCCATGCAAGCGGGTGAATGTGTCAGAATTCCAGTAACTCGCGGAGGGGCCAGTAGTATATACATGGAAATAGTATAATATATGAGCGAAGTATTCGGCCCCTCGCACAATGTCTACGGCCGTTCTCAATGGTTGCTACTACCTCTCATCCCTCACGACCAGCTCCAACCCTCGCAGTACTTCTATATTAGCCTCCTCCTCCTCCTCCTCCTCTCGCTCTTATCGTAATCCCATCTCTTCGAACTCCTCTCCTCTCCCATCGGTCTCTTCGAGCCCTCGACTCATCCGCAACGCTCCAGTTCTTGCTACCCCTTCCACCCTCACTACAGCCGTGGTAATCTACCATTCTACCTCTCTATCTTAATTTGTCTCTCCCATATCTCTTTAATTTGAGCGTTACTTCTTCAAAATAGATATATGTAAAAAAGAAGATTAGAGAGTTAATTAAATACAAGTTTGCATATGTTGTTGTTGTTGTTATTTTTTTTTAACATTTAGGTCAAATTAGATAGACTTATACATACATCACATATATAAGACTCGAATTCAAGACCTCTTAATTTGTAGCCTAAACTCCCAATCAATAGGCCAAGATTAGCTATGTTTGTCATTATTATTATCATTACTTTGTTTTTTGAGATGATTTCATGGATATGCTTTTTCAATCCTTTTTTAAATGACAATTTATTGTATGATAGTTTACAAGTTATATAAAAGAGGTGGATCTTATTTGAGGATATGGTGTGCAAATTTAATATCTTTTCTATCAGGTGTTGATTTGATGTATTTACAGATCATTTCTTTTGCAATACATGCAATGTTATAATATACGCAGCTCATTTTGATTTGTTGGCTGAAAATTTGGCTACCAAACTAAAGGTTTTAGATTGTGATCTTATGTATGTGAACTGTGAATTTATCTTAATTGACCTAAATGTTCTAAAAAAATGTTATGATATGTATATATGAGCAGCATTTCTCTCTGAAAAACAGCAATGTACGTGCTTAATCCATAACAGATATATATGTCAAATAAGGAAAACTCTTATTTTTTTGCCTCTTTAGGGTTTGTTTGGGATTACTTTCATTTTTTTATTTTATAAATATATGTTTGTTTTTGTGTTTTATAATTATGTTTATCAATCTCTTTAAAAAATTAATTCTAACTATTTTAAAAGCACTCAAAATAATTTTGAGGTGGTTTAAGCATTTTTAAAAATACTATCACAATCATCAGTGTAGCCTCCTCCAGCCGCCTCGCCCATAATTGACATCACCATCAAATAAATCAATTTATTTAATATTTATTTAAAATAAAAGTATCATTTTTTTATACACCAACTAATTTTTATTTCATATCAAAATCTATATAAAATAAAATAAAAATAAAAAATAAGAATGGTCCGAAATCTACTTAATCTTTTTTGCATGCTTTAATGCCGGAGAACCACAAGTATCTTAATTACAACTTATTGCCTTCAACCATTTCTCCTCATTCAATTGGCCTCTTTCATTTTTTTTCGAAAGTCATTGTCCGCCACCCACATAAATTATTAACTCCGTTGGGCTGTCCTCTTTATGTAAATATATATTTTTTTTATTTTATTTACAAAAAAGTGGTATTTATATGATCAGTACACCTGTAAACTATTACTTTTGAGCAAAAAGAAAAATTAAAAAAAAAATTATAAAGTTAAGTTGGCTTGGTTCCAGTGAAGTTGCAAGTTGCCTCTGAAAGAGAACGAATATTCTGTTTGCACCTTTAATTATTTAGAAAGCAAAATAAATAATAGGTAGAACTTTCTAAATTTCAAGACAACCACTTGATGATGTATTGTTCGCTTTTGGCTAACTCAAATTTATACTAAATTAATATTTCATTTGGTCTGTTTTTTTATTACTTTCTAAAACCATTTTTAGGTAAAAAAAATAATTTAAATTTCAAATTTTTATTAAAAAAAATTGTTTGAAAAAATAATAAGAAAGTTAGCCCAAAACTTCATTTGAGATATAACAATTTCTTAGCACAAAAAATTTTGTAATTTGAAAATTATATAGAAATGAATGTTTAAAAAAAATAGTAAAAAAAATGTCCCAAATAAACCTTAAAGCTTTATTTATGATGATTTTTTAATGATTTTTAAAACAGTTTTTTTTTTAAAAGTTTTTTGGACTAAAAATTTTTGCATTAAAAGCTGGTTTAAAAAACATTAAAAAAAATAGTCTCAAATTAAACCTAAGACATTATTTTGGACACCTTTCTTATTGCTTCATAAAATAACTTTTTAATAAAAAATTAAAATTTTTATACTAGAAAATTATTTAAAAAAAATAATAAAAAAATTATCTCAAATCAAGCCTAAATCTCATCCCTTAATCCTTGCAACTTTCTGAGAGAGTAATCATGCCAAGTCTTCTGAATATTTAATTTTTAAAATTTGTATAAAGCCTATAATAATATGCTTTCTTTCATAGGATCCGAAATAATTTCTATCCATTTAAAAACTTATGCTCTCCCTATCATCCTTCAAATCTTCCCTATTGCGTTCAGATTCATTTCCAACAGGAGTAGTGCCAGACTGGGCCACGCTTGGGCGGGCCACGCTTGGGCGGGCCACTTCACCATCGACGCGTCCTCCCACTCCTTATATTATAAAAACGCAGTAATGTAATTCACGCGCGCCAAGTCTTCTGTCTCCCCTTTTTTCAATCTCCTCCGGAGTGTTAGTTACCTCTTCTAAGCCAACCGAAACTACAGCAGGAAACCGCCTACAGCAGTTTCAGCAACTGAAGCCCACTACTTCTTCTCTGCAGTTTTTGCATCTCCACGATTCAAAAACTGCTCCTTTCCACTCTATAAATACACACATAGATCTATAGGGCTGAAAGATCTATCGAAATCCAGAAATAGAGTGTATTATATATATACCTTTTTCATTTCTTTCTATTTTATTCTCTTTACTGTTCTATTTCTGTAATCTAATCTCCTATCTGCAGAGCTTGGTATTTCATCCTTCTGATTATGTTTGTATGCTCCATTTCATTAATGATTGCAGGAAATGGCGTCCGTTGATCGACTGAAATCCGGTTTTGAGCAGTTTAAGAAGGAAGTTTACGAGTGCGTTCATGAATCCCCTCTATCAATTTTATTTTCAGGCTTTAATGATTTATAAGGGACCAAAAAGAAAAGAAATTATGTGATTCATTTCTTTCTTAGATCTCTATTATCTTTTTTTACTTTTGGGAATAGTAACAGAATAAAGCTTTGAATCTTATCTATTGGCAGTGCTAAAGAAATTGTATATTCTCAGGATGTGAATTACTTTGGTTTTTGCTAAGCAATATTATTTTCTTAGACGTAAGAGATTTGTTTGGTTTAATTTTGATGGCAGAAAGAAGCCCGAGGTGTTTAACCAGCTTGCCGAGGGCCAGAGTCCAAAGGTAAAGCTTTCCAATTAGAAATAAACAAAATTTCGCTATGGAATTCCAGGCTTTCCCTTCAAGAACTTTAAAACTCTATATCTATTATATAACATTTCCATTCTTTTTTCTGTTAAACTAAGCAACTTTATGTTTCTACAAACGTCCTACTCTCTGTCTCTCTCTCTCTCTCTCTCTCTCTCTCTCTCTATTTAGCATGATTAGAAACGTTTTAAATTTTATGTTATTGAAGAAAATAGGAAACGGTTATTTGATTATTTCCAAAAAGACCTGAAACAGAATCAAACTTCTCCTTCGCAAAAGGACAGAGGCCTATTAAGTATAAATTAAATTATTTTCCAACTTGAACTTGTACAAAAAATAGCAGCAGTCGAACATTGACGGTAAGATTATTAAATTAAATATAATATATTAATATGCCTTTGTGCAGTTTCTAATATTTGCGTGTTCGGATTCACGAGTGTGTCCATCTGTATTGTTCAACTTTCAACCTGGGGAGGCTTTTACCATCCGCAACATCGCTAACATGGTACCACCCTATGACAAGGTATATTTACTTAACCATTTCATCCTTCCTTCTGCATAGCATTTCCCTTCAATTATTTGTGATTTATAACACTTCAGTGTACTTATTATGATTATTTTTTTTCTCCTCTAGACAAGATATTCTGGTATTGGTGCTGCTGTTGAGTACCCCGTTGTTCACCTCAAGGTATTTCTCAATATATACATATATAGAAATTCAATGAGCTTATCACAATTAGCCATAATAATAAATGATGTTTTGTGTTTGACTTTGTCTAATTAAAAATTATTAGTCATCTAAATATTATCACTTACAAAAAGTCCTTTTTTATGAGTGGATGAGGTTATCGATAAGCAATTCTATGATATTGTATTTGTTATAACTTGTCTTCAACTTATCTCATGCTTATAAAGTTTATAGTAAAATTGGTAAAGATTTTGTTTGTGATTGTTTCTTATTGTTTTTTAAATAGTTTTTAGTATAATTTTTTTTTTGTACTAGAAAGTTATTTTAGAAAATAATAAGAAAGTTGTATCAAGCAAAGCCTAAATTTTATTTGTATTAAAAAAAAAGGAAGAAGATATGGTTGAATTGTTGATATCTTAAATATTCCTTATATGTATTAACGATAGGTTAAATTTCATGTATGATAGGTAGAGAATATTATTGTTATTGGACACAGTCGTTGTGGAGGAATCAAAGCGCTCCTCTCTATTAAAGACAATGCTTCTCTCGGCACGTAAGTTTTACGTATATATATTGCCGCATAGCTATAATATTATTTAATACTAGTATTTAGATTTAGTGGTTCTTTTGACATTTATACGTAAAATTTAGCATCTTTTAGTCCAATAGCTTGTAGAAGTTTTGAAGTATTATTTTCTTGGAGATACGGCGATAAGGCCACATTTACTTAACAATTAAGTCAACTTTTTCTGATCGAAATTTCCATAATTATAAATGTTTCTCAAATATTTCAACTCAATAATTCAAATAAAAATCTATGAGAAACATTTTGAAGATTGTAAGAAGTGAAATCAAAGATAAATTTCAAAATAAAAATGCTTCAAACATTACCTTTGTTTAGCTTACTCAGTTAAGCAATACAAATCATAGTTGCTAGAAAGCTATCCCAAACAGTCCCTCTATCCCAAACTACATCATACATCTTCTAAGAGAAAATATTAGAGATTTTTCTCACCAACATAACTCACAAGAAATTTTTTTATCAACTACTCAATTAATGTATATTTCTTCAAATAATATCTTTAAGCAAAATTCAAATGGAATAAATATGTCATATTATTAATCTGGTAAATAACTTTCATGTACAGTGACTTTATAGAGGACTGGGTCAAAATCTGCACTCCGGCAAAAGAAGCAGTGAATCAAGCTCACAGTGATCTCTCCTTTGAAGAACAATGCTCAAAGTTGGAGAAGGTAATTATTAAATTTATTTTTGTCCTCTCGATGTACCCTTATCTTGATATAAATTAAGAAATTCATTATTCAACAGGGTGATATCAATGTAAAAGATTAGGGCGCTATTAGCTACACAAGTGGCATTAAAGTAAATTCATATGCTTAAGAATGATACACCAATAAAATTACTATTTTTGGCAAAACAACAATATCAAATAAATAATAAGACTTCTAATTTTTGGAGTTAAATGATAATCTATTTCAAAAAACTATAAATCAAATAGTATTATATGATATAACTTTTGAATTATTTTTACAATGCATATCTTATTTTTCTAATTCACAATTTCATTGGCCTTTATATACTTACAGGAAGCTGTGAAAGTTTCTCTTGAGAATTTGAAGACTTACCCTTATGTTAAGGAAGGCCTGGAGAAGAAGACTTTGGCTTTGTACGGAGGGTACTACGACTTTGTCAATGGTTCTTTTGAGACATGGGAGGCTTAAAACCATTGTTATATTTTAATTTACTCACTTCAAAGCTTCATGTACCTTATAATATTCATGAAGACTTTTAATGTTTTTTGTGTATTTTGAGTTTGTGTGTGTGTTTTGTCGTCTATATTAATTATGTTGTTGTAGTCACCCACCTCGTAGCTAAGTGTTAGAAGAGCTTTAGTGCTATCACGAGCAATCGTTGGTGTGCTGACTTGGTGTTTATGTATGTGTAAGGTCATTGTAATTTTAATCTTGTACTTTCGTTTCTTTTTGTGTTATTAATGTTACAAGAATGATGATTCTAACTATGGATGGATAGAAAAGTTTCTTATATACTAAAAGTGCACATCTCAATTTCAGTGTACTTGAATTGATGCTCATTAACTCAGAAGATGATTAGATGATCATATGAGTTTAGCAAAGTATGACATTTACTTCTAGACAAGATCTGACATGCCACATTGATCTATAAACGATTGTTACCAACTAAGCAGTCATAATTAATTAATTATAATGATATGGTGATAAATGAATTTTTTTTCACAAAAAAAAAAAGGTTATGAATGAATCTTTATAGTTTGGTGGCTCATGATTAATAATAATAAGGCTTAATAAGGTTTCGTTTGGGACAATCTTCTCATTGCTTTATAAATCAGCATTCTAAAAAACTACTTTAAGAAATAGTAAAAAAGCTGTTCCAAAAAAACGCCAGTAAAGTTAACCATATGCAATAAGCAAAAAATCTTACCAATTAAGCAGCCTATTCAAAACTCTTACATAAGAGTACTACAGAGTTATTAAGCAAATATGTCTACAAGTCATAAAAAAAGTCCTTCAAAACTTAACAACTATGATGCAAGCCCCCCTTTTTAATGATATTATTAATGCAAATAATAATATTTAGTAGTTCAAATATTTAACTATGCATCATATTATAAACTATAAATTATAAAAAATACTCATGTCATGATGAAGTCATATTACGCTTCTACAAATTGTATATATTACTTGATAAACAATGCATAAGCTTCAAATTAAGTAAAGTCAAATTAATACAAGTGTTAAATAGCCATTTAAATTTTTCAAAAAAAAAAAAAAAAGATAATCTCAAGATATTTTGACCCATTCTTAGTATAAATAATTTAATGCATAGTGAAAAAACTTCTGTAAAATTATGAAAAAAAGATAATCTCAAGATATTTTGACCCATTCTTAGTATAAATAATTTAATGCATAGTGTTTTATCATGTGAAGTTAAATTAATGCTTCTTTCGATCCAATTTTAGTATAAATAATTTAAAACCTAAACTTAATTTCTAATGCGAAAATTTTTAGTTCAAAATATATTTATACTAGAAAGTCGATTTAGAAAACTGTTCCAAACAAAGCCTAAGAGCTAAATAAAATACTCATTAATGATTATTTAATTACTTATTTGATGATTTATTTTATATTTTTCATATATCTTATATACTTTAAAAATAATATATATTATTTGAGATTTATTTATGATAAAAATATCAATTAAATAGCAATATATATATTTCATCAAACAACTAAATAATACTCAATGAATTGTCCAAATCTTAGTTAAAATCTATAAATACAATTGATATAATACTCAATGAATTGTCCAAATCTTTGTTAAAATCTATAAATACAAAAAAAAAAAAGGTTAAAACCCACTTATGGGGCCTACACGTTAATATCAAATATCGATTACAAGGCCCTTAGAAGGACCCTCCAGCTGACTATGCTTAGAAGAGCTACAATTAAAAAGAAAAATAAAGCCTACTAGCTAGCCGGTGGATCATTTATCTAATAATACAATAAAGCATAAAATTAAAACCGGTCTGCAGAGCAGTAGCACCCAAAAATCGGAAGTGAGGGATTAACTCATTCAGCATAGACTTCCTGCAAAAACAAAAGGCACAAATTAAAATGCAAAGGAAATAACTAGTAGAGAGAAGTTTGCATACTGTGAGGCTCCAAAACTCAGACATCCAAATAATCCTACAAAAAACTCTCCAAAAATGGGTATTATATAAGTAATAATTAAGATGAAATATAGGAGAATGGATCTTAATTCTAACAGAATCAGTAACAGAAAGAAACTTGATGGGCTCACGGATATCCAACAAATCCAAGTAATAGATCTCCTTAGTAATCACCTTACTAAAGAAACATAAAATGATGGATAACCCAGTAAAAATCCAGATATACTTACAGTAGAAGCGATTAACACCAAGATTCAGCCAAAAGAACTCAACTAACTCCATAACACCAAAACGAGAGTTAGGAAACCCATCAAGAATGTGACACAAGCAAGAAATCAACAGCAAAGAACAAAAAACAAACAATCCAACAAACCAACAACCCAACAGAAAAAAAAAAAGGCATGAGAAATATAAGAAAGACCCAATTTATCCAGAGAAATCATGCCTATGAGAGGGGAAGGTAGATTCATCACAGAAAAGTTATTAAAACTAAGACTTTGGGAGCCAAATTTAGCCAACCAATCAGCACAAACGTTCCCTTCACAATAAATATGGGAAATATTACAAGTAAGCTTATTAATCAACATCTTAATCTTCCTAATAGTATAGAAATCTTGAGGTTACCAAAATTGTTCTCAGAGATCACATGAATAATAGTTTTAGAATAAACTTCAATGTTCACATGTTGGTACCCAAATTCCTGCAGAGATCTAAGCCATAATTTAAACTTAACAATTCTGAAGACAACACAGAACAGAGATCCAAAGGCTCAGAAAAAACCTCCACAGGATTGCCAAGATGATTCCGGATAATACCACCAATACCCGCATAATTACTACCAATAAACCCATCAGTATTGAGTTTAACAAAAGGAAAATTAGGTTTTAACCATCCAACAATCCGGACCGTCCTAATTTCACCAGCAGTAGCACAATTTAAACCAAAATAATCAGCTAACATATTATAGTTTTTAAAATTCTTACAGGAAATAAGTTTAACATATAGCAATTGTAATACCTTATTTCTAATATTAGTAATTATCAGATTAGCATTCATCTTAATCTCCTCGTACTTAAAATCATTTCTAGCTTTCCATAAATACCAAATAATCAGGATGGGGAGTAAGTTTTGAATATGACCCTTGCCTTTAGTAAACCACTTAATCAAAATATCAGTCAAAGCACCATTATTATGAGAAGCCTCTAAGCCAACCAAGTTACTGAAATGATACCAAACATACCGAGCTATGGAACTATTAACAAAAATGTGTTGAATGCTCTCGATACCAACACAGAAATTAGCACAACATTGGCATTTAGAAACAAGATAAAAACCTTTTTTTCATAATCTATTATCAACAGGCAGATAGCCTTTAAGACATCTACAAGTTAATAAAGAATAAGAATTCGGAATGGTATTATGCCACAGAGTTTGAAAAATATGAGAAGTATCCTCTTTCACTCTAATATGCTCCCACATGTTTTTGAAACTAAAAGCACCCGTAGAGGAAAGTTTAAACAGAATTTTATCTTGCATATGTAATTGTAACGGGATTTTAATAATCAACTCAAAAATTTCTTGGGGGACCACCTCAAGCAACTTAGACATGTTTCACATACCATTGAGAAAGAAATCATTCACTTTAATATTATCAATGGTAATTGTATTAAAATAATTGTCAATAGAAGAAAATCATAACCAATTATCCTGCCAGAAAGAAACCTCCTCATTCCTGATACCCCATTGAATGTTCAAATCCGCTTCCCTTTTAATTTTGCAAATTCTTTTCCAAACAGAAGAGTCAGGGTTTTTGTAATGAGCAATTAAAGGATGCATACCCTTACAGTACTTAGCAAACATAAATTGAGCCCAAAGACTAATATTAGAACGCAAAGTAAACCACAGTTTATGAGAAAAACTTTGAACCATATCAGTAATCGATTTGCAACCTAGAGAGCCTTCCTCATAAACACCACACACATTTTACTCCACTTAGCCCAATTAATACAGGTTTTGTTGTTAGTAGCACCCCAAAAAAATTTGTTTATGAGTTTTTCCATACGATTGCAAACGCCAATAGGGGGGTGCAGCGTATGAAAGATAAAAATAGGAATATAATTCAGGACACTCTTAATCAAAGTTAACCTACCTTCATAAGAAAGAAAATTAGAAGACCAATGCATGAATTTCCTTTGGAAAATAGTGAAAATGTTGTCAAAAAGCATAACTTTTTTCCTACCTCTAGTAAGAGGAGTACCAAGATATTTGATAGGTAGATAACAGGAATTAAACCCACACAACCGTTTAACCTTGTTGGAATGAGTAGAATTCACAGATTTGCCAGTGATAAAATTACTCTTGTCTCTATTAATAGAAAGACCACTATATAGTATCCTGAAACCCTTCCAAGAATTTAAACAAAATTTTAACATTTTTAATCGAGGCATTAGAGAAAATGATGAAGTCATCCGCAAAACTAAGATGAGAAATAGGAAAACCACCAGACGTGCGGAAATTCAAATTAGGAAACCTCCTGTAAAGATGCTCCAAACCCCTAGAATGGTATTCCATAGCAATAATAAAAAGAGAAAGGGATATAGGATCCCCTTGTCTAAGACCATTCTTAGATTGAAAAAAACCATGGTTCCTACCATTGATGATAACATAAAAGAAACAATTATTAATGCTATGTTTAATAAGGTTAAGAAAAGCTTGGTTAAAACCAAACAAAGATAATACTTTATAAAGAAAATCCTCATTCAAGTTATCATAAGCCTTAGTAATATCAAGTTTAAAAATGATATTGCCACCAGTACTTTTAACATTAATGTCATGGACCAATTCTTGGGCTAATAAAATATTGTCAAAAATGCTTCTACCTTTAACAAAACCAGTTTGGTTAGAGGAGATAATTCTAGGCAAAATAGAAGATAATCTAGATGCAATAATTTTCACAACAAGTTTGTTAAAGAAAGTACAAAGACTAATAAGTCTAAAATCATTCCAAAAAAAAGTGTTCTTATATCAATCTATAAATACAATTGATATGTCATCAAAAAACTATCTTGATCGGATCTCGAGGCAAAAATCAAGTTGAAAACTTATAAAATTAAATCTAGGATCATCTGGACTCTGATTTTAGCAAACTTATAGTCGAATAGAGCGTCTCGGGAATACAAACCCAACGAAACCAAATTCAACTTGATCCAAGCCCAAATGGCTCCAAATCAAAGACTCGAAGCACATTTGGAAGGTTCAATCCATAATTTGGATTACCAAACAGTTTTCAAATTAATATGACATGCTTATAATCTAATCGAGTGGCTTGACAAGACGAATCCAACGAGCCCAAGATCGTTGAATTCTAATATCATTAAGACCTTCAAATGTCTGACGAACGTTCTACGATCAATGAATTCAATATCGATCGTCCATCCAATCCTCTCCACATTTGCCCTTGATCCTCCCCCTATTTACGGGTCATGTCATCCTAAAAAAACTATAAATAGCCCCTCATTTCTCTTGAGAGGGGGCCCAAGCATGAAGAAGATGAGAAAGAGTAGGAGGGAAGAAACTCCTCCTTGGCCACCATCGGGATTCACCCCGACTTCCACGAGACGCCAGAATTATGCCCGACTTCCACGCTAGACTGAAATTATGCCGACTTCCACGAGACTTCGAAGTTCTGCCCAACTTTCAAATGACGCCAAAACTCTGCCCGATCTCCAAGTGACGCTAGAATTTTGTCCAATCTCCAAGTTACTCTAGAGTTTTGCCTGAATATCATCTAACGCTGGAGTTCTCCCCGGCCACCGACTGATGTCATACTTCTACCCGACGCAAGACCTTTGCTTGTCACCAGATTTCTACCCAAAGTCGGACTTCTACCCGTTGTCGGATTTTCTTCGGACATCTATCCAATGTTTGATTTCTTTCCATTGCTGGATTTCTACCTGACGCCGTCCTTCTGAGCTCTGTCGTCAGACAACGGTCCTTCCGACCTCCGTCGCCCGCCGACTACGGTCCTTCCAACTTACGTCGTCCATCAACAACGGTCCTTCCGACCAAACGAACACGTCAACAGTGATTCTTTGTATTTCTATCATGTACTTCATAGAATGTACATCAAGCAAATGTCTTCCCCCTAATGAAGGGCTTCATTTGTAATCGATTGCAAATAATATTTGATTCATTCAAACTGGGTTAGGCCCCGTGGTTTTTCCCCCTTTTCAGGGTTTTTCATGTAAAAATCTTGGTGCCTCATATGAATGCTACGTGTACCCTCTCTCATATCTGTGTGTGTGTCGGATTTTCGTATAGAGTTAAGACGTTAAATTCTATATTTCTCTACCACCGTGAAGATTCTATGACGCAACAACAATTATACTTAGTAATTAGTCTATATATTTTAAATAATAAAATATTTAATTAGTTTGGAAGGATTACGATTTGACCATTATAAAATAAAATATTTATAAGTTTGAACAAGATTTTTAACAATTAAAAAAAAATGAAAGAACATACACAAAATAATAAGATAGTTTTATAAATTGTGCAACAGCTTGGTTTTAAAATTTTTTATTTTTTATACTAAAAAACTGTTTTAAAATATAATAAAAAAGTCATCCCTAAATCTCATTCCTTAATCCTTGCAACTTTCTGAGGGAGTAATCATGCCAAGTCTTCTGAATATTTAATTTTAAAAATTTGGATGAAGTAGCTTCTACTCTTGCGCCCTTCTGATCTCTTTTCTTCACTCTTCCTTCGGCGAGGCCGGAGGATTTTTTCTTCCTTTTTTTTTCGATGGCATCTGCTTTTCCATCTTCTGCTTTTCCTCCGCTTGGTTCTTCAGCTGGAGGGAAGGTTCCCATTGTCCCGAGAGATTGGTCGAATGTTTTTGCTCCTGCTAAAGACTCTCCCAAAGCTTTTAATTTTTCTCACTTTCTTGAGGAGCCTGAAGTCATTCCTTTTTCTGGGGAAAAGCTTCTTCAGGGGGGTGAAGATTGAAAGTTATGTTTGGTTGGCTACTCGATAGGAAGGAGACCTTATTACGAAGCTTTACTTGGGGCCATTAAGAAGACCTGGAAATTGATAGGCTCGGTGCAGCTCCTCTCCTTAAGTGACGGTTTTTTTCTTCTTCGTTTTTCTTGTAATGAAGATTTGGAAATGGCGTGGTCTAGAGGTGTTTGGTTCCTGTTGGGTAAACCATTCGTTTTGCAGAAATGGCATCCCAAGTTCAAACCTTTGAAAGAAGATTTCAAGACTGTTCCCATTTGGGTAAAAATCCATGATTTACCGCTTGCATGCTGGAATTCTGAAGGGATTTCAAGGATTGCAAGTAAGATTGGGGTGCCTATTGCTGCCGACAGACTAACAGAGCAGAAATCTCGCCTCACTTTTGCTCGTGTCTGTGTTCTTGTGGATTGCTCGGCGACCTATCCGGAGGAGATTAAAGTTTCTCTTGATGGGGATGTTGTGTGCTTGAAGGTACAATATGAATGGAGACCTTTTCCCTGTTCTCACTGTAAGTCTCTAATGCACTTCTCCTCCTCTTGTCCGTCTAAGCCTGAAGTGGTTATAAATGAGGAAAATGTGGAGAATCGTGGTAGAAGCTTTAGTAGGAGGCCCCATAACCGCAAGCATTCCAAAAATCAACAACCTGTTAATCTTCCTGCTGAGCAGGAAACTTCTTCACTTCCTCTGAAAGCTTCTAATGGTGGCTCTTTTACAGACCAGGGGGTCTCTAGTGTGCTTGGTAAAGACTTACATTACCAGCCTCACTCTCCGCCTCCTTTCAAAGTAGTTACCTCTTCTACTGATCTTACCCTGGTTCCTAATGCTGCTGCGTCTCAGTCTGATATGGTGGGAGTTGGGGTTGGGATCCCTAATCTAAATTCTCCCAATCATGCAGCTTCTTCCTCCACTAGCTCTCTCCCTCTCATCAATAACTCTGCTCCTAAAGTTACTGTCTCACCTAACCGATTTGATGCTTTAAACATTGAGGATGATTCTCAGTCGCAAACTTATGTTAATGAAGAGCATGAGGATATCTATGTCCCTGATAAGGCTGATGGCGGAGGGGATTTCCAGAATTATGTGGGTAATAAGTCTCAATCCAAACAGCCTAGTCCTGCTTCTAAAAAAACTGCTAAGGGTAAGCGGGTCAAAAAAACCCAAAAACAATCTAAGTCCAAATGACTTCTCCACACCTTGCGGCGTGGAATATCAGGGGTTTTAATCGCCCTGATAAAGTTTTATGCTTTAAGCGTCTTGTGGATTCGTTTAAACTTGATTTGGTTTGTGTGTTGGAAAACAGGATTCAGTTGAAATCTTTAACTGATCAATTTTTTGAGTCTTCTCATTCTCTCTTTTAGAATGAATCAAGCTGCCACAATTTTGATCATGCATTGTCTGGGAGAATTTGGGTCAAGTGGGACCCTCTCAAACTAAACTTCACTCCTAATTTCATTTCTTCTCAAATGATTTCTGGTCTTGTGACAGGCTCTTCATTTTCCTCCTTTCAACTCACTGCTGTGTATGCTTCCAACAGTAGTCAGGAACGTAAAGCTTTGTGGAATGACATTGGTTTGGCAGCCCCTGCTTCTCATATGCCGTGGGCTATTATTGGCGATTTCAATTGTTGTAGGTTCGCTTCTGAGAAGCTGGGTGGATCTGATATTAATCAGGCTGCTTTGTTTGATTTCAATTCCATGATCTTCAACAATTGTCTTTTGGATCTGCAATCGATTGGGTGTAAATTCACGTGGCATAATCAACGTCAGGACAATCCAATTCATATCAAACTTGATAGAGTCTTGGTAAATGATTCCTGGTTGAATTCCTATCCCGACTCCTTCTGTTCTTTTCAGAGTCCTTCTTGCTCTGACCATTCCCCGATTCTTTTACTGTCTGGATCTCATAATCAGTCAAGGCATAGGTTTCTCTTCAAGAACTATTGGACCAAGCTTGATGAATACTGGTCTCTCCTTGCTGAGTTCCTTTTCATGCAGCATTCGGGAAACCCTTTGGCTAATTTCTGCAATTCTCTGAGAAGTCTTAAACAGAAAATTAAAGCTCAGAAGTGGGCTTCTTCCTCTTGTGTTAGTAGACACATTGATTTCCTTCATGCTACTCAATAATCCCTGTTGGATTCTCTCCATACTGATCCTTCCAGCTCATCTTTGAATCAAGCTTATAAAGAGAACAATGCCAAGTTAGCTGAGTTTATGTCTTTGCAAGCTTCCTGGATTATTCAAAGAGCCAAGGTTAATTGGTTGAAACATGGTGAAGATGATCTTAAATTCCTCTATGCTAAAATTAGGATTAGAATGGGGAGTAAGAAATCGGTTGTTAATCTGTTCAATCATAATTCTCAATCTTCAAAAGAGGAAGTTACTGCTACCATCATTAATTACTATCAAGAACTTTATAATCCTATCCCCCCTTGCAATAGGGATTTGGCTATTTTCCCTGTGGGGACAGCCTTGGCTGCTGACCAAGCTCATTCTCTTATCTCTTTTGTGACGGATGGAGATATTAAAGCTGCTGTTTTCTCTGGCTCTTCTAAGTCTGCCCCAGGCCCTGATGGTATAAACTTTCACTTCTATAAATCTGGTTGGCACATCCTTGGTCCCTATGTCTGTAGGGCTATCAGATCTTTCTTCATTAAAGGTTATCTCCCTAAAGGTGTTAAGGCTACTGCTCTAGCCATTGTTCCTAAGAAGAAAAATGCTTCTAATATTTCTGATTATAGACCGATTGCCTTGTGTAACGTGCTTTACAAAATCATTGCCAAAACTATGGCTACTAGAATCAAGCCGTTCATGAATTTGATTGTTAAAGATAACCAAGCTGGGTTTGTGAACTCTAGGGTGTCTACTGACAACATTCTTCTTGCAAATGATATTCTTTTTCATGCTGGTAAAAGAGGTGGGGAAAAAATTTTCTGTGCTAAGTTGGATATCAAGAAAGCATTTGATTCTGTCTCCAGGGATTTCCTTCTTGCTAGACTTAATCAGAAAGGTTTTCCGTCTACCTTTACTAATTGGGTTAAGGCTTGTGTCTCTGATGCCAATTTCTCTATTGTCTTGAATGGGGCACTTGAAGGTTTCTTTCCTTCTTCGGCTGGTTTGAGGCAGGGGTGTCCTCTTAGCCCATATCTTTTCTGTATTGTCATGGATGCCTTCTCTAACTTGCTGGATGGTAGAGGTTTTAAAGGTATCTCTAATGGGAATTTTAAACTTTCACATCTCCTGTATGCTGATGATGTCTTAATTTTTGGTGAGGCTACAAATGAGAATTGCCAAATTCTTGTCTCTGTCATTAATGATTTTGCTAACTCCTCTGGTCTAGTAATTAACCATGACAAATCCTATATTATGTTCCCTAAGCATGTGAGTAATCAGCTGGAGGTGTGTCAATTGCTTTCCATTCATACTATTGTTTCCAAGATCACCTACTTGGGGATTCATCTCTCCTTCTATAGGCTCAATGTTGCAGATTTCTTGCCCTTGTTGGATAGTATTAACAAAAAACTAAATGGCTGTAAAGCAAATCTCCTTTCTCTTGCGGGCAGACTTCAATACCTCAAGTTCACTATTCAAAACACTATTGCCTACTGGATTAGGGGGTCGATAATACCTAAAACTGTGCACAAGGTTTTCAAGAAAGTATGCTCTAGATTCTTGTTTTTTGGCAACTCCAATACTGATAAGAAGCTCCATATGGTTTCTTGGGATAAAATTTGTTTACCCAAAGAAAAAGGTGGTTTGGGGATTTATTCTATTAATGCTATGCAGTTTGCATTCAACTGTTCTGTTATTTTAAAAATGTACAACTCTGTTTCTCCCCTAGCTTGCTGGCTGTTAGCTAAGTATTGTTCTCCTTGGAAGCCCCCTCACTTTTCTGCTTCAAAATTGTGGAAATCGATTTGTTGCACAGCTGGTAGTGTTAAATCCCTTTTCCAGTTTAGAATTTACAAAAATTCTCCTATATCTCTAAAGTGGGATCACTGGTGCTTTAACTCTACGTTGGGGAATTTTTGTGGTATGGTGGATAATTTTGGTTTACCAGACATCATGTTGAAAAATATTATTTCTATGAACCGTTGGGATTATTCTGGGGTAATCCCTTCCTTATATCACCAGACTTTGACTCAAATTAATATTGAGGAGGGTGAGGGGCCTAGCTTGTTATGGAAGGAAAAGAACTGCTTTCATTTTAAGCTTTTTATCAAGGAATATTATTCTGATTACAATGACTGCTCTTGGGCTAAATTGGTCTGGCATAAAAAGTATGTTCTTAAGCATGCTGTATTTGTTTAGTTGGCCTTACGGGATGGCCTGAAGACGGCGGATGCGCTAAGAATTAGGCATATTCTGGTTCCTAAAACCTGTAGCCTATGCCATATCTGTGATGAATCTATTGCTCATATCTTCTTTGAATGCTCTTTCTCTTTTTCCATATTAAGATGCTTAATTCCTGGGGTGGAAATATTTCTTCTCAGACCGACCATATTGCAATTATATGACTGGATGAAAGTTAAATTCTGTGCTAATGTGACTGATTTGAACTTTTATAAGTTGGCGGTCTGCTGCAGTATATATTTTATTTGGAAAGAAAGGAATAGTAGGAGATTTAGTGGTATAAATCAATGTTCTACCACTGTTTTGCTGTCCATCAAAAGGGTGATGTTTGAGAAGCTGTTGAATTGGAAGAAAGTTGATGTTTTGCTGGATAAATTATAAATGGCTGGTTCTTTTTGGTCCCCTGTCCCTTCGTTTTGCCTGGGGTTATAGGGGACTGGACGATGATGATGCTCCCCAATGTGTGTTCCTTGGAGGGTCTTTGGGCAACCAGGGACACATTCTCTTCTCTGAGTCCAGTCTCCTGGCATCGGGAGCTGGTAATTTTTCTCTCTTCATTGCAGGATTTTGCTCGGTCTGGATTTTCTGGTGCCTCCCAGCTGCTCATCTCTGCTGTCATCTTCGTCTGTGGTGGCTTTTTTGCTGTTATTGGCTGTTGTATCTACCAATTTTGGCTCTTCATTTATCTTTTTTGGTTTATACTGGGTGGTATACATGTATTTTGGTTTTTTTTACTGTCGCTCCTCATTGTTTGTATTAGAGGAGGAGTTTTTTTGCAGTAACCTTCTTTATATGTAACCTTTATTTCTTTTGAAATATAGGGGCAGTTGCCCAAATTTTAATTGGGCTAGGCCCCGTGGTTTTTCACCCTTTTCAGGGGTTTTCCATGTAAAAATCTTGGTGTCTCATATGAATGCTACGTACAACCTCTCTCATATCTGTGTGTGTCGGATCTTCGTACAAAGTTAAGACATTAAATTCTATATTTCTCTACCACTGCGAATATTCTATGACGCAACAACAATTATACTTAGTAATTAGTCTATATATTTTAAATCATTAACATGATAAAATATATAATTAGTTTGAAAGGATTACGATTCGACCATTATAAAATAAAATATTTATAAGTTTGAACAAGATTTTTAACAATTAAAAAAAAATGAATGAACATACACAAAATAATAAGATAGTTTTATAAATTGTGCAACAGCTTGGTTTTAAAAATTTTAATTTTTGTATACTAAAAAACTGTTTTAAAATATAATAAAAAAGTCATCCCTAAATCTCATTCCTTAATCCTTGCAACTTTCTGAGGGAGTAACCTTCTTTATATGTAACCTTTATTTCTTTTGAAATATAGGGGCAGTTGCCCAAATTTTCCCAAAAAAAAAAAAAATTTTTGGATGAAGCCTTTAATAATATGCTTTCTTCATAGTATCCAAAAATAATTTATATCCATTTAAAAACTTATCCTCTCCCAATCATCCTTCAAATCTTCGCAATTGCGTTCAGATTCGATTCCAACTGGAGTAGTGCGAGACTGGGCCACGCTTGGGCGGGCCACTTCACAGTCGACCCGTCCTCCCATCTCCAACCGAAACTACAGCAGCAAACCGCCTACAGCAGTTTCAGCAACTGAAGCCCACTATTCTTCTCTGCAGTTTTTGCATCTCCACGATTCAAAAACTGCTCCTTTCCACTCTATAAATACACATATAGATCTACAGGACTGAAAGATCTATCGAAATCCAGAAATAGAGTGTATTATATACTTTTTCATTTCTTTCTATTTTATTCTCTTTACTGTTCGATTTCTGTAATCTAATCTCCTATCTGCTGAGCTTTGTATTTCATCCTTCTGATTATGTTTGTATGCTCTCCATTTCATTAATGATTGCAGGAAATGGCGTCCGTTGATCGATTGAAATCCGGTTTTGAGCAGTTTAAGAAGGAAGTTTACGAGTGCGTTCATAAATCCCCTCTATCAATTTTATTTTCAGGCTTTAATGATTTATAAGGGACCAAAAAGAAAAGAAATTATGGGAATAGTAACAGAATTAATCTTTGAATCTTATCTATTGGCAGTGCTAAAGAAATTGTATATTCTCGGGATGTGAATTACTTTGGTTTTTGCTAAGCAATATTATTTTCTTAGACGTAAGAGATTTGTTTGGTTTAATTTTGATGGCAGGAAGAAGCCCGAGGTGTTTAACCAGCTTGCCGGGGGCCAGAGTCCAAAGGTAAAGCTTTCCAATTTCAATAATATAATTTTGGACATAGATAAAATTAGAAATAAGTAAAATTTTGCTGTGGAATTCCAGGCTTTCCCTTCAAGAACTTTCAAACTCTATCTATTATATATAACATTTCCATTCTTTTTTCTGTTAAACTAAGCAACTTTTATCAGTTTTATGTTTCTACAAACGTCCTCTCTCTCTCTCTCTCTCCTATATATATAGCATGATTAGAAACGTTTTAGATTTTGTGTTTTTGAAGAAAATAGGAAACGGTTATTTGATTATTTCCAAAAAGATCTGAAACAGAATCAAAATTCTCCTTCGCAAAAGGACAGAGGCCTATCAAGGATAAACTAAATTATTTTCCAACTTAAACTTGCACAGAAATAGCAGCAGTCGAACATTGACTGTAAGATTATACATATTTTAATGTATAAATTTCTGATTTTAGTTGTTCAAAATCAAATCCTCCTATGTGCAGTTTCTAGTATTTGCGTGTTCGGATTCACGCGTGTGCCCATCTGTATTGTTCAACTTTCAACCTGGGGAAGCTTTTACCATCCGCAACATCGCTAACATGGTACCACCCTATGACAAGGTATATTTACTTAACCATTTCATCCTTCCTTCTGCATCATCAAGAAGCACTCTCTATAATCACAACAAATTTTTTTTTTTCTATGTTACAGATTTATTAGCATAGTATTTCCCTTCAATTATTTCTGATTTATAACACTTCACAGTGTACTTATTATTATTTTTATTTTTTCCTCCAGACAAGATATTCTGGTATTGGTGCTGCTATTGAGTACCCCGTTGTTCACCTCAAGGTATTTCAATGAGCTTATCACAATTAGCCTTAATGAATGATGTTTTGTGTTTGACTTTATCTAATTAATTAAAAACTAATAGTCATCTTAATATTATCACTTGCAATTACCCCTTATTTTTAATGAAGGGATGAGGTTATCTATAGGCAATTATATGATATATTGTATTTGTTAGAACTTGTCATCAACTTATCTCAAGCTTATAAAGTATATAGTAAAATTGGATATGATTTTATTCATGATAGTTTTCTTATTGTTTTTAAAATAGTTTTAAATAAAAAAATTTTATACTAAAAATTTGTTTTAGAAAGAATAAGAAAGTTGTACCGAACTAAACCTAAATCTGATTTAATTATATTAAAAAGGAAGAAGACATAGTTACATGGTTGATATATTAATTCCTTATATGTATTAAGGATAGGTTAAACTTCATGTATGACAGGTAGAGAATATTATTGTTATTGGACACAGTCGTTGTGGAGGGATCAAAGCGCTCCTCTCTATTAAAGACAATGCTTCTCTCGGCACGTAAGTTTTACATATATTGCCACATAGCTATAATGTTATTTTATATTTAGTATCTAGTTCTAGTAGTTCTTTTGCCATTTATACATAGAATTATGCATCATTTAGCCCAGTTGCTTGTAGAAGTTTTGTAGTATTAGTTCTTGGAGATATAGGGTTATCAGGATATTGCTACATTTATGTAACAATTAAGTCAGACTTTTTCTGAAGTTTCCATAATTGTATATGTTTCTCAAATATTTCAACTCAATAATTCAAATAAGAATATATGATAAACATTATGAAGATTGTAAGAAGTGAAATGAAAGATAGAATTCTAAATCAAAATGCTTCAATCATTGCCACTGTTTAGCTTATTCAGTTAAGCAATTCAATTCATAACTTAAAAAGAGCAACATGATTTATACCACATATAGGAGCTATATATCACAAAATATAAAAGAGTATAATTTATAAATTGTTTGGGACTGCTATAGTATTTTATAAAGTTAATTGTGAAGTTTTTATAGAGAAAATGTCTTGTTACTATAGATATAGAAAACACCTTTTCATCTTAAAAATCCTTGAAAAATAGTGAAAAAATAGAAAAAAATAATAACAAAATAAAATTATGATTATTATGTGAAAAATATAGCTGTTCATAAAGCTATCCCAAACAATCCCTCTATCCCAAACTCATCATACCTCTTCTAAGAGAAAATATTAGAGATTTTTCTCACCAACATAACTCGCAAGAATTTTTTTTTATCAACTACTAAATTGTATATTTCTTCAAATAATATCTTTAAGCATAATTCAAATGGAATAAATATGTCATATTATTAATCCGGTAAATAACTTTCATGTACAGTGACTTTATAGAGGATTGGGTCAAAATCTGCACTACGGCAAAAGAAGCAGTGAATCAAGCTCACAGTGATCTCTCCTTTGAAGAACAGTGCTCAAAGTTGGAGAAGGTAATTATTAAACTTATTTTTGTCCTCTCGTTGTACCCTTATCTTGATATAAATTAAGAAATTCATTATTCAACAGGGTGATATCATTGTAAAAATTAATAGATTAGGGCATTATTAGCTATACGAGTGGCATTAATTAAAGTAAATTCATACTCTTAAAAATGATACACCAATAAAAATACTATTTTTGGCAAAAGAACAATATCAAATAAATAATAAGACTTTTATTTTTGGTAGTTAAATGATAATCTATTTCAAATAACAATAAATCAAACAGTATTATATGACATAACTTTTGAATTGTTTTGATAATGCATATCTTTTTTTTCTAATTCTCAATTTCAATGGCATTTAAATACTTGCAGGAAGCTGTGAAAGTTTCTCTTGAGAATTTGAAGACTTACCCATATGTTAAGGAAGGCCTGGAGAAAAAGACTTTGGCTTTGTACGGAGGGTACTACGATTTTGTCAACGGTGCTTTTGAGACATGGGAGGCTTAAATCCATTGTTATATATGTTGTTAATTTACTTACTTCAAAGCTTCATGTACCATTAATATTCATGAAGACTTTTAATGTTTTTTGTGTATTTTGAGTTTGTGTGAGTGTTTATCATCTCAGTCAATTATGTTGTTGTAGTCACATGCCTCGTAGCTAAGTGTTAGAAGAGCATTAGCTCTATCACAAGCCATCGTTGGAGTGTTGACATGGTGTTTATGTATGTGTAAGGTCATTGTAATTTTAATCTTGTATTTCCATTTTCTTTTGTGTTATTAATGTTACAAGAATGATGATTTTAACTATGGATGGGCAGAAAATTTTCTTATATACTAATAGTGCACATCTCAGTTTCATTCTGTACTTGAATTGATGCTCATTAGCTCAATAGATGATTAGATGATCAGATGAGTTTAGCAATATATGCCAATTACTTCTAGGTAAGATCTGGCATGCCACATCGATCTATGCATGATAAACACTTGGATCACTTAATTGCAACTCAAACAATTGTTACCAACTCAGCAGTTATGATTATAATGTTATGATGATGAATGAATTTTCCAAAAAAAAAAGTTATGAATAAATCTTTATAGTTTGGTGGCTCATGATTAATAATAATAAGGCTTCATTTGGGATAGTCTTTTTATTGTTTTATAAATCATCTTTCTCAAAAACTATTTTAAGAAATAGTAAGAAAGATGTTTAAAAAAATACCAGTAAAATTAACCATACGCTATAAGCGAAAAACCTTAACAACTAAGCAGCCTATTAAAAACTCATACATAAGAGTACTACAAAGTTTATTAAGCAAATATGTCTACAAGTCATAAAAATGTCCTTCAAAACTTAACAACCATGATGCAAGCCCCCCTTTTTAATGATATTATTAATACAAATAAGAATATTTAATAGGTCAAATATTTAACTATGCATCATATTATAAACTATAAATTATAAAAACTACTCATGTCATGATGAAGTCATATGCCGCTTCTACATATTGTATTACTTGATAAAAATTACATAAGCTTAAAAATAAATA
>NW_021319682.1:4155551-4155794 GCF_001605985.2 Dendrobium catenatum | reverse complement strand
CAGGACGTAGGGACTGAACGTCGGGCCCTGAGGAGGACGTCGGGTCTTCGGCAGAACGTAGGGACTGAGTGTCGGGCCTTGAACAGGACGTCGGGCCTTCAGTAGGACGTAGGGACTGAATGTCGGGCCTTGAGCAGGACGTCGAGACTTCAGCAGGACGTAGGGGCTGAACGTCGGGCCTTAAGGCGGTGGTCCGGCGAAGTTCTGCGGTGGTCCGGCGAGGTTCCTGCGGTGGTCCGGCGG
>NW_021319682.1:4123826-4155287 GCF_001605985.2 Dendrobium catenatum | reverse complement strand
TTGGTAACTCTAATTGTGGTTTGAACCTTCCAACAGCGCTTCGGGTCCTTGATTCGGACCCATTTGGGCTCAGATTGGGTTGAATTTGGTGTCATTGGGTTTATATTTCCAAGACGCTCAGTTTGACTGTAAGCTCGCTGAAATCGGAGTTCATGTCCTCTGGGATTTTATGTTTCCAACTAGTTTTTTGCCTTGAGATTTGTGCCCGATCAAGATAATTTTGTGACGACGCATCAATAAATATAATTTTATTTAGAGAAAAAACGATTAGGGGATCCTATTTTTATCATTGAATTTCATTAAAATAGTAAATAGATCTCTTTATTTAGCATGATTAGAAACTTTTAATTTATGTATTTTGAAGAAAATAGCAAACAGTTATTTAGTTATTTCCAAAAATCCCTGAAACAGAATCAAACTTCTCCTTCACAAAAGCAAAAGGACGGAGGCCTATTAAGAATAAATTAAATTATTTTCCAACTTGAACTTGCACAAAAATAGCAGCAGTCCAACATTGACCGTAAGATTATTAAATTAAATATATTATATATATATTAAAAAAAATATTACCATTAAAAACTTGCACAAAAATAGCCTCTGTTATCTCCACTTCACCATATTTAGCTTTGCAAGCGGGTGTCAGAATTCGAGTAAGGTGCGAAAGACCAGTAGATATAAAGAAATAGTATAATATAGGGGCGAAGTATTCGGTCCCTCGCACAATGTCTACGGCCGTTCTCAATGGTTTTTGCTACCTGTCATCCCTCACGACCAGCTCCAACCCTTGCAGTGCTTCTATATATATTAGCCTCCTCCTCCTCTCGCTCTTATTGTAACCCCATCTCTTTTCGAACTCCTCTTCTCTCCCATCGGTTTCTTCGAGCCCTTTCACCCTCACTACAGCCTTTGGAAATATATATTATTTGAGATTTATTTCTATTAAGGAAGGCCTTGGAGTTTGGCCGCTGTTCAAATATTTCCCTTGCGACCTCCGACCTCCAAATCCCTTGCGACCTCCGAATCCCTAACCCTAACTTAGCTCAAATTTTTCTGAGATGGCGACAAGGGTGCTCTCTCAGAAGGAGCAAGACATCCAGATGATGTTGGCTGCCCATGTGCACCTCGGAACCAAGAACTGCCACTTCCAGATGGAAAGATATGTTTTTAAGCGTCGGACTGACGGGATATACATTATTAATCTTGGAAAAACTTGGGAGAAGTTACAGCTTGCAGCTAGAGTAATTGTTGCCATCGAAAATCCTCAAGACATAATTGTCCAGTCTGCTAGGCCGTATGGTCAAAGGGCTGTCTTGAAGTTTGCCCAATACACTGGAGCTCACCCTATTGCTGGGAGGCATACCCCTGGAACTTTCACTAACCAGCTTCAAACATCCTTTAGTGAACCTCGTCTGCTTATTCTTGCTGATCCAAGGACTGATCACCAGCCAATAAAGGAATCTGCTCTGGGAAATATTCCAACGATTGCCTTTTGTGATACTGATTCACAATTGCGATTTGTTGATATTGGAATTCCTGGTAACAACAAGGGGAAACACAGTATAGGTTGTCTCTTCTGGTTGTTGGCAAGGATGGTCCTCCAGATGCGTGGTACTATAGCTCCAGGACACAAGTGGGATGTTATGGTTGATCTCTTCTTTCACAGAGATCCTGAGGAAGCTAAGGAGCAACAAGAAGAAAGAGAGGCCTCTGTTGCCCCTGATTATGGTGCTGTAGTTGAATATGGTGGTATCATGCCTTCTGAACAATGGCCTAGTGATTTTGCAAATGATGCTCCTGATGTGGAAGCAATGCCTAGCTTGGTTGCACCAGCTGCTGGGGTTGAGTGGACTTCTTTTCAAGCTGATTGGGATGCTGCTGCGGCTCCAGTTGCAGAAAGTGATTTGCCTCCTGCTGGTGTTCCTACCCTTGGTTGGGATCCCGCTTCAGCTCCTAATGCCACTGGCTCGGATTAGTTGAAAAGACCTTTGTGGGTTAATCAGAATTTTGTGGAACATGCTTAGTAAACGTTGATGTTTTAGGAAGGCCTCGAGAAGAAGACCTTAACTTTGTACGAAGGGTACGTACTATGATTTTGTCAATGGCATTTTCAGACATGGGAGGCTTAAAATCATTGTTATGTTGTTAATTTATTCACTTCGAAGCTTCATGCATGCATTATATAATATTCATGAAGAATTTCAATGATTTTGTGTATTTTGAGTTTGTGAGAAGGTTGGTGTTTATGTATGTGTAAGTCTATTGTAATTTTAATCATGAATTTCCAAATCCTTTTGTGTTATTAATGTTTATGTATGTGTAAGACATCTCACAAGGAGTAGATGATTAGATGATCAGATGAGTTTAGAAATGTATGCCAATTACTTCTAGACAAGAACTGACATACCACATCTACACGATAAAAACTTGGATCACTCGAATTGCAACTCAAACAATTGTTACCAACCACTACATGAAAATCATCTATATATCGGTGGAATTTTCGACGACTTTTCGGTGGTCAATTTTCTGACGGCTTTCCGACAGTTTTCTGCAGTTATAGTTATAATATTAAGATGATAAATGAACTTTCTCCACGCAAAAAAAAAAGTTATGAATGAATCTTTATAGTTCGGTGGCTCATGATTAATAATAATAAGACCTCGTTTGGAATTTTTTTATTATTATTTTATAAATCAGCTTTCTAAAAAATACCAGTAAAATTACGCATAGTAATAAGCAAAAAACCTTACCAGCTAAGCGGCCAATTAAAAACTCTTACATAAGAGTACTGCAGAGTTTATTAAGCAAATATGTCTACAAGTCATAAAAATGTACTTCAAAACTCAAAAACTATGATGCAAGCCCCATAATGATATTATTAATGCAAATAAGAATATTTAATAGTTCTAATGTCTAATTATCCATCATATTATAAACTATAAATTATAAAAACTACTCGTGTCATGATGAAGTCATACGAGGCTTCTACAAATTGTATTACTTGATAAACAATACATAAGCTTCAAATTAAGTAAAGTCGAATTAATACAAGTGTTAAATAACCATTTAATTTTTTTTAAAAAAAAAACCTTTATAAAATTATGAAAAAAGATAATCTCAATATATTTTTACCCAATTTTAGTGTAAATAATTTAATAATACATAGTGTTTTATCATGTAAAGCTAAATTAATACTTCTTTCGATCCAATTTAAGTCTAAATAATTTAAATCCTAAACTTAACTTCTAATACAAAATTGTTTAGTTCAAAAAATATTTATATTAGAAAGACGTTTTAGAAAGCAGAAAGAAAATTGTCCCAAACAAAGTCTAAGAGCCAAATAAAATACTCATTAATGATGATTTAATTACTTATTCTATGATTTATTTTATATTTTTTCATATATCATATGTACTTTAAAAATAATATATATTATTTGAGATTTATTTATGATAATACTCGATGAATTGTTCAAATCCTAGTTAAAATCTATAAATAACATATCGATCGTATATGTAAGCTTCAAATTCAAAAACTTTTATTCGATAGTCAAAACTCTCAACTAACAATACAAGACGAGCTGCATAACAGTTATATCACAATAATTACGAATATTAGCTAGCTCTACACTGAATTTTATATTGACTTTAATTTTGAACCATTTCATTTAAATCAGATGGCTTTCATGTATGTCTTCGGTTTATTTCAAAATGTCATAGTCTACCACTCACTAACTACATGTATAATTCGCAGGGTTGTAGTCTTTGTATTAGTTTATTTTATTTTCTTAAATATTGTCATTTATATTATCATTATACATTAAAGCTTTAAAAAAAATAAAAAATTTGCGTGAGGATAGTCTAAAAGATTTCACATCTTAATGGCCTCTTTAATTTTAAATTTATGATGAAATTAGTACTATATATGAATGTTGAGTCCGGGAATATTCGCGGCGGTAGAGAAATACATAGTTTAACGTCTTAGCATTGTATGAAGATCCAGCGCACAATCATATGAAAGAGATAGCAAAGAGCTCATAAGAGGCCCTAGAGTTTTTATGTGGAAACCCCTGAAAAATGGGAAAAACCATGGGGTCTGGCCTAGTTTGAATGAATCTACTAGTATTTGCAGTCGATTACAAATGAGGTCCTTCCTTGGGAGAAGGCCTTGGCTTATTGTCACAAATGTACATCATATAGAGTGCATTACATGGTGGGAGTTACAATAATCAACATAGACATGTTTGCTTGATCGGCAGGACCATAGTCGATAGGATAGAGGTCAAAAACAAAGTAGTAGGTGTTGGAGGTCGGAAGGACTGTAGTCTGTAGGAGACATGAGCTAGAAAGACCGTTGTCTGGTGAGGGAGGTCGAAAGGACCGCAGTCGGCAGAAGACTGGGGTAAGAAAAACCATTTTGTAACGACGGATGTCGGAAGGACCATAATCGGCAGTAGACCGGGGTCAAAAAGTATGTTGTCTGGCGATATAGGTCAAAAGACCGTAGTAGATGACGAAGGTCGGAAGGACCGTAGTCAGTATGAGACAAGGGTCCGAAAAATCGTAGTTGACAGGAGAATGGGGTCAAAAAGATCGTTGTCAGGTGATGGATATGTTGGAACGACCGTAGTAGGTGACGAAGGTCGAAAAGACTGTAGTCGGTAGGAGACTGGGGTCAGAAAGACTGTAATAGTAGTGTTGTACTACGATAGAACTCCGGGTGTTAGCTGGTGGTCCAGTAGAAGTCCGAGCCTTAGGTGATGGTCAGGCAGAACTCCGAGCGTCAAGTGGTGGTCTGGTAGAAGTCTGGGCCTCAAGTGGTGGTCCGACAGAACTCCAGGAGGCAGGTGGTGGTCCGGCAGAACTCCGGGTGTCAGGTGGTGGTCCGGCAGAACTTCGGGCTTCATGTGGTGATTCAGCAGAACTCCAGGCATTAGGTGGTGGTTCTGCAGAACTCCGAGCCTCAGGTGGTGGACCGGCGACACTCTAGGTGGTGGTCGAGGAGGCAAGAGCGATCTCCAATCTTTCTCTTTTCTCCTTAGGCTTAGTGTTCCTTTTCAAGAGAAAATGGGGGTCTATTTATAGATTTCCTAGAGTAGCATGACCCGTAAATAGGTGGAAGATCAATAGCAAATGGGGAGTGGTTTGCATGGACGTCTGATGTTGAATTCTTTGATCATGGACCATTCGTCAGACATTTGAAGGTCTTAATGACGTCAGAATTTCGTGATCTTGGACTCGTTAGATTTGTCTCTTCGAGCCGCTCGATTCAACTATAAGTATGTCACATTTGGAAACCGTTTGGTATCCAAATTGTGGTTTGAACCATCCAATAGCTCTTCGGGTCTCTGATTTGGACTCATGGGGCTCAGATTGAGTCGAATTTGGTGTCATTGGGTTCTTATTTCCTAGACGTTCAATTTGACTATAAGTTTGCTGAAATCTAAGTTTGGATGGCCCCAATTTTAAATTCGGAAGTTTCCAACTTGATTTTTCATCGAGATTTGTGCCCCATCAAGATATTTTTTTCAAGGATGTATCAATGATATTTAAAAATTACACTAATCTCAGTAAAAAATTAAGAAAATAAAATTTATTTTTATGTGAATTCTAGTAGGATGAAAATTTTCAGGGAAAAAAAAAACAGACTATTACTTCAGAAAAAAAAAAGTTAGCTTGCTTCATGTGAATCTGCAAGTTGCCTCCTTTTAAAGTGTCATCCCATGCATCTGAGGGCATTTATAATATTTACTTATGTTTTTCATTAGATTAATTTATTATTTATATAGCTTAATATTGTTCAAAGATAGCACTCTTATGCCTCATTCCCTTCTAAGATTATGATTCATAAAGCAAACGCAGAAGATGACCAAAGAAACTTTGCCAAAATCATAGCATTACTAACCTTCAATAACAATTATCAACTACTTGAAAACAGAGAAGAAGTTCCCCTGAAATTTTACCTCAGAGCTAACATCCATGAACGTCGAGTCATAAGAAAAAAAGATCATTTTCTTCCTCAAAATATCATTTATATAATAATATCGAACATCTATTCAAATTTCAGGAATATATCCACCGAGATGTAGGGTGGTTGGTGGTCGAGCACGGTTGGGAATCACCCATCTCGGATTTGAATCCCCTCTACTAAGGAATTACGGCCTCGCTTCGCTCTTCAGTGAGGCAAAGCAAGTGCGGCCTTGTTAGATTCCGCCGAGGAATTATTTATGCCGCCAAATACTCTCTTTGAATTGATAGCAGGGAGATACTCCGTTCAAAAAAAAATCAGGAATATTTTGATAAAACTTTTTTAGCTCTGTTTTATAATAGTTTTTCCTATAAAAAATCCTGGTTTGAATATAAGGTAGCAATTTCTTCCGTGCGAGACACGCTTCGCGGCCCAGTTGAAGCCTACGTCCAAGCTTGAACGCCACCGCCGCTGGGCCCAAAGACCAGGCTTCAGCGACGCGTATCTCTCTCTCTCTCCCGTTCCCCTTCTCGTTATATAACGACGCAGTAACACAGTCCACGCGCAAGAAATTAAAATCAACCCTCTTCTTCCCATTCTTCACATCAGTCTTCTCCAGAGAATCAAAGGACTGAAAGAGCCGACCGAAACCGAGAAGTTAGAGTAATTTCGCCTTTCATTTAATCTTTCATATTATATACTTTCTATTCGTTTTCATTTCTTTCTGATTTATTTCCTTTGCTGCTCGATCTCTTTAATATGATCTCTGATGTTCTGAGCTTTGGATCTCATCTTCCTGTTAAAGTTTGTATTTTTCTTCTCTTTGAATTTATTTGAAATCATTACTGATTGCAGGAAATGGAGTCGGCCCAGCGATTGAAATCCGGGTTCGAGCGGTTTAAGAAGGAAGTCTACGAGTGCGTTAATAAACTCCCTTACTTATTTCTCTGTCATCACTGTTTACAAGGAATTCAATCATGGATTTCAAAAGAAATAATTTTTATAGTTTCTACAAAGGCAAAAAAGAAAAAATCGAGAAGCTGCTGCTTCTTATTATGTGATCGATTTCTTTCATAGATATTAATTTACTGATACTTTTCTGACGTTTTGGAATATCGAAGAATTGAAGTAGCAGAAACCAAGAATATTCGTCTAATGTGATCCTTTTTTCTTGTCCTTTTAATCTTATATTTTGGCTGTGTTAAAGAAATTAGGGGGTCCTCAAGTAGAGATCGGATGCAGAACATTGTTAGGAGACAATTTAGAATGTGTCACGTCAGCGATACTAACTTGTATCGAGTCGTTGTATCGAGCACAGGGGTGACGTGGCGTATTATGATTGGTCTCCTATGAGCGCGCGGTACTGACCAGTATCGAGCCGTTATACCGAGCACATATGTGACGTTCTGTATTCTGGTTGGTCTTCGATATGCATTCGGCGTACGCACAGAATAATTAATCGCATTTATGATGACTGCAATTTTTTATAAAGAAATAATTATACAATTGTTTTGAGACATAACTCATCTTAGTCTGTTGGTTGACTATTTTTGCTATCGGTTAAGAAGTTTTGAGTTCAAGCTTTATGTATGTGATGTGTGTGAGATTGTCTTAATTGACCTAAATGCCTCAAAAAAAAAAAATTGTGAGAAAATTAGCTTTTTTGAAAGTTACAATAAAAATAGCTTCCTGTTATAAAAATTTTTGAAAGCAACGAAAAAATAATAGCCAAATAGAAAACTATCTCAAATAAATGAAATTTGAATATTATCAAGTATATCAATTTTAATAATTAGTTAGTATAATGACGTGGATTAACTTGTTTTTAACTAAGAAATCTGATTTGCTTACATTAAAAAGATTTCTTTCGTTTAACTCTTATGGCAGGAAGGAGCCCGAGGTGTTTAGCCAGCTTGCCGAGGGCCAGAGCCCAAAAGTAAGGCTTTTCAACTTCAATGATTCTCTCCATAAAGAATAATAAAATCAAAATTCAGCAATGGAAATCCAACTTCTCAAGATAAAGTCTATTAAGGACAAAATTAAATTATTCTCCAACTAAACAGGCACATGCATAGATATAATACCAGTCTATATTGACTGTAATATTATTAAATTATGATATTATTAATAAATTTATTATTTTAACCTTATAAATTTAAATTTTCCTTCGCACAGTTTCTAGTATTTGCCTGTTCGGATTCGCGCGTGTGCCCGTCGGTCCTGTTTAACTTTCAACCCGGAGAGGCTTTTACCATCCGCAACATCGCTAATATGGTCCCATCTTATGATAAGGTATGTTGTCAATTTCGTTCTTATTTAAATTTTATTTGTAACAGCTTTCTTACTGTTTTTTAAATTAAAATTATTTTAAAAAAAAAATTGTCTCAAAAGAAATCTTAAGCTAACGTATTTATTTGAACTAAGAAATTAGGTGCAAAAATAATTACAACAAATCATTAAGCTTAAGTTCTCTCTGTTTATTCCTTAATGACAATGTATTAAGATTTTTTTTTGTTTTGTTTTAGCTATAGGTAGAGCATCATAACATTGCTACTCTTGCTTATTTGGGATTTGTAATATTTCAAAGTTGTCTTTGTTTTTTCTCTGCAGAAAAGATATTCTGGCATTGGTGCTGCCATTGAGTACCCAGTTGTTCATCTCAAGGTAACGTTCAAAAAATTAACATATATTTTTATTGAATTTGTCAATTTAATATATATATTAAAAATTTTGATGCTCGTCCTGATATCATTGACATCAAAATATTTTGATATTAATGTTTCTCAATTATAAGATAAAACATTATGACAATTATTGAATGTGAAAACATAAAATTAAGAAGAATTGTAGTTGATGCGTCATCGAAAAATTATGTTGATCGGGCATGAATCTCGATGCAAAATCAAGTTGGAAATTCCCGAAATTAAAATTGGGATCATCCAAACTCTGATTTCAGCAAACTTATAGTCAAATTGAACATCTCGGAAATACGAACTCAACGACAGCAAATTCGACCCAATACGAGCACAAACGGGTCCAAATAAAGGACCCGAAGTGCTGTTAGAAAGTTCGAAAGACAATTTGGGTTAGCAAACGGTTTCCAAACATGACGTGAGTATAGTCGAATCGAGCGGCTCGACGAGTTGAATCTAACGAGCCCAAGATCACCAAATTTTGACATCACTAAGACCTTCAATTGTCTGACGAACAGTCCATAATCAAGGGATTCAACATCGGCTGTCCATCCAACCACTCCCCATTTACCCTTGATCTCTCACCTATTTACAAGTCATGCCACTCCATAAATATATAAATAGATCCCTCATTTCTCTTGAAAGGGGACCGGAGTAAGAAGAGAAGAAGGAAGAAGAGAATGAAGAGAATGAAGAAGCTCCTCGTCGACCACCACCGGACTTTCGCCAAACCACCACTTGAGGCCCTCATCTCCTCCGGACCACCGCTTGACGTCGTTGCTCCCCGAACCACCATTTGAGGCCCTCACCTCCGCTAGACCACTGCCTGACGTCGTTGCTCCGTCGGACCACCACTTGAGGCCCTCACCTCCGACCACCGCCTGACGTCGTTGCTCCGTTGGACCACCACTTGAGGCCCTCATTTCCGCCGGGCCACCGTCTGACATCGTTGCTCCGCCGGACCATCACTTGAGGCCCTCACCTCCGCCGGACCACCGCTTGACATCGTTGCTCTGCCGGACCACCACTTGAGGCCCTCACCTCCACCAGACCACCGCTTTACATCGTTGCTTTGCCGGACCACCACTTGAGGCCCTCAACTCCACCGGACCTCCACTTGAGACTGTTGCTCCGCCGGACCACCACTTGAGGCCCTCACCTCCACCGGACCACCGCCTGATGTCGTTGCTCCGCTGGATAACCGCCTGACGTTGTTGCTCCGCCGAACCACCACTTGAGGCCCTTATCTTTGCCGGACCACCGCTTAACGTCGTTGCTCCGCCGGACCACCACTTGAGGCATGGACTTCTTTCAAGCCACCACTAGACGTCGATAGTTCTCCCGAAGTACCACCCTTCTACCATGGTCTTTCTGACCCCAGTCTCCTGCCGACTACAGTCTATCCTACCTCCGTCGCCTACTATGATCCTTCCGGCCTCCATCACCAGACAATGGTCTTTCTGACCCCTATCTCCTACCGACTACAGTCCTTCCGACCTCCCGTCTACTATGGTCTTTCCGACCTCCATCACCAGACAACGGTCTTTCTGACCCCTGTCTCCTGCCGACTACGATCCTTCCGACCTCCGCCGCCCACTATGGTCCTTTCGACCTCCATCACCAGACAACGGTCTTTCGGACCCCTGTCTCGTGCCGACTATGACCCTTCCAATCAAACAAACATGCCAATGTTGATTATTGTAACTCCCAACATGTAATGCGCTCTATATGATGTACATTTGTACCATCAAACCAAGGCCTTCTCCCGAGGAAGGACCTCATTTGTAATCGACTGCAAATATTAGTGTATTCATTCAAAATAGGCCAGACCCCTTGGTTTTTCCCCTTTTCAGGGGTTTCCACATAAAAGCTTTGATGTCTCTTATGACCGCTACACACACACACTCTCTCTCTCTCTCTCTCTTATCTGCTTGTATGCTGAATTTTCATACAATGCTAAGCCGTTAAACTATATATATATCATTCCTCTTTTAAAGCATATATTATTACATGAAATTTGACTTTGTTGGATGCATAAAGCTTATCACAATGAGCGCCGTAATGAACGATGTGCTGTACTTGACTTTATTGAATTCAAAACTGCTTTTTTGACTAATAGCCTTCTGAAGGTCATCGCTAATAGTTGGTTGGATTGGGTTTTGCCCCTAATTTTCCGGAAAAAAAAAAATGTTGATTGGGGTCATATCATGATATTATAGCAATTAATTAGCAATTGGCATCAACTTATCTTCAGCTTATAAAATCTCTAAAAAAATTTAACTAAAACTTTATTTGGGATATTTTTTTTTATTGTTTTATTTTTCAAATCTTTATCATAGTTTTTGTTTGATCATTAATGTTTGTCTTTCAATAAATTTTTATGCTAGGAAGTTGTTTTTTTTTTGACAATTTTTAAAAAAATTATTTTCTCCACCGTAGCTCTAGAATTATTTTTATAACAAACTACAGTCATCTCAAATGAACCATAAATTAGATTTGTTTTTAAAAGAAAAAAAATGTATGATTGTATTGCTAATTTTTTAATTCCTAAAATATTTTAACGAGAGAAATTTATATGACAGGTAGAGAACATTATTGTTATGGGTCACAGTCGTTGTGGAGGCATCAAAGCGCTCCTCTCTATCAAAGATGATGGTACCACTGGCACGTAAGTTAAATATATATAAGCTTAAAATGGTAAAATTGATACAATTATAAGGGGTGTCAATAAATGATTCGACTCAGATTGGACTAAAAAAATTAGGTTCGGGTTTACCTCTTTAATAATCTATTCGGGTTCAAATCATGTATTCCTATCTGTTTAATAAACAGGATTTTGTTCGGCTTGACCCGCCAACCTAATTCTAACCCAAAAAATACTTAGTTTAATATTTTTTTAATTATTTTATTTGTTGGTATATTTTTCTCATTTTTTATCAATAAACTTAAAATCTATAATTAACAAGTTAATAAAAATAAATTGTTTAATTTAAACCGTTATCGAGTTGGGTTCATATTGCTAGCGGATTGAGTTTGGGTTGGTTGGATTGAGTCGAGTCAATTTCAAATCGGACCCGAATCAAACATATTTTGGCACCATCTTCATTGGCATTTTGGTGAAATTTCAAACCTATATTTAAAAGAAAAGGTTTAATATAAAAGAATTGTGTTAGAATATACATATATAATGGATATTACAATGAATTTAAAATTTATTGAATTGCTTTGAGAGTTGTGCAATATATATTACTATTCTAATATAATTTTTTTTCTTTATAATAATAGTCCATAATCCTTTCTAAAGGGTTTGAAATTTGGTTAAATTTTTTTGGCCATTTTTACCATTTAATTAATGAGAAACAATAATGCACATAGGAAGAATAAGATTATTATTGTTCAATTGTGAAATCCTCTGAAGAAATATGCTTCAAATAATGTCTTTAAGCATAATTCGAATGACATAAATATGTCATATTATTAATTAGTTAAATAATTTTCATGCACAGTGACTTTATAGAGGATTGGGTCAAAATCTGCACTCCGGCAAAAGAAAGAGTGAAGCAAGCTCATGGTGATCTCTCCTTTGAAGAACAGTGCTCAAAGTGCGAGAAGGTATGATCAAGGCTTCGTTTGGGATAATTTTTTTCAATTAGAATTTTTTGTACTAAAAAACTGCTTTAAAAAACAATAAAAAAGTTATCACAAATAATATAATTTTCTTACTACTTTTTACTACAGATTTTTAGCACAAATTTTTTTTTAAAGAAGAGAATGACTAAAAACGCTCCCAAACTAGACCTAAATTTATTTTGTTGCTCTAGCTGACACATTTTCCTAAGCTAGAAACTAATTATTTATTAGTGTATCAACTAATTATTCAATTTTATTAAATATAATCATAATCTATACCTTTTAATAATATATTAGCCAACTACAATAATCTTATTTTAATAGATTAGCTTAGTTGACTATAGATTCAATCACTAGAGCTCAAGTTGGATCTTAATAATGATCTACTAATAAAATTTATTATTTTTATAGGCCAAACTTGAAAATAAAATAATTAACATGGCTGCAAATAAATATTGAGAGCTAAACGGTCGATAATGTATTTCGAATAACAATAAATCAAACAGTATTATATGACATAACTTTTGAATTATTTTGACAATGCATAACTTAGTTTCCTTATTAATTCTCAAATTTATCGGCCTTTAAATACTTGCAGGAAGCTGTGAAAGTTTCTCTTGAGAATCTGAAGACCTACTCTTATGTTAAGGAAGGCCTCGAGAAGAAGACCCTAGCTTTGTATGGTGGGTACTATGATTTTGTCAATGGTGATTTTGAGACATGGGAGGCTTAAAACCATTATTATGGTGTTGATTTTCCAACTTCAAAGCTTCATGTATTATATATCATCAAGGAAATTTTAGTAATTTTGTGTATTTTGAGCTATGTTTTATATATCCTCAAGGCTAACTATTATTGGAATAAAAAAATTATATTGTGTTTAATATTTTCTTATAAAAGGAAAGTATTGAACTCAAGGCAATTAAGAGGTTAAATTGTTACTCATAAATTGAAATGATGATCATATAAGTTCAGAAAGATGTGTTAACCCATAGGCGAAATATGATATGTAGTAAATAGTTCGCAAATATTCGAATCAATCGAATGGCAACTCCTACAATTATGAATGAATTGACTCCAAGTGAATAGCTCACCCAGTCAATTCGGTTGTTGTCACTTCATATATGGAGACGGCATGTTTATAGAGGGTATAGTGGCAACATCTTATCGCCACCGCTAGTTTGGCCACAAGATTTTTTTCTCGCCACGAACAATGCATCAATTGATGTATGCTCTATTGTGTAATTTATTTCAAAATATTCCTTGGGATTTTATCATTTCACTATTTTTTTGTATCAAAATACTCATCCCACGAATAAGTATTGATCAATAATAAAAATAAGTATATTTTTTCCTACTTTTATCAAATTCATTAAAAAATTGTTAAACTTTATCCAAAATTTTAATTATATTGGCCCATCAAAACATCAAATGCCACCAACGAATTTGTGGCATTGATTTTTATGATGCGGCATATTAAATATGCTAATGTAATGCAAATAAACCCTAATGAGAAGTTTAAGATAATAATGGATTGTTAATAAGTGCCCTAAAACTTCTCACGAAAGAAAAAAAAAACATTTTAATAAAAATATAGATAGATTCTCATTAAAAATGGGTACTCGACTCAAATGAAGTTCTTAGAAACAACAACAAAAAATTATGCTCAACAAATAAGAACAATAAAAAAACTGCAAAATTGCACCTTACACGTATTAAAAATTTCATCTTGATCATTTGTGAGTTGAATCGACTTCATTTCGAGCAATCTTATTTTAGTAGAAATATATCAAGACCGATTTAAAGTTGATTAAAATTGAAGTAATAATCGGGCAAATTTTTATTTTCAAATATAATCATTACCCTTAAATTAATAAACCCTAAATATTTTATGTTGATAAAATGTTTCAATATCTAACTGTACTTATCATGTTCCCATCAACAGATCATTTAGATATGTCACATACAACATCAATAGTATCTCACACAATCATTTAAAGATTGAATGTTACTTGTTTTCGTCTCATTCATGATCATGTTATCATCATAACAACTACATCATAAGCATCACATATGAGGACTACGACAATGTTACCCATCATCATCCATACTCTCATTAATGATTGTCATACATTCACCATAATCCCATTAAACATGTTGTATAGAATAATCGTATAAATATCAAAAGTTATTCAAATATCACAGTACAACATGTGCCATACATATTGTCATTTTTTGAGGATGACTATATGCCATCTGGAATTATCATCAGCTTTGATGTATTATTTCATATTATTATCTTTGAAATATGATAATTTATGCTATCTAGAAATATAATCAACCCTTTCAGTAGTTTGCTTCTACTATGTTTGCTAAGGGCTCTGAAAAAGATCAAAATAGTAGCCTACAATGATAAAATTTTCACCATATTGCCCAAGAGGCATCATATGTCAAACTTCTGATTGCTTGAATACAATTCATCTTTGTACCAACTTTTCATAAATATTTAATCTCTATTTATCTTTGAAATGCCGTATAGATTTTACCAATGGCTTTTTTGTGTAAAAATATTTGTTGTAAATATTTGCCCTAAAAACACATCAAAAAAAATCTCTCTGTTTTTTTTTTAATGTTGGAGAATGTCATAAATATTCTGAAATATTAGAGGTCAAAACTGATTTTTGGGTCGGGTTCGGGCCCAACTCCATTCCCGAAAATGACCCGTCACTATTTTGGTCTGACCCGAACCCGACCCGATTATGAGAACGGCTCATAAATCCAAATGCGACCCTCCCCAATCCAAGCGCAGAGCGAGCATGGATGAGTGCAGGTGTAGGCGCTAGCCACTGGGTAGGCGCTAGCCACTGGGTGTCACACGACGCAATTACAGGTGCAAGAGGCTAGCATTGAGCATGGGGGGCTGGGAGCGAGGCAAGCCAGAGTATCAAGCTAGCGAATTGCAAGCGACGAGCGTGATTTAGTGCGCCTGGTGTAAAATGCGGGCGTGAGTTGCGTGATGCGGTGATGGACAGGCTACGAGTTGCAGGATTCTGATCACATTTAGGTTTTCAGGTCAACCCAAACCCGAACCAATTTTAAAAATAGATCAAGATATTGAACTCGAACCCGACCAGTCTGTCAAACTGGTTGACCCAAACCCAAAATTTTTCAAGTCAGGTCAAACTTTGACACCACTATGAAATATGACATGTCACCAAAATTTTTGGCACTCTCATTAATCTCAAGGCACAATTGAATTAGAAATTTTCAAAATTAAATTAGGGACCATCTGAACTCCAATATCAGCAAACATGTAATCAAACTGAACGTCTCAACATAACAAACCCAATGACACTAAATCAAACCAATCCAATCCCAAATGGGTTAACATCAAGAGATTTAAATATATTTGAAAATTTTAGAGCATTCATTGGATGACCAAATGATTTTCAAATTAGACTTGCTTATAGCCGAATCGAGCAAATCAACGAGACGAATCCAACGAGCTCAAGATCATGCAATTCTTACATCATTAAGGCACTTAAATGCTGAATAAATATTTCATGATCTATGGAATCAATATGAGTTGTACGATGAATTATTTTAGATTTCGGTTCAAATTATCAAAATGCTCATCCAAAAAAGCCTATAAATAGGGCTGATTCTTCACATTAGGGGAGGCAGAGAGAGTGAGAACTAGAAAGAACACTCTTGCATTTTTCAGATATCACTGTTGACGACCACTACTAGTGATTGTCACTGACAATCACGATCACAACTGACGATCAGCATCAAAAATTATCACCATCTCCATAATACTATCAAGATCTAACCAACCATGTTGCAGGGTATATTTGTCCTCTTGTGGGCATTTATTTTTTATAATTGGAAAATTCAAGTCCTATTGTTGATTTTTTTTTTTTTTTTTTTTTTTTTTTTTTGACACTTAATTTCTATAATCTCCATCAGAGAAAATCAAGCTTTTGTTTAAACTCCTTCAAAGGTGAATAAAAGATGATTCTTGTAAAAAAATTCTTTATTTTTTTCTTTTTTGGATTTTTCTCAAAAAAAAATTCTAGTGTTACTACTTTTATCTATGTGTGATGAATTTTGTACAAAACTGAGTGTAAAATATATACTCCACCGATTGAAAATTTCTAGCACATAACAAAATGAAATAATTTTTAAAAGCAAATAAAAATAATTCATATTATTGTAAATATAAATTCTAGAAATTGCACATACCATTATGAAGCCACGTGTCACTTTTACTATTGTATTGCTTGATAAACTATGCATCGTAAGCTTCAAAATAAATTAAACTTCAATTAATGCAAGTAATATAAATAGGTTTAAGGCTCATGATAAATAACTATTAGCATTTAAACAAAACTTAAGTAAAATTAGTAATGCAGAAAAAAAGCAAAAAATAAGGATTTTTTTTTTCTGAATTTATGCTAATTGCTGTTTGATGCTTTAATTTACTTATGCCAAGAAAGATTTTCGTAGCAATATGTAGTTAAATAATTGCTATTGAGAGTATTTTGGACGATGATAATTCTCATCTGTATCTTGTTAGTTAGTCTCCCACTTTCTCGTTACCGCACTCCCTGAACGGTGTTCTAGAAGTTCTCATCCTAAATGGAGAAATTTTCTGTGCGGATGCCGAACGATGTATGGAGACCAACTATAATGTGTCATGTCACCCCTTCGCTCAGTACCGTTGACATGATTGCACCTGATTAGTCTTCAGACATAGAGTTGCATCCGGCCTTCACACAGAATAATTTCTCTCCTAAATATCTTTTTGTAAACTTTTATTTCCTTGCTATTTTTAAATTATTTTAAGTATTGCAAATTTTTTGATGCGGATCCTTTCAATCTTGTTGAGACATATATCACAGTCTTTACCCATTTGTACCTATTCTTTGTAATTGTAGGAATTGACTAAGGCCTCATTTTACCAAAAAAAAAAAAAGGAAAACAAAAACGTATGCTTAGGACCACTTGTCCACAAGGCCAATGCAATGTATGATTAGTTCCTATAAGATAACAGGCTATAAGAAAGCTTCAACATAAAACTACAGTTTATAACGCAGAGATGTTTAAAAGCCATAAAGATCTCTTCAAAGGCCTATGGAGTAAGCCCTTTTCTTTCTTAGGGGCGGTTTGGATGGAGGAAAAGCGAATGCAAAGTATTAACAATGCTTTGCTTTTCCACTTTTTGGTGTTTGGTTGGATGAAAAAGTAAATATAGTGTATTTCATCCTAATTCAATTTCGAGGTAAAACATTCTCCTCCAATTTTAGGCGAGAATGCTTTACACCACTTGCTCCTTCCGTGAACATCGCTGCCAGCAACCTCCACCACCGCCATCCACCAACATTGTTGCCCACCTCCACTGCTCATCCGCCCAGCCTCGCCCACTACCAATTGCTGTCACCCACCGCCCACCACCACTATCATCAGATGCCGCCCACCTCCAACCGTCGCCATCTAGAACTTTACTATACATTTATTACTTCCAAACAAACAAAAAATATTATTCATCTTCAATTACTTTACATTCATTCAAACAACTTCAAAATATTTTTTTTACACCACATTCCTTTTACACTATATTCTTTTTTCAACCAACAAAACAACCCCTTACTATTAAAGTAAATAACAATAGTTCAACTACCTATCATATCATTTAAATATAAAGTTTAAAAATTACTCATTTTATTATAAAGCCACTTGACACTTTCACAATATGTATTATTTAATAAACAAAACATAAGCTTCTAAACAATTTAATGTATATTTAAATTTGCCAATGCTTAATAACCTTTAACATTTAAAAGAACTCTTCAGAAAAAATAATCAAATATAATCATCCTGCCTTTTTTTTAATGCCCTATAATTTAAATCAAATATCTTACTATTTTAAAGAAAAAATTCTCCATCATTTTTATCAACTTTTTATCTGAATATTCCTCCCTAGCACCCTCTCATCCAAGCAGATCAATTTATCAAATAAAAATTTATGATTTCATTTTTCAAATATTTTACAAGTGAATGAAAGATCAATTACACATAAGGAGTTTGTGATCACAGTACAAAACAAGCTAGATTAGAATATTATAATTACTATCAACACTACAAGGGTATATTTGATGATTTTAATACACATAATATACAGTAATAAACCTATAGCTGGCTTGGTATTATAAGAAGAGCTTGATGGTGAAGAGTTTCAGGATTCATCAGGCTTTGGCTCAAGGATCACAGGGAATTTCTCTTTGTGATCTCCCCTCAAAACTTCCACAATCACCTGAGAAACAACAAGAAGAAGAAAACAGATGGTTGTTCATCCATTTTTTGAACGAGGAAGGGAAAATGAAGACTATTTTTACCTTTTCTCCAACTTTGCACTGGTCTAATATTCTGTACAAGTCGCTACCATTTGCAACCTTTTTGCCGTTGACAGAAGTTATGATATCTCCAAGAACAAGGCGACCATATTCATCTCGCTTGGTTGGTCGAAGGCCCTGCAAATTGCCAAGAAGAAATGCCAAAGGGATCCAAATTTTGTAAGTCTAGTATTTGGCAGGAAAAGTAAATGATTTGTTTATTTATCGTTAATTCTATCAATCAAATCATTCCCAACTGCTAAGAAAGTGGGAATGATAGATAATACATAGAAGATTAGTCATAAAAATGGAGCTCAATATGATGCACTAAGACTTCATTTGAGACAACTTTCTTACCGTTTCTTAAAATAACTTTTTATAGAAAGCTTCTCTAAGAAGCAGTAAGAAAGCCGTCCCAAGTGAAGTCTAAAATGCTAATTTCCGGTCATCTTATAATGTAAAGCCTTAGGCTTCGTTTGAGACAGCATTTTTGCTACTGTATAAAGTAGTTTTTTAGTACAAAAGTTTTAATTTTTGTACTAAAAAGCTGTTTTAAGGAGCAATAAAAAAGTCATTCCAAATGAAACAGATATTCTAATATATTCCAACTTTCAAGGTTGGTTAGTTATACCGCCTTGCCAGCAGGACCACTGGGAGGAGCATCAAGAACAAGCACACCACTGACACCAAGCTGCTCAACTGACTGATCTGGAGCAAATTTGATACCTAAAATAGGTCTTGTAACTTTACCAAATTTCACAAGTTGTTCAACAATGCCACCCACCTGAGAAAACAGAGGTAAACAAGGAATGATTTAGGACTGAAATTCGAAATATTTTTGAAGTTATAGTTAGGATGAGCTGTGTTAATGGTTTTAAGATCAGATAATTTAGAATGATGTCGCACTGTGTCAACGGGAATAGAAAAACCGACGCCGGAGGATGCCCCAGAAGGAGAATAAATAGCTGTGTTTATGCCTATCAAATTTCCAGAGCTATCAAGCAGAGGTCCACCACTGTTGCCCGGGTTAATGGCAGCATCTGTCTGGATGACATCTTGTATAGGCCGCCCAGTAGCGGCAGAGCTGATTTCTCTTCTCAATCCACTGGAGAGAAGTGACAAGAAAGGGCATGATAAAAATGGTTAAGAATAGTTGTGAAAATAAATGTGTGTGTATATATATATATATACAAATCACTCGATCTTTTCTTATTTACATATCAAACACAATGCAAAACAAAAAACAAAAACTAATAAACTCATATGTTGGGGAAGTAAAACAAAGCAAAAGCACACAAACAAAAAAGAGAAAATATAGTAGAAAAGAAAGAACACTGGGATTTAACATGAAAAAATTCGAAACCAAGAAAAAATTACGGAGTCACAACACACCAAGAAATTTACTATGAAATTTTGGAAGAAATAGTACATAATTCTCTTCTCTCTCATTCTCTCCTTGTCTCTCTCCTTGTCTCTCTTCACCATTTCATCATTCTCTTTCAAGAACTAATTAAAACCACCGAGGGATGTAACCCTTCATGAAAAAGAAGAAAGAAAACTGCCCAGCCCACCTCGCAGCTCCAAGTTTGGAACACCACGGTCCTCCACTCTGTCTCCAATATGCATAATAGCACCGCAACGCCAAGGTTTGTAGGGATGCAATACAAGTGTTTGGAGCGTCACAACTTTCCACTCTTTGTCCACCTCCAACCAGAAAATACAACGCCGCAACACTCAAATACACACCGCCACAATGCTATATGATTGTTTGGGGAAAAATTTTTCAGGCGCAAAGCATCCGAACCCAAGCAGTGGAAGGACCCCCTGCAACCCCCTAGCGAGCTTGATTGATGGAATTGAGGTCCAAGGCCACGATACAACCCAATTTATCATCACAATCAGATTCCACACAAAATTAATATCATATATTTGTATGCTCCATGATCAAATCATTGATAATTTAAAAAAAGAAAAAAAATGAGTTCTAATTTTGTTGAGATCATTTACATTTGTATGGTATTATTATTAATGAAAGTAGTTGTGAATCAGCTTTCCAAATAGACAAGATTTGAGTGTTACAAAACTTTCCAACAAAAAATAAATGATATGCATGCAATTTTGCGAATATACTCCCAGAGATGATGGGAAAAAATCAGATTTGTGAAACAAATCTGAACCATGTTTGCCGAATTTGTCTCGATTCAGGCCTTAATTATATTGAAATGGTGACTTGCTTCCAAACACTTTGCTGTCGAATGGAGAGAGGGGGGACTACCTGATTACACCTGTAGTAAGAGTGTGGTCGAGTCCAAACTGCAAAAAATAAGTAAAAGTAGATATGAACCAGTAATCAAAAACTATATTGGGGTGAACAGCACAGATATATGAGTAACATCCATACTAAATTCATGAGGACAATCGTACATGAAACTGGTTGAAGTTCTAGAACCCCCTAGCTTGAAAATTTTATCGGGAACATGAAATTCAAGAAATGTTATGTAGAGATATTGGACAAGAGTACAGCAGGAAATTCACAAAAGGTTCATTGCAGCCTTGACATAGCTGATGAAACAAGGAACCAGAACTAGTTCAAGAAACCTTGTAAATTAAGTAAATTGTGAGAAGAAAATGTTTAAATTGGTTTGATTTTCTTCGTATCATAAGATACCAAGAAGAAACAGAAATGACAATTGCGCAGCTGCATTTCCAGTGATATGGCCTACAAATTCTAAGGCTTCATTTGGGAAGGCTTTCTTATTGCTTCTTAAAGCAGTTATTTAGTACAAAAATTATTTTTTTTATATTAGAAAGCTGCTTTAAGAAGCAGTAAGAAAGCCGTCCCAAATAAAGTCTAAGTTATCATAAATTTATTGAAGCAAACTTTAAGTTGCAAACCTGATGCTCTAAATCCAATACAGTACATATCATGAAGATGATATGGCTCAGCTAAAATTCTCAACTCACAGGATTTCCAATAGCATAAACTTTCTGACCCACTAACAGATCAGCAGAGACACCCACTGGAATGGGTCTAAGCTTATCCTTTGGTGCCTCAATACGCAACACTGCAACATCCTTATCTTGGTCAAATCCCACAACTTTTGCTTCATATGTTGATTGATCAGCAAGGGTGACCCTGTATACATACAACAAGATAATCAAATTTTAACGGCATAGAACAACAGCAAACGAAGATAACATTCAATCTAATCAAGCTACATAAAACCCAAGCACTAAATAATTATCATGCACATTATCAAGTAAGATTAAGGCTTCGTTTGGGACGGCTTTTTCTTTTGCTTTCTAAAACAGCTTTTTAGTACAAAAATTTCTTGAATTTGAAATTTTTGTACTATAAAGCCATTTTAAAAAGCAGTACGAAAGCTATCCCAAAAGAAACCTAAAAGTGCTTTGTCTATGGAAAACAGTGTCATTTAAGTAAAATGGCGTATCTAATACTAAAAGCATAGATATAAAACATTACTAGCAAGCATATCCCTAACAAAACTTGTTTTTGCCCCTTGGAAGGGCCTTTGTTTTCCGAGGTTTATATGTAGTTATATAATAATCGTACGAATGATGTGCATGAATTAATTCCCAGACTCAAAAAAAAAAAAGAAATTATGAAATTATTAGAGGGGTCTAACTATAAATGTAGGTCTTAATAATTAATTATGGCTGAGGAACCATGCAGTCAACCCACAATTATTTAACGACGGAGCTTCTGCTAACAACAATGATTTTGTCAACTTGTTGATCATAATAAAGGGGATTCCCTCATGGGCAAACTGACAGTTAAAAGCACTGAATCAAGTCCAAGCAAAACAAAGATGAGAATAACTGATGTGATGCAGGAGCTGCCGGGCGGAAGAAACGACAGAGCAAGTAAAACCAATGAAATAGTAATTCACGGTAAAAATATTCTTATATCTTTTCTTTTACCACTGATACATTATATATATGCCACGGTCCTTATTCGAGAGGTAGTGTGCTTATATGGCATTCCTGAATTTATAGGATTAGATATAGACAAGGTGTTTCGCAACCACTTTTTAAAGGAATTATTCAAAATACAAGGGACTATCCTGAAAAGAAACACAGCATATCACCCACAGACGGATGGCCAAATGGAAGTGGTCAACATGACCGTAGAGACATACTTGCCTTGTTTTGTATCTGACACACCAAAACTATGGGCCAAATTATTAGCATCGGCAGAATATTGATATAATACATATTTCCACACATACTACCTCTTTCAGAATTATGTATGGGAGGGATCCACCTCATTTGATACATTATGGGAAGAGCACTACACCAATATCCATTGTAAATTAGTACTTGAAGGAGAGAGACAGAATAATAGCAGAACTCAAAGGGCATCTATTGAGAGCTCAACAACCTATGAAAAAGAAGGCAAATGAACACAGATGGGAAGTGTAGTTCGACCCCGAGGATAGAGTTTATTTGAAATTTCTTTAAGACCCTGCATATGATGCACCGACACGGCACTTAAAGAGGGTATGCAGTGTCATACACGTGTCGGACACGGACACGCGTCGGACACCGACACGGCATTGGAGTGTCGCAATTTAAAAAATTAAAATTAAAATCGGACACGCGTGTCCGGTTATTAAATGAGGTATCACTATGTACATGCTCGGTATCGCTAGGTACATGCTCGGTACCGCTCAGTACATGCTTGGTACTGCTCAGTACATGCTCGATACCGCTCAGTACATGCTCGGTACCGGGGCAACGCCCCCTTTGACCCCCGGCAGACCGGTATATTGTTGTATTCATGTTGTCTTATTATTAGGAAATTTTGATTTCACTTCATATCAATTTAATTTGATGTATTCATATGTATGATTGATTTGTTAGCAAAATGAGCTTTGCTGCTTGTGGGGGTGGATTAGGTGAAGTTTCAAAAGAGCCATCTATCTACGCCGTGTCCGTGTCCTATATTTTTAAAAATTATTATATATTATATTAAAAAAATATTATGCCATGTCCACGCCGCACCCATGTCCTATATTTTTAAAATTTGTCGTGTCCCGTGTCCGTGTCGTGTCGTGTCCGTGTTGCCGTGTCCGTGTCGGTGCATCATAGCATAAGACACTAGCCAAGAGGAAGAATGAGAATCTATCACCACGTTACTTCGGACCTTATAAGGTGACAGAGCGCATTGGGGAAGTAGCTTATCATCTGATACCAACATCATCATCAAGACACCCAGTATTCCATGTATCACAACTAAGGCGTGCTATCGGAGATCACACTCCATCTTCCTCATGGAGGTCATTGGAATACGGAAAGGGACAATAGGAGCAAAGGAGGTCCTAGTTCGATGAAGGGATCTATCTGATTATGAAGCTACGTGGGAATTGTAGGAGATGATTAAGAAGCAATTTCCATTATTCTACCTTGAGGATAAGGTGCTTGTTTGGGAGAGCCGATCCACCTCTCCAATAGTGGATCACTTGTATTTTGTGGTGTTCTGGCATCTATTTCTGATGTGTATTTCGACAATATAATTTTAAATTTGTGTTTTCATCTCCTACAATTCTAGTCGTTATTTTCTCGTTGTTTTTATCATTCAAGGTGTAACACTTTTCTTATTAAATTTTAGTGAGAAGTGTCATCCGTAAATAGCAGAAAAGAGGTGCAAGGAAATCAATATAGCATTAGTGTAGCAGCAAAGAACTGAGATATTGGAGCGGTGTTGTTGTGGTATTGTAGCAATATTATTCGAGACACTATAAGAGCATCAAGAGAGATGTAGTTTAGGAGAGGGAACAATCAGCTTGAGTGGAAAGAGAATTGTAGGAGTGAGATAGGAGAGAGAATTAGGAAAAGAAATACTTGTAACTGCATCTCATCATACAATAATCATTTATAAATCATAAAATCCATCCTAATAGAAATAAGGTTAAAAGATAAGACAAAGCTAATTTTAGTTCAAATCTAATTCCTAAATAATTACTAAACATCCTTACATCTAATTTAAAATAAAGATAATACTAATAATTAAATAAACTAAAAATGGCATGTAAGAAAATAATTCATAAGGAGAACCTCTGTGCTCGAACTTAATATGAGCCCACTATTGTAGCTTGAGCAGAAGCATGAGTCAAGCTTGCTGCTATGACTTGAACTCAAAGGCATCAAAATGACGCAATCTACCATCTGCTTATTTGATGATCAAGACTGACAAAGATTTATTTATACTTGCATTTGTGTTAATTTAGAAGAAACTTTTTTTCATGTTAATTCCTACTTAGAAGATATTATTTATGCAATTTGGCATGCAGCACGAGAATGCTCAAACAAATCTTAGTTAATCAAGTTGTCTATCATCAAGATATATATATACACCCACACACACAAATATATATATATATATATATATACACACATGCGCGCGTACACAAACAGTGTTCTTTCCATATATAACCGGAATCCATTCCATTCTCCCCTCACTTCATTTCTTAGTGAAAAGGGTGAGGAATTCTTAGCTCTATGCAAGGATTGAAAAGAACTTTTATGGAGTGATCTTGTATTCTAATTATCACACTTTTATCTAATATATCCAATCATCTTCATATTCTTCTGCATCTGCTTCCTCCCTTTTGTTGCTGAAGTTGTGTTACCCAATATATTTTGGAGGCATGATTATTGCATGTAAGCTACTTAATACATGACACAAGTTTATTTACGAGGAGCATGCACTCATAGGTAAAAGTTTATTCAGCAAAAAGCAACTTAATCAGGCATGAAACGCGATGCATAATTAAATTGAAATCTTTCAAAATCAAATTCAGGGCCATCTAAAGTCCAATTCCAGCAAACCTATAGTTAAATTGGACATTCTGACAAGACGAACCCATTGACACCAAAAGTAATTCAATCCGAGTTCAAGTTATCCTAGATCAAGCATTTGAAATATAATTGCAAACTTTGGGATACTAATTAGAGACCAAACGATTTCCAAATCTTGTACGCTTATAGTCAAATTGAGCGCCTCGATGAGACGCACTCAAGGAGCTCAAGATCGCTTAATTCTAATATCATTAAGATGCTTAAATGCCCAAAGAATGATAAGAAAAATCAATTTGGGTGGTTTAATTAGGCAAATTGATGGAGTGCTCTGTATTTTGGCTATATTTACGAGACATGTCACTCACAAAAACTATAAATACACCACACTTTCTACAACATGGAGACTACTGGCTTGAGATTCAAGAAAAATCAATGGCTTAAATAATCCTAGAGCTCTACCAGACTGCCATCACTCGACTACCACCGATGAACCACCACCATCGAACTACTACCATCATCATACCATCGCCGATGGACCACCACCATCAAACCATAGCCATCCAAACATCATCGTCTGACCAGCGTCGTCCAACCACCACAATGGAACCAATGCCATTTTACCACTGCAGTCGAATCACCATCGTTGATCTTTGCCATCCAACCATAGACTTCAATACTCTAACGGTCTCATGAACATAGTCGCTTAACTACAGTCCTCAAGCAACTATTGCCCGACTATCACCCCACTATATGATCCTGGCTACTGATGTCCAACTACACCGACATCTGCTAACTTCGTCACCCACCATTGACAATATTATTGATGCATGCCATCGTAAAAAAAGTTGACTTCAGCCAACTTCATCACAGCTAACATTAATGCACACCTTCACTTAAGACCAATGCATATCGTAGACACCAACTCTAACCCAGCATCAAAAACCTAAATTTATGCTGGAATTCTTAGTCTATGATCTCCACTCAAAGAAAAACAACCAAATAGATAGCTAAAGATCTTTTGAAGACAGCTTGAATGCCTCAAAGCTCTTTCAACTCTTACCTAGAATCAATCCTTTACAATTAGTGTATATTATATTGTACCAACATCTTCTTAACTATAAGGAAAGGCAACATTTATAACTAGTAGCATATATGGGTAGAATCATTTCAATTTGGACAGATTTTTTTCTTTTTTCTTTTCGGATTTTCAACATAAAAACCTTTGTATTTCAATCAACTCCTCTTTATTTGTATGTGTATTAGATCTTCATGCAAAACTAAAATATTAAACTGGTCCTCTTTACTGACAAGAATATTCTTGTATGCAAAACTGTTACATTTCTTGCATGAGGAAAAAGAAGGTTCTTCTTGATCTTGTATGAGAGAGAGAGAGGGAAGAGAGAAGGAAGAGAGCTAACCAGGAGCTTTACTTCATTGAAGGGCTTATTACAAGTTGCTCCAAATTACATCAAACTATACACCTATATATAACTATAGATTCTGATATGGAGTCTTGCAAGGCAAACATAACCTAAACCTGGGCCAATATCTAAAAAAAACACATAATAAGAACATAGTAGCGAATGATTGTTGTGTTTCAAGCAGTCTAAAATTAAGTCTAGTTGCATAATTAAAACAAAGTTCTTGAAGAATTTTAATGAAGAAAATAATATATCTACGCTAAGGAATACAAGGAAAAAATAAGTTTAGACAACTAAGATCTCAACTATGAGTTTGTTTACCAGGCTTCAACGATTATGCTGTGTGTGTGGCTTTTCACAGCTACCACTACAATCTAAGGCTGAGAGGTCAAATTCAGCAGCGTGTCACAATATGCTTTTTACAATTGCAGCTTTGAGAAACTGAAATGCCACATGGTCCAGCTAAAACAGGTGACTTGTAAAAAGCATATTCAAATCATATTTTCAAGCTGTTAGTAAGTGGAAATTTCAAATCGACGGTTCTTCCAACCATCACAATAGCAGAATTGGTTTAATTTCCTATTTTATGTTCTTTTTTACTGAAAATATTTGTATCAAATTCCCAATTAAAACTGAACACAAAAAGTTCCCACTAACCTGAGATCAGAAGCTCCCCTAATTACATGATAATTGGTGACAATGTGGCCCTGCTTGTCCCAAACAAATCCCGAGCCAGACCCCTGCGGCACCTCTAACACATCAAGGGTGAATGCATCCTGCCTATCAAACGGTGAAGAAGAAAGAAAGGAATTAACAAATAGAAGCCGCTGAAATTCCGACAAGGCATGGAAGGCTTAAATTAGATGAAGCGCAGTACTCGAATGGTCTCCCTAACAAAGGGAGAAAAATAAGATTTTAAGCTGAGATGATGCTTCGGTAGAATTAATAAAACTGAATTTCAAACAAAGAGCAAATTAATTGTCTTAGAAGCGCAAATTACAGAAGCACTTCAGCAGAAATTATAGATGCAAGTGATGAGTTCGGTTTCCGTTTTGCGCCTTAATTGCCTTCGTGTGGAGAGCAATTTCGATCAAGGAATCAATATCGAATAAATGAGTAGTAACAACTCATTAAATCTTAAGTAGATTTCGGAATCTTAGACGGACCAGTTAAATATCAACGGAAGAGGATCATACCGGACGGCAAGGTTGGTGATGTAGACAACGGAGGGGGTATTATCCTGGAAAAGTCGAACTGTGGCGAGCTCATCTGACTGGAGCTTTCTCGGCGTACTTACCACGAAGGCCGACGCGGCGTCGACGTCGACCAATAAAAGAGAGAGGGACAGAGCCACCGATGTCAGGACGAGAGCGATCGAATCAATGGCAGCAGAAATTACGCCGCCAAGGCCAGCGCCATCATCTGCCTGCTCTGAGATTCTGTTAGAAAAGGGAGGAGTAGAGGAAGAAGCGGCAGCGGCAGGAAATCTTGATCTGCGGGAGTGGAGGGAGGCAATCGTCGAGGGCTTCGAAGAGATCGATGAAAGGGATGAGGGGCGAGGAAGAAAGACAGAAAATTTAGAAGAGAAGATGGAGGGGCGGAGGGAGAGCAATGGCTGAGCAGAAGCAGCAGCCATTCTCGAGTATCCAACACCTCGACGCCAAGTCTGCTAATTTGTCTCAGCTGGATTGTACCACTCTCCTTCCCGAGTGGACACGAGCTCTCTGGAATTCTTCTCCTATTCGTTACAGACCCGATTCGCCCAGCCCATTAACCCAACCCCACATCTGCTGTCTAACCCCATACTTTGGGAAAAATTATTCTGTGCGGAGATCATATGTTTGGAGACCAATCAGAATACGTCACGTCAGCGGTATCGAGTACAGAGGTGACGTGGCACATTCAGGTTGGCCTCTAGATGACGTCTGGCGTCCTCACAGAATAATTAATCCAAGGTAACTAAGAGCCTGCCTCGAATTGTTTATCTTCATACGAACTTGACCTGCTCTTTAGATACAACCCGCTCAATTGATTTAGCCTGAACCCGCTATTTCGCCTCCGTTGTTATTCGAGCAACTCGACAAGCTACCGAGTCGAGCAGCCAGTTCATTGAACTCAAGCTCAATTACTTCACGAATTTGAAAAACTGTTTGAACTCAAGCTCAAAGCTCGATAAGCTCGGTTCATAAGCTCGTTATTGAGTCAAGTGTGAGTGCACTCATAAGCCGGCTAACTCAATTGCACTCCTACTTTGACTAAATACATCATTGCAGCCTAATCCAGCCTATATTATTTTTAAACCGATCGTTAGGACTTTATAAGCCTAGCTGAAAAACTCAGCCCTATTGAGCCTCCACTGCTTTAGCTGATGAGCTCAATGAAACGTGTTACAAAAATATTGAATTCAGTCTCCCTCCCCATTATTGAACCTAGTAGATAGGGTGGCTTATTACCTCTTATTTTATTTGGTTTCGCCCTCATGCCCTTACGCAATGCGTTAAATCAAAAACTAAGATGGGTGGATAATAACAATTTTAAGTCTTAGTAGTACGGACATAAATAAATTTCCTGAGTAATATTATCAAAATAAGTAGGTGTATATATTCAATGGGCTTATCTTATTAGAGTAATTAAGCTTACACATTTTCATAATTAAAAATTAATTGAATTAAGTAAAATATTAAATTCATTAAAATAAACTTATTACCATTACTAAATTATAATCATAAATAAGTTCTCATGATAGTAGATGAAGTCATGTTCACACAATATTAGAACACTGTAATGAGTTAAGAAAATGAGCTTAAATAATTTTGTATGAGAAAAGGATGAATATGTTTGGATAGGAGTAATCTCCTTTCTTCATGACTTGTTTATGCTCACAAGAGAGTAAAAGGAAATCTCTAATGAGAGTGGTGGAAAACTTGATGCTTATATATTGATCCCTTGTTCAAAAAAAAATGTCCTATACAATAGTTCAAAAATCTTAATAAGGAACATAACATGACATGTTAGAGGAGCTAAGCATGTCATGTTAAAGGAGCTCACACTTAACTTATTACTCTTTTTCACCAAAAAATTATAATGGAAAATGACTTCATCTTTTCTCTAATTAGATATTCAACAATCGAATTCGAATCTCATCTCAGTGCTCCCTTGGGGAGCATTAGTCCTTGGCATCAATTGATTAATCATAATAGAATAATGATTAATCAATATGCTTAAGTTGTTGGTTTTAATGTTGGCTAATGAAATTGGGCATTTACATTAATTTCGTTGGGTTTGTAGAATTAGTTGCGCAATTAGGAGTGGTTTTCATCATCCATGAATTTCAAAAAATTCATGAGTCAATGGCTTTGAATTTATGCCCTAGCGCAAAATCATTAACCATTGAGGTACGATGATCATAATTTAAATATTTTGAAATAATATATTTTCTTGTATCACCATTTAATTATTGTCATAATTACAAAGATGAGTAGTAGTTGAACTATGAATTATACTTGTTCATGAACTAGATCTTAATGTTAAGGTCCGTTAGAGTATTCATATATTGATTGATTTTCTAATATCTTTTATCATGATGATGAAAACATATTCACCGCTACTCCTGTACTTTATGCAGCAAGCAATGAGTCATTTATGCTTATTATAGAAAAAAAGTAAGGCTATGACTATGATGTCTTCATCTTCCATTTTTCATTTTAGAAGAGTTTTGTAGTATTTATATTAGTTTTATTGATTTTTTATGTTCTTCGGGGGAGGGGGGTTTGCATAATTGAGAGTTGTTGCTCATATATTTCTAGAAATCACAAAACAAAACAAAAAATCTATGTATGTCAAAGATATACAAAAAAAACCCCAAATAAAACAACAAGTTAAAGAAACCACCTAGTCAATGAAATCAAGTCTATACAGCGGAAATCAAATCAGTAGTCAATGCAGTGCGGAAATCAATAGTCAATTATCAATACAGCGGTAAAAACATCGATAAATCAATATTCCCCAGCAATCAAATCAATAAGTGCTTCTAGTCAATATCTATTCATCATAGCAGAGTCTATCAATCAATACTATCAGTCCAATCAATCGTATCATCTAGTCAATTCATTGTATCTATATCATCAATCAAATCAATAGGATGTCTGTATCAATTAATAGCAATCAATAGCGTCAATTAATTCAATAAGGGACTCATGTCAGAACGTACTCTTGCAAATCAGTCAATCCAGTTATATTCAATACGATTTACTCGATATCAATATACAATATTCAATGACACTACGGTAGGTTCAATAATGACGACGTACGATGCTACAGTAGGGAAATCATCTCAATCAATAAAGCACTTTCCAGTCAATTATCTATCAGCAGGGAAATCCATCGAACAATCGAATCAACTCAATAAATCGACCTAGCAATTGAAAACAAATCTATACAATGAAAGCATCAGGTCAATTGAAATCAAATCAATACAATCAGCTCCATAAAGAAATCTATCCTACGATAAATCAAATCCATACGGCAAATATA
>NW_021319682.1:4091176-4123726 GCF_001605985.2 Dendrobium catenatum | reverse complement strand
CGATTTACATTGCTAATCACCGTATATCTTATATTACTGCAATCCTCACTACGTAATGTACATCACTTAACCATACTACGACTACGGTAAATTTTGATATGCATCTTAAAAGTTTACAATTAGAGCAAAGGGCAACAAGCCTCAAGGCCATCAATCCGTGGCAGACTGTGTTCAAAAAGCATGTAAAGTGGGTGGGTATAGATGGGTATGGCATCCCGAAAGTCACCATGGACGGGTGTGGGTGGGTGAAGCCCGTCCGAGTAAAGCATGGGTACCGAACATTGGCGGAGCCAAGGGGGGGCACGTGCCCCCCCTAAAAAAATGAGAAAAAAAAAAAGGAATATAGAGATAAAACCAAGTTCGAAATTTCAAAAATTAAATCGGAGACCATATGAACTCTGATTTCAGCAAACTTACAATCGAACTGAACGTGTCGAAAATGCGAACACAACGACACCAAATTCGACTCAATCCGAACCCAAATGACTCCAAATCAAATACTCAAAGCATATTTAGAAGGTTTAAACCATAATTTGGATTATCAAAAGGTTTCCAAATATGACATGCTTATAGTCGAATTGAGCGGCTAGACGAGATGAATCCAACGAGCCCAAGATCGTTGAATTCTGATATCACTATGACATTTAAATGACCAATAAACGGTCCACGATAAAAAAATTTAAGATCGACCGTCCATTTAAATCACTCTCAATTTAATTTCCTATTCATTTATATTTTTTTTCCTAGGTTTATATTAGCCTAATCATGTATTGATTCGATCTTAAAAAGATTTTATGATTTGTTTTTGTGCAATGAGATTTTTAATATTACATATTTAGTTAATATATTGAATTCATTCTAGCAATAATCAAGTGATTTGATGATTGGAAATCATATTGTGAAAAAAAAAAATTAAGTCACTATCAAAGTTTTATCATTTTTAAAACTGATTATTTTGATCCCAAGTCCAGATGTAAAAAATTGAAGGAAAATAAAAAATAATAATTTAGGCTCCCCTTAAATACATTTTCTGACTCCGCCACTGGTACCGAACTAGGACCCCATGTAGAGCTTTGTTGTCCACCCTCATTATTCGTTCATAAAAAAAAAAAAAAAAAAAAAAAAAAAAAAAAAACTTCTAGCAATATTGGGTTAGCGTATGATAATGACGCATAATATAGATAATATAGATGTATCTAAAGCAACAATCATCTGCAGTGTTGCATAAAGTAATAATTTGTTCTAAGATTTTGTAACCGCCTTTGAAATTTTTATCAGCAACCGTCAATACACGCCAGAAATTAGTACGTATGGGTCCGGATGCAGCTCTCGTCCGGATTTTAATGTGTACAAGCCAAAAGTCCGTGAAGAAATTGGTATAAAAGGAAATGGGCATGGAGAAAGCGTGGAAAATTTTTAGCGGAAGAAAAAGAGAAATTTTATTTTAGGTGCGGAATCGAGACGACGACCTAAACGCTGGCGTCGGAGAATGGTCCACGTACACGCTGCTGATCTTCGCGCCGCCCTCCAGGCTGCGGCGACCGCCTGTTACCTAAATCCTCTCCACTCATGGACTGGCGACGACCATCGCAGGAAGCGGCCCGCGGCGCGGTTTGTGGTACTGCGCTCTGCAATCCCTTCCCGGAGGCCGTTCTCTGCATCGATTGAACCCTCCACTACGGCCATTGTCGGTGGGGGCGGCGCTTTATCTTGGGTTGAGAAAGGGAAGAAACCGGAAATCTGCACTGCAGACGAGCTCCATTACGTGCCGGTTCCTGGCACTGATTGGAAGATCGCCCTCTGGCGTTATCTCCCCTCTAATGAGGTGATTGAGTAGTGTTGATTATTTTGGGCTTCTTTTGTATGATTGAGTGTTGTCGATAATTTCGGATTGTCTTCTGATGGGGATGGGTTTTTGTTCTTAGGCGCCAAAGAGGAATCACCCATTGATGCTTTTGTCCGGCGTGGGGACGAACGCGATTGGATTTGATCTATCTCCTGGAGTGAGTTATTTCTTCTATAATTTCTTTTTAGCTATTGTTCTTGTTGTATTTCGGATGAGGATTTATGAATAAGACCCATTTTTACGGAGGAATTTCTCTGGGTTTGTTTGACCATACGCTCATTACTGTTTTTATCGGCCTGAGATCACATACAGAGAAGGAAAACAAACGAATTTGTTGAGATGCTTGTTCATGTATGAACAAGTATACAGCAATTGAAATGAAATTGCTGCAGATTCAGAAAGCAGAAATGCAGAGAGCAATTACATAGCAGAGAAATGAAAAACAGAGAGCTGAACTTACTATATATTGTTCATTATCTTTTCCATATACAGAGGAGGTGTATATATAAGTATAAAGGTATAATAGGGCCTGTTGTTATATATTTTTTATCATCTGTACTGATATTAGAGAGGTTGTTACATATTAAAGGCTGAGTTTTTTATATAGCCGGTGACAGTAGCAGATAGATGATTGGGGATGGTTTTAGGTAGCAGACGTTGGAGGAGAATCTTGAGTAGTGCTGCTCATCTTATTTCCTTTATCAGAATTAAAAAGTACTGTAACTGTAGGACGCTTACTCGCGCATCTCTAAAATAAGTGAGATTCTCTAGCAATTAAATGCCAGGAGTTCATCTTCAGCGACTTTTGAATTTTTGGTCTACTTTGCTTTGCAATATGAGTGAGAGTTATTTTCATTATTCTTTTTGTAGCGAATTCTTTGCTTGAGACTACCACCTTGATAATTATGATTTTTTATTCAACAAAGTTTGTTTTGGCTAGAAATCTCTTGATGATTGGGCTAAACAGTCTTGTTAAATGTCATTTATTCTGTCGCTCATCTTTATTGTTGCATTCATGATACTTAGGGCCACAAAAATGAAACTTTTATGTTCCTACCTCTACATGAAATACCTTGGTTATCAGGCACTTGTGCTGTTGGATCCAATGCTTTTCAGTATAGTCACACCAAGTCCTTATTAGAAGTTTGGATTGAGCCTACATAAATTAATAAGAAAATAAGAGAGTTAAAATATCAGTCATAGAATCTCTTTGCTTAGTTGTGATTTACATGATTCTGGAGAAAGAAGTTATGCAAAAATCCTGACAACAGAGATTTGTTAGATAAGTACATAATGAGGTCATATGTTATTTGGTTAGACAATGTGTTCATACCCGATCAATGGCCTCCTTATGTATAGGCAAACCCAAAGTCAAGGGCACATGATAGGCTATAAAAAATAATAAGAAAATTACATTATTTGTCTTAGAGTAAATTGGGCTGCTATTTGTCTTCTAGGAGAGCATTGTGGATGAAGAAGGCGAGTAATCTTGGTAGCTAATGAGTTATCCTAGGGAGAACCTTTGGCAAATTCTAGCGAGAGCTCCCACTCTTCAAGTATTTCCTCTATATGAGTAGCCAGATTCTTTGGCAAGTAGGGCTTTGTTCCTCTGAAAACTTTTTGGAGCCTTCAGACAAGTTAAATATCTGAGATTTGAGTTCCTAGTTGGACTTGTTGCTCTTGTCGAATTGTCAAGCCTTAATCTGGAGCAAGGGCGGTAGGTTACTCAAGGCATTAGGCAACTTCTAGGCTTGGTGAGTTAAGCCAGTTTATAGTAAATGAGTTGTAGAACTCAATTAATGCTTTAAAATTGACTTATTCAACATGACCTAGGTGAATATAGATGTATGCTAGTTTCACTATTATCTTACTCCGTCGAGAAGAACAAGAGAATTAATGTGAAAAGCACCCATTTTTCCATTAAACAATGCATCTATAAGGTTCTAGAAAGTTATGGCAAAGTTTTTTGCACATTTGACAAGGATTAATGGGATAACTGATATGCAATCAGACTTAAGTTTATGAATATTTGAGTAGGGTTGACCATGAATGCCCTTTGATCATTCTTCATCTTTAATGTTCAAAGCTCTACAATTTGGCCTTCAATGTTCATAAAAAATGAACAGTTTTAATCATCTCTCCAACCAACACATCTTGGAGATGCTTAAACAGAGGTTCAGGGAAGCTTTGCTGCAAAGCGACCAAAGTTATTGATGTTGTTGAACCTTCTGTTAGTTTGGAACTTGTTAGAAAAAAGGTGAAGAATGAGTTAAAAATGGCACAGATGCACGAGCTTTGCCACCAAGCACGTTGGCCGACGGGGTGACTTTGACTATAAGAAATTTTTTATAGAGAAAACCTTTGTAAAGGTTAGAGTTATCGAGGCATTAGCCTTGTGCGAGGCTAAGAAGATTGCTTCATAACTTGCTTCTGAGAACACTTTAAGCGAGACTAAGATTGCTATCAAGAAGATTTTGGGAAGGCTAAGGATGCCATTGAGAGCTTTATGACTCCTATGATGGTCCCAATAACCATGATGGATGGTCTATTTAGAGGTGGGTATTCTTCCTTGGACAAGCTTGGTTTATATTTGTAAAGTATGCATATATGTTAGCTATTTTAGCATTTTATTCAAGCTCATGTGCCAAACAAGTAATATGTGATGAGTAGAGTATTGTTCCCACGTGGATCATGAAATTACTTTTAGAATTGTAATTTTTTATTTATATTACCATTAATTTTCTTCAACAAATTGGTATAAAACTTCTAATTTTGGACTTAATGTAATTGGAGAGAAAATTAGATTCATGGTTTCATCAAAACACTCTTCTTCAATTTTCTTCAATTTCATAATATGATTTTATTATTAAATTATAGATTGTTAGTCAAGGATAAAATTTGGGTGTCTTAGTGTTGGAATGGGTAGCCATTCGGCGTTGAATGATATAGTATAGTGCCTAGGAGTTATAGGCAAAATTTGGAAATTAATTTTTTCTCGTTCTTAGGTTCGTCCTTATCACTTTTGGCTCTAATGTATCTATTTCTTCACCTGTATTTGTGATATTATTAAATAATCATAGAATTTACCCAATATTTTATATTTTTAGTTGAAAACATGTTAGAATAATAAGTTATTTAGTGAGTAAAACTGATCAAATATATTCCATTTTTCATTTGATTTTTGCACTATCATGATGTTTGAGGTCAAGTTTGGATATTGCACCTTTTGAATGAATCTATTTTGTTTATGGACCTCATTGTGAATTGGTTCTACTATGGTCTTAACAACTTTGAGTATTTTTTGCTTAATGAGTGTAGTCAATTCTCAATATTAAGTTAATGGTTGGCATCTCCTATGTCAAAATCTGTCATTTTAGTTGCAAACCAAACAAAAATATTAGTATTTAACTAGAGGGTTGTGACATACTCTTCTTTATGCTCCAGGTTAAAATAAGTGGTGACTGGCAAAGCGCACATTAGGTCGTTATCTAGGACATTATTTAATGTTATAAGAAGTTTGAAGCCCAACTCCTATTTGAATTTTTTAGTTGTAGCACCAGCCTAGACATTGTCAATTGCCTTGAGGTGGCAAGCTCGTGATTGCAACAAATTGCCTTGTTGGTGATGGTTTTTGGTCTCTTGCCAAGAATTTTACTACTGCATGTTAAGTGAAAATGATCGGCTTGAATATATTGAGGAGAGGGCAGTTAAATATTGTGTTGTAAGTTAAGGGGTTGTTGATTATGATGAAGTCAACCATATGAATATATTGTTAAATGGGAATCATGACTTGTTGCTTCTTATGCTGAACACAAATCATAAAAGAGCCCAACAGTGGACGCCAGATGAGAAGAGTAAAGCCTCATAATATAAAAAAAAAAAATGCTTAAAAATAATGTTAACCTTACTCCCTATGTTGCTCAGAATGCTTCCAGTTTGGTAATTGATTATGAGAGCTGCAACAGTGATACATTGTAAGGCTTGCCGATAAATGATTGTCAGCTTTGGTTAAGGTTATGGTAACCTTCATTGATGATGAGTGAGAAGTTGAGGCAGCATAAACCTATTTGATCAAAGTCGCTTGAGAATATATTTCCTTGATGTTTTCATCTGCGACCCTAGTTGGAATATGCATTTTCTTCTTTTTTTTCCCCCTCTTTTTGTGCATTATCTTCTTGGAGGTGGCGACAATTCTTTGTATTATGTCCGTGATCCTTGTGGAAGACACTGGCTTTGGAGATGTCACGGGCATTGAGCATTGCGTGCAATAGCAATAGCTGACAGTAGTACTAATTGTCATGAATTGCATCAACAATTTTAGTGAAGATATACTTAGAGAAGAGTACAAGTCAGGTAGTGAGTTGATAATGGGGACCTCTTTTGTGTTATAGTGTCATATGCCAAATGTCCCCTGTCGCACTGCTCAATCTGAGGACCTTAGCTATGTTAATGCTATAATGGTCAATAGTTGTTTGGCTGCTTATATGACCTATCTGACCAGTCATGCAACTTGCTCCAAAAATCTTGAGGACAATCAATTCTCCTAAAGTTCCAAAACCAGATTGTGGTGTCTTGGAAGCCATAGTTGAATTTTCATGATTATATTGTTCTATATTTATGTAGGATTTGACAAGTTTAAGCAACTAAACCAAATTCTTTTGCCGGTAAAGGCTGAATGCATATTGAAATTGACTTTCCTGGAGGCCTTGAGTAAGAGCTGCTTGGATGGCCATAAGTAGGGGCGGAGCCTGAAAATTTTTTAATGGGGGCACAACTAGCCATTAAATAACTCTCTAAATAACAATTTTCTATATTGTAATTGTAGATCTTGAGATAAGTTTTTAATAAAAAATAAAAAAATACATTCAAAATTATAGCTGTTTCTATTAAAAAGCATAGATATATCACTCTCTATCTTAGTATTTATTGAGAAATTGATATTTTTCTCATAAGATTATGTTAATAAATTGAGTTCAAATAAATTACTTTTATAGTTAAGATTATTTTGTTTGAATTGATTAAATTGAGTATTAATTTTTGAACAATAATTATAGTAATTAAATTAAATTAGTTTAAGATAATATTCCAACTTATTCTAAATTAATTATATATTAAATTTATTTGATATAATGGTTCACATTTAGTTAAAGAAAAACTCAAATAATATAAAATTATAAAATTAAGATTATTTAATTAATTTATTTACTTTCTAAAATTTATTAAATTTTTTTGTTAATTAACTTATTGCAACTTAATCTTATCTTACCTTTTTTTACAACACTCCAATGCCTTATCTTTTTTCCAACAACAACAACAACATCAAGCCTTTATCCCACTACGTGGGGTCGGCTACATGAATGGGTCATCAGGAGGCCGCCGTTTTATGTGACTAAACCATCTAAGACGACTCTCTCTAATCTTATCTTCTATTGGAGCAACTCCAACCTTTTCACGTATATGCTCATTTCGTATCCTATCTCTAAGGGTTAAGCCATTCATCCACTTGAGCATCTTCATCTCTGCCACACTTAACTTAGTATTATGCTTCTCTTTTAATGGCCAACATTCGGCACCATAAAGCATTGCAGGCCTCACCACCATCTTATAGAATTTTCCCTTAAGCATTGCAGGCCTCACCACCAGTGCCTTATCTTTTTCCCAAAAAAAAAAATTCCCAAAAAGAGTGCAGAAAGAAATAGAAAGAAAAAAGAATAGAATAGAGAAATAAAGAAGGTAGAGGGGGAGAGAGAGATAGAGAGAGGAGAGGCTTCCCACGTGATTAGCGAAAAGAAAATAAAATCCTACACGGAGGCAGAGGGATTAATTTGTTTTAGAAATTAAATTTACTGTATAAATAATCTTCTATATGCTAAGTGTTATATTAATATAACTTTAATGAGGCTGATTTTTAATTGTTGGGCTAATGAGGGTTCACACCCCAAGGCCCCCACTATAGATCCTCCCTAAACAACAAATTTCAAATCTTGCATATATAGCATCTCCTGATAGAGCTGAGTCATAAAGTGTTGGAGTTACTTATTGGACTATCATCTCAAATTTGCAAGAGCCTAAGAAATTTTTAGCAGTTTTTGTGTGTTGGGAAAAATGGGTTACAAATGGCTTCTTGGCTTGACCTCGACAAAGGAGATGCTGCCTGATAGGAGAAATGAGAACCATTTGGAGTGAAGGCACACCAAAAAGAGGGAAGGAGCATGAGGTGTGGAAGAGGGCTTCTGATGGATATTTTTAAATTCCTTTCAGAATTCCTCACAATGAATGTGATAAAGTAAGCTAATTACGTGTAAAATTGCACATTAGCCATCTAGAGTTGACTATTTTATGTTCCTTCTCCCAATTTTGCTAGATTTACAGCAACAGTTCACTTTGTTTTTTTTTTTTAATGCTTATCCATACTTATGTGGGTCTTTATTTCTTCTGTTTATATAATGCTGATATTTTCTTTTGCTAAACTCTGCCAATGTTTTTGAGAACTCAGGCTTCATTTGCTCGCCACATGTCTAAACAAGGATTTGATACATGGATTGTTGAAGTGAGAGGTGCTGGACTGAGCATACGTGCTCATGAATCAAATGAAACCATTCAATCTTCTGATAAGCCTTCCATATCAAATTTAGATTCTACTGATGAAGTAAAACTGACTGGTTATTCATCTGTGGAAGGACTTTCAGCAGTGAACATCACCCCAAAAGTAGGCCCTAAAATCTCCAAAATTAATGGAGTCAAGGGAGAGCTGGTTTCTGTGGATGAATCACAGTTAGTTACTAAGCTTACTTCTACCTTTATGAATTTAGCTGAAAGACTTTCAGGTTATTTAAATGAAGGTCAATTGAAGGCCATCTCTGAGAAGTTCCTTGAGCAGATCTCAAAACTTTTGGAAGATGCTGGATTAGCTGAACGGTTTAATGAGATTGCAGCTAAAATTTCTAGTTTGCTTGAAGCAAGGCAGAATTCTTCTGTTGCCGGCCAGCTCAGAGAACTGAGCCAGCGTCTTATAAATACAATTGAAGAAGGTCAAAAATCAGTTTCACCACAGCTGTTTGACTTGCAAGAGCGCCTGTCATCTACCATAGAAGATTTTCAGAAACAGCTTGATCTCATTGTTACATATGATTGGGATTTTGATAACTACTTGGAGGAGGATTTGCCTGCTGCGGTGAGGTGACATATCCTCTTGCTATAATGAAAATTTATGATAATCTGACCTAAAGTTCTTTGAGATCATTAATAGATGCCTGACTGGTATCTTTAACTCATTTAAATTGCAGATGGAATACATAAGAGAGCATAGTATGGTAAAAGATAGCAAATTGCTGACGATCGGTCATTCCATGGGTGGCATATTGTTATATGCTCTGTTATCAAGATGCGGTAAGATGCTTTAGTTTTGTGAATATCGGGAGATGGTGAATTTGCAGGATAGTCAATCGTTCTTAATTTCCGATTTAGTTATTGATGTTTGTCAAAGAAAGGTTTTTGTAGATCTGTCATTAATACTATTTTTCCTGAGCATTGTTATCTTAGTTACTTATGACTTCATTTGAGATAGTTTTTTTTGCTGCTTTTTAAAACAACTTTTTAGTATAAAAATTTCTTGAATTAGAAATTATTATACTAAAAAGTCATTTAAAAAACTAGCAAGAAAGTTGTCTCAAACGGAGTCCATGTCTTCACTAATTTAGGAGTTTCCATATGTAAGTTTAGGGATCATTTTCAATAATATTTTGATGGCTGAGAGCCGGAGATTTAACTGATTAAATAAGAAATCTTTGAATAAAGTCCTAATTTAATTATAAACATTGGTTAACATTTGTACTATTCATCATCATTAATATCATTAGTACCTAATTTGGTTGTACCTTTCCATCCGTTATCCCTTTTTTTCATGTGAAGAGCTTCCCCCATGTCCACTTTTATGCTTTTTCTACTGTCTTGGCGTTCGAAGTTGTGTGCTATTATTGTCTTTGAATATGGATATAGTTCTTGAATCTGTACAAACGCCAATCGATATAGTTTTTGCCAATTATGAAAATGTTGGCTCAATGAAAGCCTATTTCTTCTAGAAACTATATCCCGTCAGTTCCTAAAATTGAGTTGACGTGTAGTATTAAAAAACTGTTAGAGCTCCTTGCTTATCAACAGGCCTAATGAGTTCCTTCATTTGAATCTGCCAGCTTCCCAAGGAAGTAAATGTGGATTGGCAGCCATTGTCACTTTAGCAGCATCAGTTGATTACACCACTTCAAAATCTTCACTGAAATTGTTGCTGCCTCTTGTAAGTGCAATAAAATCCTGTATTGAAATTGATAGGAATCTTCCAAGTATGGATGAACTAACTTCAGCCAAATTTGTGGTTCAGGCGGACCCTGCACAGGCTCTCAATGTCCCAGTTGTACCTTTAGGAGCACTAATGACTGCTGCATATCCTCTGTCATCTCGTCCACCATATGTTTTGTCATGGGTTACCAGTCAGGTTTCTGCACAAGACATGATGCTTCCAGAGTTATATGAGAAGCTTGTTTTAAATAACTTCTGTAAGTATACTCTCCAAGAAGGTTTCTGTTGAAAAACTCGTGTGATTCAATGAGTTTATTGAACTAAAATTTGGTAGTTTCTCCACTTAATTGCCGATGTATAATAGTATAGATGTTGAATAGGGATTGATTTTAGAGATTTTTTTCCCCTTAAAAATTAGTGTTAGATAAACTGTTGGAGTTTGACTTAAATTTGAAAAACATGATTGGAGGATGCACAATTGTATCCCACAAGTTGATGATTGTTGTATTTGAATGGATCAATAAGATAAAATGTGTTTCCTTGCTATAAAATTTTAGGTCTATTGGAGTTTGCATACAATGTGATTTTATTTAAAGAACTTTTATGAATTCACATTGATTATAAGTCATATGAATCTTATGTGGAATGGATTGTTGGGTTTATTTATCCGTGTCGACGCATATATATATATTAGAAGTTAAAGATATTTGTTTAAAGGCAAATAGGCTTGACTCAATTGGGAAGTCCACCTAACCTAAAATTTATTATCTTTGAATCTGCTCCAACTTGAATTAATCTGTAATCGACATCTTTGAACTTGAATCGAACCTGGCTCAATCTAACTCGACATGTTACAGTCGCTAGTTGCATACGAATGAGTGTGATGTGATGCCAACATACGAAAACAAGAATTGCACTTTAGAGATTAATAAGAGGTTATCAACTTTGCAATGTTAACAATAAAGTCTAGCTTACTCAAGTAGAGTTCAAGAAAAAATCATGAAAGATTAAACCATGGTAATTGATTACACTTGAGAATTACTAGAGCCTTGCCAAATAATAACCAAAAGAAACCCATATAATGCAAATAGCTATGATAAGCAGAAGCTTCATGTTTAAAATATAGATCCTTCACCTTGAATACCTTCACTCGCTCTTGAAAGTGGTGGCTAGCGGAAGAGGATCGTAAGTAGACTCAGCGATGCCACTAGTAGACAGGTGATGCCGAGAGGGCTTGTCGCCGGGGAAGAAGCCGGGGTTGGAGGAGCGGGTGGATGGCCGTCGATAGTCCACTCGGAGTCTGAAAATTGCTCGTCGATGATGGGCACAAGGATGGGGAGAATTAGATCCAAGTAATCTCCAATTGTGTCGTCGTGTTCAAATCCCACGTCGAAGAATGGAGATCGTAGGATTTTGATATTACCGTAGGCGTCGCACACAAGTCCCCATTCAAGTTCAGGATCCGCCATGCATTCTTGTTGGGAGTTGAGGTAGCATTCGAGAAGAAGAAGGGAGGTGGAAGGTGGCGGCTTGGAGTGGAGAAGGTTGGTCGGCGTGAAGGATAGGGGAAATCGGCTAGGTTGGAGAGGCTATGAGATAATTTCAGTAAAAATTGAAATTATTTTAGGTTGTAGTAGATTGGAGGGAATAATTTGAAAATTTCAAATTAATTCCAAAAGGAGAGGGGGGGGGGGCGGTAATGGGAGAGGAATCTTGGCTGATTTGTGGAGCTATTAATGTGATTTGGAGAGAGAAAGGAGCCCAATAAGGGGGCCGGCCAAAATAGAGAAGTGGCTGCTGGCCGGCGGGTTGGGGCTGCAGGCTGGTGGCCTGGGCAGTCCAGGAGGGACGGCGACAGTGAGCAAGGGAGGGGGAGGTTGTGGGGAAAATTCTAGGGATCCAAAGAATGAAATTCCAATCTCCCACAAGTGACTTCAATCCAACTCTCCACAACGACGACTTGATCAAGAGAAATAAAAAAGAAAAACGGAGGACAAGAAAACCTAGAAATCACAAAGAGATCTAGTTTCTCCTACGAACTCACTAAGAGATCGAGGAGGTTTGCACTCACAAAGAGAACATGAAATGTAACTTTTCATTCATCCCAAATTGAAATTACAATGCATGGGGATTGGGGCCTCATATAAATAGGCCAAAATGAAATAACAAGAAATGACACAAATGCTCGTCCGGGCTACATAAGCGACTCGATGCCCATAGGGGCAAACTAGGAAACATGAAATACAATCATAAAATAAAATGCAAATCTATCAGCAGTAGAGGCTCTGGATCGTGGCCGTCGATCTGCGTCTTCGTCGATGGTACATGTGTTGAAATCTGATGTCCTCATCATTCTCCCCAGGTGGGAGAAAACTCGACCCCGTCGAGTAGGTGTCTCTAGAAGTCTCGTACCACTCTAGTAAGTCGGGGTCCAATCTCTGTAGCTCATCTCGGTCAATCTACACGTTCTCCATCTCCGGCTTTCCTGCCCATTGAACCAGGTACCTTCGGCGACCACCGTCTTTAGTGGAAATGATTTCATCGCTAAGTACTGCCTCAATCCTCCCTGCAGTAGGTAAAGTGGGAATTTTTGGGAGAGGGAGTAGGCTGGGGATCTCACCAGGTGGGGACTCACAAGGCTTATCATGTAATGGATTGGTGGGGTTAAAATCTGGACCCTCATATGTTACAAGATCTTCAATGTTAAAAGTGAGGCTAAAGTTAAGACCTTCGGGAAAGTCTAGCACATAAGCATTACTGTTTATTTTGGAAATTATTCTGAAGGGTCCCGCGCTTCTTGCGTGTAATTTCTTAACGGTCCCTTGCGGGAACCGCTCCGGACGAATCCGAACCATCACATAATCTCGCACTTCAAATTCTTTAAACCTTCTCTTGAGGTCCGCAGTGAGTTTATATTTAGCATTGCTTAGTTTAATTCTTGTATTAATGTCTTTGTGCAATTCATGTAAATGCGATGCAAATGCAGATGCTGACTCAGATGCTCTAGACTTAGGACCCATGGGAATTAGATCTATAGGTTGCTTGGGTTGGTATCCGTACACAATCTCAGCTGGACTCAGACCCGTAGTTCGGTTGACGGAGTTGTTATAGGAAAATTCAGCAATGGGTAACTTAGAATCCCAATCTCTAAGGTTTTCACCTACTAAAGTTTTTAAGAGATTTCCTAAGCTCCTATTAACAACCTCGGTTTGCCCATCGGTCTGGGGGTGGAAGGCTGTGGAAAACTGTAATTTCGTGCCCATCTTATGCCACAGTGTTTTCAAAAAATAACTCGTGAACTTAACATCTCTATCGGAAACAATGGTCTTAGGTAACCCATGAAGTCTAACAATCTCATCAAAGTAAAGCTTAACAACCCGGGATGCATCAAAAGTTTTAGAACAGGGGAGGAAATGGGCCATTTTTTAGAATCGATCAACGACAACACTAACAGAATCGTGCTTCCTAATGGTCTTGGGCAATCCTAGTACGAAATCCATACTTACATCCTGCCAAGGGCAATTGGGCACGGGGAGTGGAGTGTAGAGGCCCGTACTTTGCTTTCGTTATTTGGCCAACTGGCAGGTGTGACATCTCCTTAAAAGTTTGCTAACGTCGCGCTTGAGGTTGGGCCAATAGAATCGATTTTCTAGCGCAACAATAGTTTTGGCTTGACCGAAGTGGCCAGCTAAGCCTCCAGCATGTAACTCCCATACTAGAAATTCCCGTAGAGAAGTGTTGGGAATACAAAGTTTTTGTGACTTGAACAGATAGCCATCTTCTACAAGAAAATCCTTCATTATTCTCTCTTCTCTGTCGGTTAGTAGAGAGTATGTTTCTTTAAAGTCAGGGCAGTCCAAGTAATCCTCCTAAAGCCGCTCAAAACCAATTACCTCCGTTCTCATTTCTTGGGTAACCATCATTCGACGGCTAAGAGCATCCGTGACTTTATTCTCAACTCCCGCTTTATGTCTAATCGTGTAAGTATACTCTTGCATGAATTCAACCCAACGGCCGTGACGAGCATTTAGGTTCTTCTGAGAATTAATGTAGCGCAAGGCCTCGTGGTCTGAAAATATCACAAATTCCTGAGGCAAAAGGTAGTGCCTCCAGTATCTTAGAGATTGGATAATTGCATAAAACTCTTTATCGTAGGTAGAGTATCGCTGTCGAATGTCGTTCAATTTCTCACTGAAGTAGACAACAGGGTGCCCTTCTTGCGATAAAACTCCTCCTATACCCAGGCCTGATGCGTCACAGGTTACCTCAAAAACTTTGGAAAAATCAGGAAGACGCATGATAGGTGATTCCATCATTTTTCTTTTAATCTCATCAAAGGCCTTGCTGGCATTTATTGTTCAATGGAAATCTTCTTTCTTCAGACAATCAGTTATGAGTGCTACTATCGTGCTGAAATTTCTGATAAATCTCCTATGGAAAGTGGGCAATCCATGAAAACTTCGAACATCTCTAATATTTTTGGGTTCAGGCCACTCGTTAATTGCTCGCACCTTCTCGGGGTCGACTGAAATCCCTTGAGGGGATATGATAAATCCTAGAAAAGTGACACGGTCTGTGAGGAACACACTTCTTAGGGTTGGCATACAATTGTTCTTTCCTCAAAATTTCACAGACTTGAGTCAGGTGATTTAAATGTAAGTCCACCGAACTACTATAGATTAGGATGTCATCAAAATATACCACAACGAATTTTCCTAAAAATGTTCACAAAACTTGAGTCATAACTCTCATGAACGTGCTAGGAGCGTTACTAAGACCAAACGGCATGACCATCCATTCAAACAACCCATCTTTAGTTTTAAAAGCCGTCTTCCATTTACCCCGGGGCGGATTCTGATTTGATGGTAACCACTCTTAAGATCGATCTTGGAAAAGAGGGTGGCTCCAATCATCATGTCTAACATGTCATCCAGTCGGGGAATGGGGAATCTATACTTGACAGTATCTTATTGATAGCGCGGCTATCAACACACATTCGCCAAGAACCGTCCTTCTTGGGAGTCAGAAGTGCAGGAACAGCACATGGGCTAAGGCTCTCTTTGATGAACCCTCGTTGCAGGAGTTCATCTACTTGTTTCTTTAGTTCAGAATGTTTAGTTGGGTTCATACGGTAGTAAGGAAGGTTGGGTAGAGAAGCTCTAGGTACCAAGTCTATTGTGTGTTGTATGTCCTGTAGAGGGGGCAGTTGGTTAGACAAGTCTTCAGGGAAAACATCAGAAAAGGTTTTAACTTTTAAGGAGTGGGCGGACCTCTTCAGGAATGGGTTCACCTACTTCTTCATTGGTTTCCCGAGCCACTAGGGCGTACATGGTGGTTCCTTGGTTGATCTCATCTTCTACTTCCTTTGCAGTCAGGAGGTGTAGCCCTTTGCTTTATTTGGCAGGGGTAGGCTTGGCTTCCGTCTTGTGGGGCTTAGGTTGAGAAGGTATTAACTTGATTTTCTTCCCGTTATGTTCAAACACGCAGGTGTTCGTTCTCCCATAAATATGAACGTCATTGTCAAATAACCAAGGGCGACCAAGGATGATTTGACCTACGTCCATGGTCAAAACATCACACAAAATCTTTTCCTTATATCCCACAAATTCTATAGGAATAAGGCTCCGATCCTTAATTTCTATGGTAGTCGATTTAATCCAATAAACCTTATACTAATTTGGGTGAGGGGTCATTTTGAGTTTAAGTTTGGAATCCATCGCCGAAGAGGCTGCATTGATACAATTTCCACTGTCTACAATAACTTTGCAGCTCTTTCTCCAATCTTAATAAAGGTATGAAAAATGGAGGTCCTTCGCCAATCATCACTTGGCTTCGGTTGGGACAACGCACATCGAACAACTTGTAAGGTAACAGGTTCGTCCTCAGTGAAGGAGTCTTCTTCCTCATCAACATGATGAATCAAATCAGTTTCAGGTTCGTCCTCGTCTTCATCCACTTCTTCAATTATGGTGACCTTATAGGGACTAGAACATTGCGAAGCAATGTGCCCATACCCTTGACACCTATAACACTTGGTTCCTAAAGTGGGCTTGGAAGTGTCACGTTCGGGGGCTTTACCTTTAAGGTTCGTGCGAGGTGGGGCCGAACTAGCAGTGGGTCGGCTCGCCATAGAACCCGAGGGTCGGTTTTGGGGTTGTTCAGATGAGGTCCTATAAGAAGTTGAGCGGGAGTCAAAATGTTTCGTTTGGGAATGGGCCCTAGACTCCTCGAGGTCGAGAACTAGGCTGCAGGCTGCTTCTAACGAGTCTACTCTAGTAAAAAGTTCAGTTCAAAGATCTTCCCTAAGGCTAGCTCTAAACATGGACAGGATTTGCGTTGGGGTAGCCGACTCCTCGCCGTTGCAACGAATCAGGAAATCGTCGAAGGCAGAGATGTAGTCTTTAATGGGCTTCCTCCCTTGGGTCAGTCTGTTCCACTTATCAAGGAGCTTAGAGTAGTAGGATGGAGGGATGTATTTTCTCCTAAGTTCTTGCTTCATAGTTCTCCAATCTGTAATAGGATGTACTTAGCGGTGAAATCATTTTCACTAAAGATGGTGGTCGCCGAAGGTACCTGGTTCAATGGGCAGGAAAGCCGGAGACGGAGAACGTGTGGATTGACCGAGATGAGCTACAGAGATTGGATCCCGACTTACTTGAGTGGTACGAGACTTCTATAGACACCTACTCGGCGGGGTCGAGTTTTCTCCCACCTGGGGAGAATGATGAGGACATCCGATTTCGACACGTGTACCATCGACGGAGACGCAGATCGACGGCCACGATCCAAAGCCTCTACTTCTGATAGATTTGCATTTTATTTTATGATTGTATTTATTGTTTCCTAGTTTGCCCCTATGGGCATCGAGTCGCTTATGTAGCCCGGATGGCATTTGTGTCATTTCTTGTTATTTCATTCAAGTATGTAGCCCGGCGGCCTGGGCAGTCCAGGAGGGACGGCGGCAGTGAGCAAGGGAGGGGGAGGTTGTGGGGAAAATTCTAGGGATCCAAAGAATGAAATTCCAATCTCCCACAAGTGACTTCAATCCAACTCTCCGCAACGACGACTTGATCAAGAGAAATAAAAAAGAAAAACGAAGGACAAGAAAACCTAGAACTCACAAAGAGATATAGTTTCTCCTATGAACTCACTAAGAGATCGAGGAGGTTTGCACTCACAAAGAGAACATGAAATGTAACTTTTCATTCATCCCAAACTGAAATTACAATGCATGGGGCCTCATATAAATAGGCCAAAATGAAATAACAAGAAATGACACAAATGCCCGTCTGGGCTACGTAAGCGACTCGATGCTCATAGGGGCAAACTATTAAACAGGAAATACAATCATAAAATAAAATGCAAATATATCAGAAGTAGAGGCTCTGAATCGTGGCCGTCGATCTGCGTCTTCGTCGATAGTACACGTGTCGAAATCTGATGTCCTCATCAGAGTGATTTGTTCTTCTTTTTTTTTTTTCTGGCCCATAATTTATGTTGTGTGGAAATGATTGTTTCAGTCTTTTATCATTTGAATTCTCATGCAACTCAGTAAAATACTGAAATTCATCTGTTATAGACAGTTTAGCTTAGGTTTAAGTAAATTGCTATTAAAGACGGTGATTAACACCATTTACCAATAGAAGAATTAATTTTACAAAAAACCTTTTATTATGCATTGTTTTGGCCAAAATCCTGGAATTTGTAAACATCGTGCCGACAAGTATAGAAGTGCTATTGTCCAAGCTTCTTGCCAGCAGAACTTAGTAAATTCCCTGGAATCTTTTCTTCATTTTTAGCAGGTTTCTTGCAGATCCTTCTCCTCATAATTATTGTAATCCTTTTCCACATTGTTTAGGAAAAGGAGTTTTCTCGCTGATCTTCTTCTAACATCTTATGGAGTTTTATGCACTATCATTGTAATCTGAACAGAAATTATTTGTTTTGTTCCCTTTTTCTATTAAATTTCTCCAAGTCCTGTTTCTTTCTAGTGCAGAAAACTTCTTGCAGAGGTCTGTCATTATCTCTACTCCTTTGTTTTGTAAAATTTACTATGCTTTTCAGGTACCATACCCGCCAAGGTTATCCTGCAGCTAACATCAGCATTTCGGGAGGGAGGACTGCGCAATCGAACAGGCAATTTCTCTTACAAGGACAACCTGCACAAATGTGATGTCCCTGTTCTTGCACTTGCAGGAGACCAAGATCTAATCTGCCCTCCTGAAGCAGTATATGGTGCAGTTCATCGGAACTTTTACTCCAGTAACTTATATGATCTATAGCTGTTTTTTTTCACTAATTATCTTCGCTTCAATCTGAATTTACAGAGACAGTCAAGCTCATTCCTGAGTTAAAGGTTTCTTACAAAGTATTTGGGAAACCAGATGGCCCACATTATGCTCATTATGACTTGGTCGGAGGGCGACTGGTATGTAATAGCCCTTACTGTGGGGAAATTATTAGGTCCGGATATCCAATTAAAATTTGACACGTGGATTGCGCTTTGAATGTGCTTTTTGACTGCACTTTACCTGCGCTTTTGATACGCTTAACTTAAAATTCTGCGAACACGTGTACATTCTACATGTCAATATTTTATTGGGGTTTAGATGTATCTCTACATCCGGTATCCGGATCTAATAATTTTTTCTTACCGTGACGAGTTCCTACAAAAGTGTTAATCTTTTCTCACTGACATCTACGCTCATCTATCCGTTCAACTTCTGCAGGCAACTAATGAAGTATATCCATGCATCATAAACTTCCTATGCTGTCATGATGAACTGACCTGTGAACTTTCGGACTAAGTTATTTTTCCAAAAGGTTAGTCTATATTCAGAAATCATCTTTGTAGGAAAATAATAATAATAATAATACATGCAATTTTTCCTGAAAGCTCTGTTCCATGCAAATTAGCTGTATCTTCTTCATTTTAGGTTCGTCTTTCTTACTGCTTCTTAAAACAATTTTTTAGTTAAAAAATTAAATTTTTTGAATTAAAAAGCTGATTTAAGAAACAGTAAGAAAGCCGTCCCAAAGAAGTCTTTTATTATTTCCAACACCGTTCTTAGACATCTGTTCGATATTGTTACTGTGGCTTGGTTTGGGAGGGCTTTCTTACTGCTTCTTAAAGTAGCTTTCTAGTAAAAAAAAATTAATTTTTGTACTAAGCTGCTTTAAGAAATAATAAGAAAGCCGTAAGCCGTTTGCTTCATACCACTCACGTTAAGAGGGTAAAAATAGGTATTGTTAGCTAATGATAAAATTGGATCCTGAAAACCATAGGATATTGCTTTATTGTTATTTCTTCTTTATGTTCAGTATATGACTTGATTAGTAATAAATTTGATTTGTTTGATTTTTTTTTTTTTTTTGCAGATAACTGCTAGTGGAGCCTTTTGTGACCTTGTTGATATGCAAGCTGGTGGCGATTTTATTTTATTTGCCACATTATAGTAATGTTATAATTGCATTTTTAATATCGTATAATTATAAATTCTTGTATTTATTAAAATATATCATTGGATTGATGCACTGATACAGAAACCATATGACTACATCACATATTCATTCTGAAAATATATGACATTGGCATATATTGACATGACAGATTTATTTTGGACGGCCGAGATTAAATTCAATATTTTGATTAGAAGTTATTCTGAACTTAATTTCTGTCAACCAAATTGAATCGTATATAGACCAAAAATTTTAATTTTTTAAAGAAAATGTAACAATCTCTAATAAAATTTAATCTCAAAAAAATTATTAGGATTGAACCAACTTATAAAAACTTCATTAAAGGGCTTTTCGTGATAAGAAAAAAATATAGAGTAAAAGAAATTCAACGTATTGAAACATTGCAACCACTTATATTTATATAGACCAAATTGCCCTCCTTTCATATATATGAGGCAATATTTTCTCTAAAATTTAAAATAAAGAAATATCATCTCTCCTATTTTAGTTTGAACTATATATTTTTTACATAACATCTAATGAAAGATCAATAAATTAATATTGAATCCTAAAATTCAGTCAACCCCTTCTCTTGTTTTATACCTACAAATATATGCTGAATTCAGATACAAGATTCCATAATAAAATAAAAATGCTCGGACAAAGACAACTAATATTAAATATGCCATTTCTTAAAATTTTGAGTTCCATGTAATATACTTTATATGAGAAAAAAAAAAAACATTACTGAAGTAACAAAGAGAGGGAGAGATCACCATGCATGGCTCTTACCGAAAAATATTACATGCGGCGTCCGGATTCATCTCAGTTTGTCCAGAGACGAATCTGGACACGTCACGTCACCCGGGGACCAGTCATCCGGGTGATGTGGCGAGTCCGAATTCATCTCCGGACAATTCCGACGCCGCATGCAATAATCTCTCATTCACACCTGCACTAACTGGCTGCATGGCTTTCTAATTCAAGATGAAACAGCTTATTTGTTATCTTTGATCCTTTACAGGCATGTATTTAGCAACCCAATCCAAATTTTGACAATTGGAGAAGCAAAATTTTAGCTTCAATCAAAGCAAAATGCATGGCTAGCAGAAATAATTGAACATACAACTATTAATATATCATAACAAAAAAAAAAAAATACTTCCATAACTAGGTTCACATCTTATTTTCCATGCAAATTATGCAACATCCTCTCTCAAATTTCAATTTCTATCAAAATACTGAAATCCAAATCTAACAGACACTAAATTAAACACTGGAAAAACACAACCTATCAAAAGAATGGATTCAATGCTTAGCTTTAAAGACAGTAGCTATACATGGAGCAGAATAAATTATGAGCAGTGCACAACCAATTCTAAAAAGAACAATAGATTTGTAAGCATAATTAGATTTTACTGACAGCAGTCTTGCAGACTGGGCATGCATTCTTCTGTAGAAGCCACTTTCTAATGCAATATATATGGTAGCTGTGGCCACAACCCAGCTTTCCCACTTCATCGTCCGTTTCATATTCCTCCTGTGAAAAGAGAACAAATAACACAAAGCTACTACTACTATTTGAGTAAAATTAGGTGGTCGGAAAAGATAACATACCTGGCAGATGCTGCACTTTCTTTCCATCTCAGTGGATAAAAGCTTATCAAATATCGAGAGCTTCGCTTTTCTGATGTTGCATTCAATTTCTTCTTCTCTCAAGCCAGTGCTGACATGCCCAATCTTATCACCAAGTTCAAGCAATTCCTGCAAATTGGGAAAATTAGATAGCCAAATATATAGGAAAAAAAAATTATGTCAACAAGAGCACATTTTATAGTCCAAAAATAATAGAGAAATTTAAAGTAGACCCAAAGATAAACCACTAAATTTTGAAGACATTCATATAAATATAGAATTATAGATGCAGAACTTCAATGTTCATAATTTTTTTTTTCAAAAAACATGCTTAATGTTATATATCATAATAAGGCGTTTCTCATATAATTTATTTTTCAGAGAGATATTGTGCTGAAGCAGGAGAAGTAGAGAAAAATAAGTGGAAACGGAAATTTGGTTACCTCATATGTCATATCGTCAACATCAAGCCGCCAATCTTTATATAGATCATAAGCATCCCCTCCTTGCAGTAAGAGTCTATGGTGCAACAACATGATCTGCTTGAAATAAGCGTTGCAAGTAAGAAATGGAAATCAGAATGCATTATGCGAATCAGTAATCAGTAATCTGCTTGAAATAACCGTTCCAATTACATGTGAGTTCTTCACGTTAACCAATAATACACCACAAATAAAACCTTCATCGAGTATTATAAAACCTTCATCAAGTTAATAGAACACTGTGAAGAAAAATGAATCATGTAGCTTATCTCACATAGTTGGATAAAAAACTTATTATTATTGTTGTATCAAGTATTATAACTCAGTCAACTACATGGAGCTATCCCCAAAAATAAAACCTTCATCAAGTGTTAGAGCTCACTCAACTAAATGGAGCTACTGTGAGAATAGCTTGTACTTTAACCTTGCTTGGCCTTAGATAGAAACCAGTCAATGCCAATAAAAGCCAAAACTAAACCATTGATCTATATTTCATCAATACTTCAACAAGAAGTCTTATTGTCCTAATGTCCAAGTTTCATCAAATACAACTATTACATTTGACTGTTAAAGCTGGTTTAAAAAAAAATATGTATGAATTAAAAATTAATGTTTAGTAAAACACAGCTCAAAACAGCAGCCTTCCGATGACCCAGTTAGGAAAGTAGAGGTATTAGATTCGACTTATGTTAAAAAAGGTAGAGGTAGACCTAAAAAAAACTTGGTTAGAAAATATTAGAAATGATCTTTCTTTATTAGATTTAAACGAGATTTTGACTTTTAACATGACACAATGAAGAAAAAGGATTCATGTAGCCAACCCCACGTGGTGGGACAAAGGCTTGATGTTGTTGTTGTTGTTATTTTAGTAAAACACAACTCAAATGGACACACTCACAATCAAGTTTATTATATTGGCTAACAATTGGCAAAACACCAAAGAAAACCTACTGGTACCATAAAGTTTGTTTATCTAGCTACAGAGTGGGGGAATACAAATACATCATAGATAAATATAGTTAAATCATCAAACTTCATCAAAAAAATGAACAATGGTGGTTTTGCTAGTGAAAAAGAATTGAATGAAGATAACTGGACAAAAAAGGGGTCATCAATTTCCATTTATCAGGTCGTTGGGAGGGGATTTGTTGCTTATGTAACAAAAAAAAGGGCTACATGCATTAATATTGCAGGAGAGGAGAAATAACAGCAAGAATGCTAGAAAATTTAAGTACATTACTTTAGAAGAAAAAAATGAACCTTGAGCAGAATCTTAACAAACAATAGAAACAATTTTTCACAATGAAAATCTTTCTATTAATTCAAATGCATTATAACAAACTAATCAAACATATCTCTTACGAAGATGGATAAATCATTGTGAAAAAATTACAGATGGATGTGGGATTGCCACCTCTTCAAGTTCAACAGGAGGTTGGTGATAATACTCTCGCATGCGAAGGAAGTGCTCAGATGGTGTAAGATCGGCTTCAAAGAGCAAAGCCCGAGGAGACGATTTAGAATCTGCTGTGGAAGAAATTGCTTCTCGGTTTCCAACTCTTCTCCCATAATAAGTCCGCTAGTATAATTAACCAGATAAATAAGAACATAATTATTAATGGTACAAGTCAAATTTAGTAACATCAAACAGTGAAAATTAGTAGATAGAAAAAAAAAATCAAATTTCAAAACTTTTAGGCCATGTTTGTTTGAAGGGGGTTTCCAATACAACAAATAATAGAAAGTGCATATTTATATTTTAAATTACTTATCCAACTCTAGGAAAAATAATCTCCTTATATGCCAAAAAATTTATGATGGTAGATAGAATATATTTAATATCTTAACTTTATATAAAGATTCATTAAACGCAGATAAAAGTTTAAGAGACGATAATTATTTATGTGAAAAAGTCAAAAAAGCAAAAAATAAAAAACAATTACAATAATTCATTATATAATTAAAGATGCAATAATTCAATCTTTCTCACAATTGAAGAACAGGAATTACATAAATGAGAACCATTATTAGGTTCCTGTTAAAGTGATTATATAAGAGGTGTTGGAGGTCAAAAACAATCATACAATGTCAATCGATCAACAACAATATAATAGATGCCCATCTCAAAGCTCTTATTTTCTTCTCAATGAGAAGATAATTATTATCAAATTTGAAGCAACTCATGAAAGAGATAATGCTGAAAAAAGTACTCCAATTTATAGAGTTTGACTTTTCACTTTATATCGACATTTACTATTACTATTGATGATGCTAAGCTTCAACATTGGCATTGAAGCCATTGGAATCATCTAAGTTCATAATAAGATATTGCCCTCCAATTAGAACATGAAATAAATTTTTTAGATGATAACAACCTTCTAAAGCTTACACCTGAAAATTTTTGAAAAGCATATACTTTCTGAAGTTTTAAATTTTGAATATCAACAAATGAGGCAAAGATGATAGTTTTCCATCAGCTACGACCTTGGACAGCGCTCATCGACCATTCAAATTTCACTTTGTAAAACTGGTCGATGGGCTTTGGAAAACATCATCGTAGCTAGGCACTCTTACATCCTTATGTTTTAATCTTGTCTATATATTTTAATGTGAATCCTATTTTCCATCTTTGAATTTTGTTCATAATCCATACAATTTTGATTTTTTATTACCTTTGTGCTGATCACATATTTGTAATTAAAAATTGAATCAATAGAAAGAGCTATGCACTCAATATTAAAAAAAAAAAATCTCAGTCAAAATCAGCTATAAAGAAATACGGAACCGGATAAAGTTTCCATTTTTGTTCTTTTTAGGAGAGGAAGAAGAAAAAAGGGTAAACCCGAATTCCAAGTATCCTGTCACCCTGTTTCTCGAGCAAACCCTGTCTCAAAAGACTAAGCTACCAACCATAATTACAGCAGCGAGTCAGAAAAGCGAACTAACAGGCGACTTGGGATCTTGACGACGGATCTTGCTACACGGCCCGAAATTAAATCTATACCTTACGTTTTTTTTTTGTCGCTCGGAAACTTTTGATCCTTTGGAATATAATTTTTTAATTTTTTTGAGAAACTCATTTAATTTTTAAGCTGGGACTCTCTAATTTTTTATTTAATTCAGCCTTTCAATTCCCAGAAAAAAAAGGAAAAAATTCAAAGTTATTCCAATCACTTTAAGAACTAAAGTATTTTGGCCTAGATGGAAGTTCTGTCTATCTAGCGAAGACTTGAGAAAGGTAATCCAAATAGTTGGCCACTTTAAATAGAATTTGAGAAAATTTAATGTGAGAGAAATGATAAAGTGGTTGCCAATCAATTCAGTTGGTAAAATTTTACAAATCATTGTGAAATTCGGATTGAAATCGGTGAAATTTGTGCTGTACACTAACTATTCTAAATAATTTATAAAAAAGCTAAATTGTCAAAGAAACTATTATGTGTGGACAATGGAACTACTACTGCAAATTGGTACAGTTGTGTATTTTCCAATTAATGTCTGTAAATGCATCATCCACACACCTACTAATTTTTCAAGAATGACATTACTACATAAGAGGCTTCTAAATTATGCTTGAGATAAATTCTGGAATAAACAAAATTTGATGAAACTAAAATCCCACTTTTATACTCCACGTTCTTTGCATCCAGGTAGCGGTGGAATTAAGAAAGGACTGGCTAGTGGTGGATTTTGGAAAAACCTATTATGATAATGTATGATATAAAATTTTTAAGCACTTAAATTCAGTTGCAAATACTTATATTATAAAAACTTCACCGTTTAAAATCTTCTCTCACATAAAATTCTAATTCAATCTCTTGCTCAACTGAAAAGATTTAAGCAACCCAAGAGTTCCCATATTTACGCAGCATCAGGAGGAACCAAAGAGTAATTAAGAAAAAAAAGTCGAATTAATCCCAGTTGTAAGCAAAAGAGTGATTCTGTAGAAGAGAATTCTCATAAGACACTTGTGACTGAGTTTGAGGTTCGAGTCCAGAGGAAGGAAGACGATTGTAGAAAGAATAAAGAGTATTTAACTTCAGAACAACAGATCATGGTATGGATCGGAGAGCTTGAATGTCCATTCACTGTTAACATAAGCTTTTTCTTTCTCATTCAGAGAAAGCAATATTATCAACAGAATATTATAGATAAAAAGTTAAGCAGAGGGAATTTATATCATAACAGCGGCAAGGGTAAGACCAGCAAGAGGATTCAGATCGCAGAAAAGTATTATTCTGAAAAAAAAAATCAAGATAAAGAACAAATTAAAAATCAGAACGCTCTGAAATGAAAAAAGATTGGGATACCTCTCTTAGAGCCCTCTCCACCTCAACCCTGCCCCCTCTCCCCACCATCTCGCTCTGCGAGACCACGCAGTCCACAGAATCATCTCCCGCGAATGAGATCCCTGGGGTACACCACACATCGGCAGCGGCTGAAGACCTATCCTTCTTCTTCTTGTTAGTTCTCCTCCGCCGAGAGCCCTTGCCATCCCAATCCGCCGACGACCGAACAGCAGCAGCGGCAGAGGATGGCGCGTAGGCCTGAGACGCTGCGGAGGAGGAGCAGCTTAGGCTGCGTAAGGCTGCAGATGCAAATGCCTTCTTCTTGTTGGGAAGCCGAGGGGAGGAAGATATCAGCAGAGGGTTTTGATCTGCGGAGGGGGTGGGTGGGTTCCGAAGACGGAGAAGAGTACGGAAACCACGGCGGTCCGGCGATGATAAGGGGCCATCGGAGTTGGGCATGGTGGTGAGGGATTTGATTTCGTATTTTCTGGAGAGAGAGAGAGAGAGAGAGAGAGAGAGAGAGAGAGAGAGGAACGCAGAGACGAGAGGAGAGTAGGCGTAGATTTGTTTGTTTTGAATGGGAGAGGAGAGAGCAGCATATGTCGGAATTTGATGGGAAAAAACAAAGAGAAAGGAGGGAAGGCAAACTAAGGCAAAGACAAAATAAATAAAAAAATGATAAAAACATTTCAAATTAAAAAAAATTATGCGAAAATATTTTTTTCTTTTCTTTTTGATATAAATTATAGTATGATGAATTTAAAAATTATTAAATCTATTTAAAAATAAATGTTACATCTACTAATTTTAAAATAAACATAATATTCTTTAAGAATGACATAAATTTTTTTATTTATAAATTAATTATTCATATATTATATTTATTTAATGTTTTTCATGACAGTTTAATTACGCATTTTTTTAATTATTTTTTTTGCTTAATTTTTTTTAAAGAACTTTTTGTAATTAATAGATATATAATATTATTTTTTTAATATTTAATTATTTTTGTGTTGTATTTGCCCCCCTCAAAGTTGAAGCTGGTTTCGCCCCTGGGAGCATACCCATCCCTAAATAATTGATATTATTATCTTAAATAGTGATGGGAGGTCTAATATTTAAAATTACATATCCTGAAGAGGAGACAGAATGCTAGTTTTTTTTGTCATTTTCATTCATTGCTTATGTTATAAAAAGTGTATTGATCATTGTAAGTAACTATCATCTTTCTTATATTTTTTATTATTTTGATTTATGCATATTTATCTCTTCTAAATCTATAAAAAATGCATTATCTCATGATTTCGTAAGCTTTCACCATGTAACTTTTAATTTGTTATAGATTTGATAATTCTTAATGATTTAATATGATTTTATTGTATTTTTACCAATTAAATACATGTATAGAAATTTGAGGGAAAAATTTCTTTGCAAAAAGGCAAACTAGAAATGAGTTAAAAAGTATTGTACTGTGATTTGACGTGATAAAATTACAAGATAATATGTACTGATATGATTGAGTTATACAAAAATGTAATATTGTTATTAGTCTAATTAGATGTGATGTATAGACATGATATATTGATTAATATCAGATGTATAATATGATACCCTTATGTGATATCCTCAATATCCATATGGTCCACTAATGGGAGCTAGTGGAGGAGTCATAAGGAGCTAGAGATTTATCGGGAGTCATAAAGAGTCGGGGTGACTGTCTTATGATTTAAGGAGAGTTATAAGGAGATCATAGATTGAGAGTTGTTGCATCCTGCAGTATTTGCGTCAGTAGAGAAATATAAGGTTTAACGTCTTAGTGTTGTACGAAGATCTAGCACACACACAGATAAAAAGATAGTGTACATCATTCATTAGAGATATCAAGATTTTTATGTGAAAACCTCTAAAAAGGGGGAAAAACCACAGTGTCTAGCCCAGTTTGAATGAATCCACTAATATTGCAGTTGATTACAAATGAGGCCCTTCCTTGGGGGAAGGCCTTAGCTTGATATACATCTTATAGAGTACTTTACATGTGAGAATACAAATAATCGCTGCTGATGTATTAGTTTGGTTTGAAGGACTATAGTCGGTGGGCGACGTAAGTTAAAAAGGATCGTAGTCGATGGGCGATAGAGGTCGGAAGGACTGTAGTCGGTGGGCGACATAAGTTAGAAAGATCGTAGTCGGCGGGCGACGGAGGTCGGAAGGACTGTTGTCTGATGACGAAGGTCAGAAGGATGGCGTCAAGTAGAAGTCCAACAATGGACATAAATCCAACATCGAGTATATATCCAAAAAAAAGTCCGACAACTAGTAGAAGTCCGGCATCAGGTAGAGACTTGGGGACGAACAGAGGTGTGGTGTCGGGTAGAAATCCGACGCCAGTTGGCAGCCGAGGAGAACTCCAACCTTAGATGGTATTCGAGCAGAACTCCGGCGTCACTTGGAGTTCGGGTGAAACTCTAGCGTCACTTGAAGATCGTACAGAACTCCAACGTCACTTGGAGTTCGGGTGAAACTCCAGCGTCGCTTGGAGGTTGGGAGGAATTCCGGCATCACTTAGAGGTCGGGCGGAATTCCGGCATCACTTGAAAGTCGGGCAGAATTACGGCGTCCCATGGAAGTTGGACAAAATTCTGGCAGTGGTCGAGAAGGAGTTTTTTCCCTCCTATCCTTCTTCTATTCTCTTCTCCTTCTTCTCTTATTCTTCTTGCTTGGATCCCCCCTCAAGAGAAATGAGGGGCTATTTATAATTTTTTTGTGGATGGCATGACCCGTAATAGGAGGAGGATCAAGGGCAAAGGTGGAGTGGTTCAGATGGACGTCCGATATTGAATCCCTTGATCGTGGACCATTTGTCAGACATTTGAAAGTCTTAATGATATTGTAATTCGGCGATCTTTTGCTAGTTGGATTCATCTCATCAAGCCGCTTGATTAAACTATAAGCATATCATGTTTGGAAACCGTTTGGTAATCCAAATTGTCGTTCAAACCTTTCAACAGTGCTTCGGGTCCTTGATTCTGACTCATTTGGGCTCAGATCGAGTTGAATTTGGTGTCGTTGGGTTCGTATTTCTAAGACGCTCAGTTCGACTATAAGTATACTCAAATTGGAGTTCAGATGATCCCAAATTTAATTTTTGAAGTTTCCAACTTGATTTTTGCCTCGAGATTCGTGTCCGGTCAAGATAATTTTTTGATGACATATCAAGAATCATAAGAAGCAATTGATTGGGAGTCATGAATGTATGAGTGAGATATAAGATACTCTCAACTGAATATCCGATAAAATATTGATTATTATATGATACTAATTACTGATTATTGATTATTGAATATTGATACAGATTATTGTTATTGCTTATCATTACTAAAAATAGATATTGATACTACTGTATAATTGATGGATTGATGAAGATTATTGAATGATATGATTGAATGAGATTGATTGGATAATAAATACAAAATAATTGATTGATACAGTGACGAGTACATATAACATATATATTTATTTATAGATTTCCTTATATAATTTAGAGCATATTGTTTCTCTTTTAGCTTACATTGATTTCAGTTGTATGATTTTAATTACTTATTGAGTTATTCACTCGTTAATTGATTTTATATGATTTCAGATAAAGGTAAGAAGCTTAAATGTATTGATATTTTAGTTTTTTTTTATTATTATTCTTTTGGTTTATGTAAATTCTTTTGTAGCCTTTGAAGATTATTGTATTTATAATTTTGGACTTTACTCAAAGAATGTAAATATTGACTACTACAATCATGTGAATTATACTATTTATTATTTATTGATTTTCTTTAATGCAATTAATCAACTCCTGTTGTCAAAATGATATGGATGTTTATCAATATGATTATTAAATGAAAGAAAAAAGAAATAGGATGAATTGAACATAAACTAAAGAAGAAAAGAAAAAAAAAATCTTTCACTTTAGATCCAGTGGTGTGATAGAAATTGCGCTGGATGATGGAATATGGAGATTATAAAGATCAAGTATTTATAAGGTGAGTATGAATCAAGATGGAATGCAAAGGTCAAGTAAATTGTAGCCTTGAAGAACTTGTTAGTAGAATGTTGGGTTAAGCTAGTGAATATATTCACTTCCCTCAATTTACAAAATCATGATGTTCATTCTCATGATGAGCTAATTGAGGCATGGAAATAAATATGCTAGGCTTTGAAAGATTTCAAGGCATTCATCACGAAGTAAAATGATCGCGAAGTGGAGACAATTGTTCTTCAACCGAAGAATAAGAAATTAATAGATGTCTCCTACAAAATAGATTGTTATATCCAAAAGCTAAAGTTCAGGCAAGATCTATATCTCAAAGGTTGTGTAAGACTTCAAGAATTCTTTGGTTTATCATTGTGATATGTATCATCATTTATAAGAAGCTCTTAATAGAATACTTGAAGTTTCGTCGAAGGATTGAGTGCATCAGTCTCTCAAAAAGGGTTTTGCTAGAGGGTTCTTAAAAGCAATCTATTTATTGCAACAAAAGACTATGGCCAATATCGAGGAACTATCGCCCGAACAAGTATCAAGAAATTCATCCCCCGCTTTAGAAGATGATGTTAGAAATGATTTGATAAAGACATTATCCATTGATGATATAGAATATGTTGATATCTTATAAATGCTTTATAATGAAAGAATATATCCCTGCATGTGTTATTTTTTCAACCGATTTATGTTTATTCTCCATTTTCATATCTTCATGTATTAATGTATAACTTTGATTAGCCTTTATGAAAGTAAAGCATCACATAAGATGTTAATTTAGTTGTCGTATTTGGCCATTTGGGGAGACAAAACAAAATGTGATCATCCTATATTAATATGAGCAATAATTATGAATTTTGCTAAGAAATCAATAAAATAAAGTTTAGTCAAATTTCTTAAACAGGTAGCCTAGATGCTCTAGTCTGTTTAAAGGAGGGCTAAAAGAAATTATTTTAGAAATTTATTTTGCCCTAGGTTGTTTAGGGCTTTTCCTCGAATCTTAACTCATGACGGGGAAGACAAATAAAAATCCATCAAAAAACTTGTTAACTATTCTTGGTTATTTATCAAAGCTTGACTAAATAACTTGGTATTAGAAGATATCATATTGAACCTCCCTGTGAGTGATCACACCTTAATTGAGAGGTGATCAAAAGTCATATATTTTTCAAATAATAAATGAAGATTAATCTTTATTTAGAAAATTATTCCTGTTAAAGTCACAATTTTGACTTTGCTTAGAGAAGAAAAATTTTAAATACAAAAAATTTGAGAACAAAAAAATAGATTTTATTATTGTGATAATAATGATACTTCTTCAATATCATAAGACAATCTTATATTAAAAAGAAATTAAAGTTACATATTTGACATGCCAAGAGTTGTTGATAATAACTAATACATGTTAAGATTTCATGCATTCCAAGTTCAAGATAGTGTCTTTCTTTGATATTTAAGCTTGAACATTCCCGAGCCACAAGGTCATGTAGAAATAAATTTCTAATAGAAATAGGTCAAAACTAAAGTACCAGGCTTTCTTTGGTGGCGGTAGCCGTCTTGAGAATGGCTGCATCTCGTGTCCTTGACACATTACAATTTTATTTTAGTAGTTCTCATAAAAATATTTTTTTTTTCAATCAAATTAATTAAAGCTATAAAAATGCAATTGCCCATACTTATTTGAGATTCTAATCAAGTGTTGTGATGCAAGCCATGTGAGAGGGCTATACAACAATAGTTATATTAAATGGCTTCTCATCCATTATGATACATAGGAACTTTTATTTTATCCAGTGAACGTACGCAGAGGAACGTTCGGTTTTAGACAAAAAAGCGTCTGTACCGAGTTTTTTCAAAAAACTCGGTACAACTCAGTACTCGGTACAGACGCTTTTTTTGCCTAATACCGAACGTTCCTCTGCGTACGTTCACTGGATATAATAAAAGTTCGATATATAGAAGGTGTTTTTGCGCATCCAAAAAATGATTATTATTATTGTTATTGGCTCATATATCCATTGAATTAGCATAAGATGAATTATAAAATCAAATTTTGTTGACCCAATTTTTAGATTAAGTAATTTAAAAAAAATATTTCAAAGTAAAAATTGATGTATTAGGCATGTAAAATCACGTAATTATGATTTGATGGCTAAGGCATACATAAGGCCTTCAACAGCTAACATGTCTTTGCCTGTATGGAAAGAGATGTGGATGCGTCATTGATGATCAAATGTTGACATCATGCATGGTCCATGTCATGTAGGATGTTCCTGTTTGGTTGTAGCCATCCTATGCAGAATCATCATCACCACATTTGTTCATAGGATATGTTGATAATTTAATACATAACATCATCTTGTTATAAATCATTGTAGAGTAGTTGATATTTTTGATAATACATATCTTTCAACTTATTAAAATTTCGTTTGGAATAATTTTTTAATATAAAATTTTTAATTAAAAAATTATACTATAAAATTATTTTAAAAAATAGTAAGAAAGTTATCC